>NW_004797305.1:25790-127181 GCF_000002075.1 Aplysia californica
CGTGGTCTACAGGTGACGTTGTTTGCCTCTCATTCAACAGGTCCCGGGCTCGAAACTTGACAGCGATGGTAAATGTTCTGCTTTAAAATTTTCTCCTTTTGCCTCCTTTCCTGCTCTCATGTTCTATCATCTGTTATCATCACGGCGAGCACCGTAAAACACTCTCAAGACAAAAACCAACAGACCGTGGCGGGAAAGGGGACCGAATTTATAGAGGCAAAGTCTACGAAAATTACCCCCCCTTTCACCCGACGGACGGCGTGGAATGAACAAGTTCATTCTTAAACCGTCTGGTCCGGGACGTCGGGTTTTGGTGTGGGCGGGTTGTCGTTTTTTATTACTGGTCCTTACTGTTCTGCCGGCGTCCATTCTTTTGTGTCGGAAAATGGTCCGGTCTGACCGTCGGGCCCAACGCCGGTGTGGGTCTACCCCTACACTGACCGAGGCCCTCATTAACAACTTACCAATCCCCCAGCCCCAAATCTAAATATTGGGTTCAAGTTAAACCCAACTAGTTCCATGAATAACAGTGTTTCTATTATATATACAAACATACAAGCCTGTGACACTGGGTATAGTATTTCTTAACGGACGGGTGGGGAGGGGATGGAAATAAATTACAACACCTATTTAATCTAAACAATAAGTAGTTGTCATCCTACAGTAGTTTTCCATAAGATTTAACCTACATAGACAATTCTTTGTACAGACTCCTCAATCTTCTCTTTGTTGAGAAGCCTGAAGGTTGGAGGTAGTTGTTGCCGACGAAGCAGAGCATCAGCGGACTTGATGGCACATGAATAGGACAGCAGCCACTGCCACTCTTTCACTATGTGCTCACTCCCTGAAAAAGAAAGAATAACTTTTGATTCAGAAAAAAAATCCCGTAATGAATGCCCTTGAATTTTTTGAATGATGAAATGGAAAAAGAATAAAGTATGCATTTAAAAAAAAGCTAATTCTTAAAAAAACAACAACCCATAACTAAACTGAACACATTTGAACTTAAAAACTTTTTCATATAAGTTGTTGAATACAATTGCAGAGATGGAAACAGATAGACATTTATCCATTATGAATTAAATACATCTACCTGAAGAAACATGTCAACTAAAACCGCATGGATAGAGAGTACTTGACACTCACGTATCTTCACTTGATTTTGCCTTTCAGTAAGCTAAGCTTTCCTGTGTGATGGCCATCTTTCATGTACAATTCACATCTACCTTCACAAAAGTACACATACATAGTGCATCAATGACCAGTTTAATACTCACACTACAATGTCACTCAAAGCCCACTTTTGATTATTAACAATATTCAACTGACCACTTTCCTTAATCATCAGAAAACAGTCCACACAAAAGCACGATGTGACCTGCAGCACTATGCTTAACTGTTCTTTTGCGGGCTGGACACTTTTCCCCTTTTGACCATTCACCACGAACACCTGTCTCTACCCCTGTTTATGTCAATACCCTCACTCATCACACACAAACAACAAACACACACAGCCATAACAACAAAACACATATCAGCTCACCAGCCTGGGAATTGCGATGGTGCCAGGGGACAGGGGAGAAACAAAGAGCAGAGTCCAACTGAAGACTGACAGCCATAGACGTGAGGCACTGCAGATACTGGCTGTGCTGCAGTTGGTCACCAGATGACACCTGGGTCTAAGGACGATGACAGAAAGGTTTTTAGAGCTGTATCATGTTTGGAAATAAAAAAATCTGGACAGGAAGTTAGTTTCCAAAAAAAATCCAAAAGTCTCATTTGTCTGAAAATAGGTTCTAGAGCTATGGTTTGTTTGAAAAAACAAACAACATAGGGTTATAATTCAATTAGAAATACAGTCGAACCTGTGTAAGACGGAATCGCAAGGGAGCCAGAAAATAATTCCGTCTTAGACAGGGGAATTTAGGGGGAGTTCAAAGGCCCAGCCGGTGGGATCAAGGATCGCTTGTCCGATCGACCAGCAGTGGTCAAAACTTCCCACCTCTCAACAGCTATCCTCTCTGATAATGACATGCGTCAGTCTTACTTATACAGTTACCACCAGTGCTTGCCTTTCATACGCCCACTGTTTGACCTATTAAAACAGGAACGTTTGAACATCTCCTTTGCTTCCACCCTTAGCCCCACCCAACAATGCCATCATGTAACAACGATTCAAGGAACTCCTTTCTCGGCTGGCATTGGTCAATCTAATTTCACACCTCCGGCTTCTGGACACGAGCACTCTCACGGGCAGTCGTGAGATTTCACACCCACACTACACTGACCATCTGCATCACTCAGGGCTCACATGATGGGGTAACATCTACCCGCAAATTGCACCTCTTCTCCCCTTCCTCGGCCAGCGGCATGGCCATAGCATTAAGTTTAGAGCCGTCGGAACCAAACTTGCGAGTTTTGTTTCAAATCAGGGTTGAGCGGGCAAAGCATTTTCCGTCTTAGACAGGTGAAACCCTCGGAAGGGAGCAGATTTTTGTTTCTGTTTCCGCTTTGGACAGGTTTCCGTTTTATACAGGTAATTAAAGAGGAATATATCAACGGGGGAGCCGGGATATTCCGTTAAGACAGGTTTCTGTTTTACACAGGTTTCCGTTAAGGCAGGTTCGACTGTACAATCCAGAATTACACTTGGATGATTCTTACAAACGAAGGATACATCGACATAGAGAGTGCAAAAAATATGGCATGATGAGGGAACAGCACTGGGACAAGGATAAAACTTACAAAAAATTTTTAACGCATCATAAAATTATAAATAATAAAAGCATATAAGTAACAACAGAATATTGTATCGAAGCTTATTAAATTGAACTTACAAACTGGTATGACATGAACTATCCTTTTGTCTGTTTCTAGAAGAAATCCTAGTTATTTTTGAAACACAGATTCAGTCTGTGTCGGTTTTTACTAAAAACTAAACTTATTTTTTTTAACGTTTCATACGGGGCGGGGAATATTTCAATCATCTATTACTCCTGAACGCACAAACACCCACCTTTTCAAGTTGATACTGTTCTTGCAACATGGCGGGCAGACGCTGCAGCAGGCTGAGGAAGCACTTGGCCTGATTCAGCCCCATGATGCCCTGCTGTTTGAGAGACTTGCGAGCCAAGGCCAGCACACGGTTGGTGTGGAACAGCTCCGAGGAGTAGTTCAAGATAACAACATCCTGGTCAAAGTAAAAGAAAAGATTTATAAACAAATGATTTACCAATGGCGATTAATTAATATTGCACACATAAAAAAACAAACCATTTACCTTCAAAGCAGACAGGGTCAATCCCTAGAGCATATATAGAAAAACCAATCAAAACAAAAATCAAGTTGCTTCAAAATACATCCGTAAATGTCCAGAGAAATCGAGCTCCTGTTGATACGAATGGGAAAAATGACCAGCTTCTACTTAGAGTTGGGGCGAGTTAGAGAAATTTCCGCCATGAACGCCTTGCTACAATGTGGGGCAGAAAGGTGATTTTCTGATATTTAAAAAAATTATTTTGGGGGTGTGGGGGGGGTGTGTGAGTGTAAGTGGTATGCAATGGAAGGAATCGCTCCCCGTTCGTCCATCCGCCTGCTTCAATGCATGGAGTCTCTCTGTCCGTCTGCTCGCTCGCTAAATGAACTGTTGTCTCTGTCCGACGTGTACCCAGTACCGATCGACACTTCACAAGCGGACAGCTCATACCCATTCGCTCGTTTGCGAGTAGTACCAGCGAACCGTTCGTTATTTGCTGACGCTGATTTAGCGAGCCTGACTCAACTCTATTTCTACATGATAAAAATGCATGAAGAAAAAAAGTGGCACAATGACAAAGCTTTTTAACCCTATCCATACGCCATGGGGTCATTTTGTACTCCCGTGGTTTATTCTTCACATTTTAGAATACTTCTAGTGCGAAGACCTATTTGAAACTTTCAGTATTTCTCACAAAATCATTCTGACAGACTGCTATGCAAAGTGTACGGATCAGATTAACGAGTAAATTTCCTCTTTGGAAAATGGCGGCACACAATTCCCCACGTCGTATGGATACGATAGTAAAACACGACGTACAGATAGGGTTAAATTTCAGTGACAGTACTTTCATTTGACATGATTATAAGCAACAAGACACATTTCTCAAACATAACAACATTAAGCATTAAGTATACAGCTCTATTAAAAAAAGATATATCACCAGATCTGAGTTGTAGCGGTTAGGTGCTTTGCTGTTGCATGCAGGAGACCTGAGTTTGATTCCTGAGTGAACAGAAATTCTTATAAAGTATCAGAAAGGATGTGTATCCTTCTCGGCACGGGTAAGCCCTACCAGGCATGGTCGGAAGCCTGCCTCCTAAATGATCTAAATCGTGTCGATGAGAGCGCAAAAATACCTACATTTAAAAAGAAAATGTGTCACAAAAGAATTCAGCATGTACCACTTCCCATACATCAGAACATACCTTGCAGCGACTGAACGATGCAGCCATGCAACGCTCGGCAAACCACTCAAGGGTCCTCACGTTGCCCATGCCTGTATACGTCTGCAGCAGACACTTGTCCTGTGAACATATTTACAGAATTCAGAAATATGTTAGCTTTTATACATAATAAATAATACAATATAAGGCATTTATATAGTGCTCAACCCCAATTCAAGTGCACAGGCTCTGAGCACTTTACAATATAACAGTAGTACATAAACAGCACTCTGTGTTCTGACTTAACATCTATATATAGATAACCTTACTTATGGAAAAGAGAGTCGTGGTAAAGCATTTTTCAACTTTGGAATTTCGTTTCATTTTCCAACATTTGTTACTCCTATTCATGACAATGATTATTCACAAAAATTAAGAAAGACTGATTAAAATGAAGTTTACATAAAAGTGTTTATACTATTTCAGGACAAAAGAAGAACCATTAAATTCTATACACTGTGGTACAGAGAATTTATAAAATTGAACAGCCGTAAGAAAAAACTTGAGTTATGTTCAGGAAATCAGTATCCAAAGATTTAGACGGAGATATTATTGCCTTACAAATTGTGAAAACTTATAAAGATCTTTCCCCACCAATGACAGTTTCACTGACCTGTATGGACCAGATGTTGAGCCAGCCTTTGGAACAGCCACTTGCCAGCATAAGGCCATCAGGGCTGAAAGCTAAGGCAGAGATAGGAGCTATGTGACCACAGAGAGTCATCTCTGGCTTTCTCTTCAACTGACTCGGCTTCTGAGTTTCGTTGGGCACTGGCTCATCTTCATTCTACACACAGAACAAGGGAGAAACACTTAGAGCAAAAGCCTTCCAGGAATGTCAGATTAAAATTTGAGCACATAAATCACTGAGGTTAGGGTAGCACTCAAACAAAACACTTTATTTGAAAATGTTCTATTCTTTTCAAAACTTTATAAATCAATACTGATACCTATAGTTTTATAAGTCTTTATCAGGGCACAGTTTTGAAATTTTGTGATGTGTAGAGCACAGCTGTTTGGTTCAAAGACAAAACAAGTAATTTCACATGAGTTTCTGAAATGATATTTTAGCAAGTTTCATGACTTTTTGACCTCGTGCACAGGAATATAAATAAAAAATTAGTGCTAAAGTTCAGCACTAATAATACTTGATTATATATGAGTGTCAAGCAGCAAAACCTTTTAACTGAATTATACCAAAGACATGTTCAGTCCATTCTGACTAATGTAGAGAAAACTGCAAAAAGAGGGAATGACACAAATGCTTTTGCCGTGCCCTAAAAAAAGGACCAAAAAAATTACATGAGACGTGGACTCATGGAGAGACTGTGGCTTCAGTGGGGATGAGCTTGAAGTTGGCTGTATAACTGTCCATAGGTAGACAACACCATTCTCACAGCCACTGTTACAGAAAGACAGGGTCATAAAGATGTAAGTTTGGAATTATACTTCATGACAACAACCTTTATTAAACAAAAAAAAAAACCCCTCTTTCTCACTCATCATTGACTTTACGCAACAAAAACCCAAGTCAAACAAAACCAGCACATGCTGGGGGAAAAAGTTATGATCAGCATTGTAAAATGCAGGAACTATTAAAACATTACTTACTGATCCAATGTCCTTCAGGCCCATTACTACCTTAAACAATAAAGAAAGACATACATTTATTGTCCATTCATCAAACACTGAGAACAATACTACTAGCCAGAGTGCCACTGAGGGTTGAAATTTCCACAAGCAAATTGATTGTAATCGAAATGAAATAATGACATTACATTTAAGAGAGATGACATATGGCTGTCTAAGAAATATAAAAAATTTGGAATATCCTGCCCATCTAGAATTATGAAACTTAACAGAACAGCAGGGTCGCTTTCCGAATTCCATGAACTACATTTTCACCAAATTTATGACTTTTCTCCAAAGGATGACAGCTCTTCACCCACCTGGCTAGCATGAGGCGTTTCTCGGAGCCCAAGCCCCACATGTTGCACCATCTGAAGTCAGAGACAGCAGCAGCATGTGGCAGCGAGTCCCAAGCTGAGAGCCCCTCCTCCCCGGCTGTGATCCACACGCGAAGGTCTGTCTCCCCCATGGCACTACTGGCCAGTAATTTGCCCGTTGGGTCCCAGCTCAGGAGCGAAATGGAGCTCTGTGTTCACAAGTGCCAATAGAAAGGACATTTCACATTCTAATAGTCTCAAATCAAATTAAAAAAAACCCAACAATGCTGAAACAATGTACTCTCCATTTTTATCTGCTCAGTATAAATAAACATAACATTATGTTCTCATCAGTTACTGACTCACAAAAATAAACCAGGCTAGAAAAAAAACTGTAACACAAATTAAATTATTATAAACAGAAGCTTCAACATCAGAGCCAGTCAGTCTTCATCATTGAGTTTTGTCAAAAATGAACATTAGGACCCAAGATCCGTATAATAGCATAACACACACATCTCAAAGGTGGATGTTAGTTGAAGACAGACATGGGAAAAATCAAGTTTGTAACCAAATGGTTACCTTGTGGGCATCTACATTCAAAGGCTGCTCAAAATCTTCTCGGCTGCACAGTGAGATAACTCCATCACTGTAAGACACAGCAAAACGGTGATCTTCCTCATACCACACAATGCTGGTCACCGACACTGTGAAAAAACAAATGGAGGAGCAGACACTTATAAAGTATTTATTCCTGGTATAACAGAATGTCTGGTTTACCACAAAGCAGGATGAACAACAGCAACTAACAACTTGTCTCCAATACTGGTCAGTGAGGTGCAAAAATGTTTACTTACTGAGGTTCAAGAACATTGCTTCTGTGTTACAGAACATTTCTTTTGACAAAATCAAACTCAAGTCATTGGTAAAAAAGTATAAGTGTAATGCCTCAGGCAGTTAGCATTGCATATTTCTATTGCAAAATGTGCTATAGCCTCATCTTCTTCATTATGGTGTGAAATTCAATTCCATTTAGCATATAATTACTCCTCTTCATTTTCCCTTCAATTTCATAAATAAAAAAGGTTATTTAACTTTTTTTTAAAGCTTAACACACAGACGTAAAGAAAAATTTCAACTGACCATTGCGACGACGGCAGTGCTCCATCTCAAAGCACCTGTAAGTGGAGCTGTCAATTATGTCCACCATGCCCATGGTGCCATCCAGGCGACCCACAAGCAGTGTATCTCCCACCACACCGATCCGGCCTTCAAACATGCCTTTACTGCCAGGCCAGGCCAAGGCTGTCACCCACTGGCTCTGTTCTATAAGGTGACCTCGACCTCCTGTACAAAATGAAAACAAAGGGTTGTGAAGGACATTACTTGCTTCTTCTTTTTTGTGAAGAAAATGTTGAGCTGAAGTATACTAACCACCTGTACAAGATAAAGACACAAGAAAGTAAATAGCAAGGAACAAGTTATGGAAAAGTAACTGTCAAAGATCGGATGGAGCAGACACCACTAAAGCCACCTTGAAACACCAGTTTTGCAACAACAATAACAATAACAAAAAACTACTGGCAAGAGACTTTGTAAAGGTTTGCATTAAACTCAGACATTTAGCCATGTCCCAATGACATGATTAAACTCAAAGAAAGACATGTAGTCCACGGGAAAGTCCTCAAAATCATAACTTTAGATTTATTAAAAAAACAACAACAACAAAACAACCAACAGCATTGTTAGCATCAGTAAAAAGGTCTCTGTTACTTCCTGAAAAAATGCTCTTGGCATTCTGAGTTCAACGCCTTGTAACTATAATACAACAAAAGATGAATTAGAAAAGCTGAAGCAGCCTGCCTTTGCTGCAGATTTATATTCTCAAGGTCATGTCTTTACAGAACTCAATCTGACACTATTCCCAGCTTACTGAACACTTTTTCCCTCATTTAAGGTATTCACTGACCTCCAATCATCCACACATTGACGAGATTGCCCATGCTGCCAGCTAAAAGTTTTCCTGTGCTGCTCCAACACACGTGACTGATCTGGTTACCGTCCAGCTCCTCCACACTTGTCTCACTACCGCGGTTAAAGATGCAGGTCTGTTGCAAGAACTGGTGAGTTTTGTTGGGAAGACTCCACACACGGACAGTCCCATCGTAGCCACTAAAAGACATGACAATAGGCTATCATGTCTGCAGTAAGTAGACAGTACACGATAAGCTGATCCTCAACATTTCTTTCATAATATGTGTCACGACGCGGTGAAATCAGGTGCTAGTCAAATTTTGGGCATGTGGAGTTTTTAGCATCATCTGAAAGCTGATTTTATTTGCCTTGCATCCATCAAAATAAATATACCTTGAATAGAACTCAAGATATTTGCGATTGAAGAAAGTGAGGTCGTCTGGTTTCAGTGGTGACATTAGCGAGAAAAAGCTCGCTAAAGTCTGATAACTCCAATAGCTAAACAGTCTTTGAAAACTGAAAAAATGACATATTTTATGCCTTTAATCAATGTTTTCAGTAAAATTCAAATGGAAATGTTTTTATATTGACATAAAAGAGGTTAAACCAAAAAATAAAAATTTTATAAAAATTTCCAAACGGCGGAAAAATGCCTGTTTCTCCAATTTCGTTGTTTTGATGAGCGCCTGATTTCACCACGCTGCCTCACACATTTATTTTTGAGACTTAAACTAATTATTTCCACACTTCAGTGCAAGGTTTTGTTTATTTATTTGAGTAAAAAGAACCACATTAGGAATGTATAGGTCATTTAGTGCTGGGAAAAAGTAAGACAGACAAACAGAAACAACAGAGGGAAAGGAAAAAAAGTAGGACCATAACAATATACCCGTAAACCAAAATATATGGAACTTAAAAAAATTGATCACAGACAAAAAAATAAAAGAACACAAGTACTTTACTATAAAAATGGGTTGGCTTATGATCAACGAAATGACTGTGTCATGATCATACCAGCTGATTATAATTCACTTTCACAAGACAATTACCATAACTGAATCTCTCAATTCCAGAACCCCTCTGGCATTCAAATGCTACAAAGGATAGCAGGTATATCTTCCGCAGGTTTTCACGGACTACTCTCCTTTATCTTTTTCTGCATTCCATTGCACGGCGCCCACAGGTTCAAAGAAGAAGAAAAGAAAGTTCTAAAATGAAATGACAGGAAAAGATTCAGTGCAAACCTTGAGGCCAGGAGCCCTTTGCGTGCACTCCACCAGCAGCCATTGAGCCTGTTCTGGTGTCCCTCGAGCTTGACAATGGAGCAGGTGGGCATGTCCCCTCCCAAGTCTACTTGGTTGTCAGAGCCAGAAGACATCTGGTGTCCATACACTGAAAGAGCCTGAAAGAAGGGAAAGGGAGTGGGGCACTCAGCTGTTAGAAGTAGAGTACGCACAATCAAAGCTTGGACTTTTATAAAAGAAAACAATTCTTTCCAAATCCACATACAGAGAAAAAGGATCAGTAAATTCTCAGCAACAGAAGTCAATAAAGTAAAAAAAAGTGTCACTTAACAAGTTAGTACAAGCTTTATATCAATTTATTTCAAATATTTCGTGACTGATTGAAAAATGAATGTAGATTTGCTTCAGACAAACAAGAAGAGACATCACATAAGCAAGCCATTAGTAGTCTTTTCACATCATAAAGAAACTAAAGAACTACTTTTAATAGTAATCTTTGCACATCATGAAGAATCTAAACAACTTCTTTTTTTAAATTGATTTTGTTAATCCTCTACCTTTTCTTGAAATGAAAAATACTGGTTACTAAAATCTGATAGAGCAAAATCTCAATGAGCTTTGGGTTAAAGAGTAAAGTACAGTCAAAATGGTACAAGACAGCCACCTTCTGTCTAGAGAAAAGTGGTTGTCTCGGCCAGATGCCTGTTAGAGCAGGTTTTACTGTATTCTTTTTTAGGCACAAAAAAAAATTATTTTTACATATGAGTTGAGGCATCATTAGCACATGTGACTGCATGTATGGGATTATTGGGTCACTCACGCGGACAAGTTGTTTGGCAGACCACTGTCGGTGGTGAGGAGGCATGCGTGCAGAGATGACACAAGCAGACAAAGCGTTAATCATCTGTAGGTGGGAGCACTTGCTCAGGTCTGTGGCTGGGGACTTGTGCTGAGCTGACACTGGGAGATGGACGGGTACACAAAAACAGACAGAGAATGGGGAGTAAGGGGGCATAAGACTTTTAGCGTACTTTGCAGTTGGATTGGACAGGAAATCAAAATGACAAAATGAAATAACAATAATGATAATAACTGCATTTATGTGGTGCATATCCATGCTCTTCAGCATGCTTTATGTATTTTCTAACAATTATTGCCCCAACAGACCTAAGAACATTCAAAAACATTTTTCACTTTCCCAAGAAGCATACAGTGCAAGTAGCCAACTAAGCGCTCAAACACTTACAAACTGACATGATCTTATTTCACCAGGTACCCATTCAAACCTGGGCAAAGTGAGGAAAACTTATTTAAAGTGCCTTTCCCAAGGACACAACGTCTGACCCCTGACTGTGTTCCGACCCACGACCTTTCAGTTGCCAGCCATATTGCCTAAACACTGGACTATCAACACCAATAACCATAAAAGTATGTATTTCAGTTGCAAAGTTGGTATTGATCAGCCCACAAAACAAAATATCTCATCCTTCAAATCAAAGAATTATTCAAAAATTCTGTTTATCTAAAACTGAACATTCTGGTTTTCATTATAAATGTTATGGCGCTCATATGTCCTTATGCAGTTGCGAGCGCCGTAAAACCCTCTACTATAAAAATTTTAAAAAGTTAATTACATAACTGTTTCACATAGGACTTCCCTGCAGCATGGAGTTAGTATCAAAACTATTTATTGATATAACAAGGTGGCTAACCTTTTTCTGCAGAGAGCTGCGCCTGGAGTAGCCTGTAGTTAAAGCCTTTCTGGGCTAGAAGAGACACCAGAGCCTGAGTCACGGCAAAAGCAGCTGAGTCTGTGCCACGACCTGCTGCTGCGGGCGAGCGATGGCTGCCATGCTCCTCCGCAGCGCCTGCACTCATGCCCATGGAAGCCATCATCAGCTCCTGAGAAATGAAATAAAATTTCAACATCAAATGACTACTAAGCGTTAACATGAACAGCCAATTGGTGAAAAATAATCGCTTTTTTCTGGCAGTCTTCAGAACATCCCTGAAACCCTATTTCCCAAGAAAAACCTCCCTCCACATTTCAGTCTCCATCTCAGTCCTTAACCCCTTCACTGCCAGACCTAGACCTGCCACTTTATGAAATCTAAAAATCAGGATCTCGAAAAACTTAAGGTATTCCCCATTGTGCTATCCAGCACAGACCTCAGCTCCAATCAAATCTTAAATTTGCATTTTTTTTTTACTTGCACCACCTTTACCTTGAATAAGTACATGCATCACGACAAACACATCAAGCCTAGGTGTCTAAAAATCTCACCCACATCCCACACTGATAAGTCCCAAAAGACACTTCAACCAATGTGACCTGTGTGAATGAATTTTGTTGACCCCAACAACTGACAGCCCCCGGCACATGTGCTACTGACAAAGGCACAAGGTATGTCACATGTTGTGAACGTGTGTTTGAAAGTGTCACCGATTCACCGACTAACTCGGACAAACCTTCCTTTTAAAGCAACAGCAGAACAACGAATAATAATAATATCATAATTGGTACACTTATCAGGCTTTCATCGGAGAATTCTGGGTAACAAAAGCGAAAGTAGAGCTTGAAAGTATCCAAGTCAGAATTCCATATCGATACTGCTTCGATTCTAGTTGAAAAAAAAGTGTGCGAGTCAACTACTAAATCCGACATTGATGTTTTAGTGCTATTTCAGGAGACGTATTTTGTTTTGAGAGTATAGATCTAGACCTTCTAATTTTTTGCATCTATCAAGATTTATTGCTCCATTCCAGTAGAGTGTAAAACAAATATAGTAGGCCAATGACTTTCAGTGGATGTTAATGTGCCGATCATTCCTTTCATTGAAAGGGGGCCCAGCTAGTGTTAGATAAGCCTAAAGACAGGACAGGACCAAGGCACCTGAGTACACAGCTGTATCAATTGCTTCAGGGCAGCAGGGTTCTCCTCTATCAAAGCACCAATGGCAGCTGTCAGATGCTTTAGATGCAAGGAGGACTCATCACTTCTTGAGCTGCAGCCAGACAATTCCATCTTGCCGGAAGCACACAGGGACATGAGTCGCACTATCTGCATGATATCTGCTAGGCCAATCTGCTCCAAAGCAGCAGACAAACTGCACGCTTGACTACTGAAATGCCAAACATTAACTAGGTGAATAACCAGGGGTAACAGAACGCAAGAAAGGATGCAACAAAATAAAAACCTAAAAAATGACCAAACTAAATTGAGCAAAAGTGACTTCAGATTAGTTTTCATTGAAGCCTACTTCACACATGTGTGTATCTCAGAATTACAATCAAACTTTTTCCAAAGCATTAGTATGTATGCCTGTTCTATAGGGTTCAAGATCATCTGAACCAAATTAATTTAGTTTTCAAAGACAGCAATAACTCTCAGCTGTAACAGCGCTAGTTTTCCAGTGATATGCGAGACTGCAAAAGGGACCAAAAATAAAAGCTTTCCTTTAACTCTCATTTAATCATGCTGCACCAACCTCCGAGCCAAAAAAGAGAGCATCCGCATACTGACAGCCCGGGCTACCAACGTCTGAGCGGCACTGACACAGCTGCGGAGAGCCACTACTTTCTCCCCCATCTTGCTGAGGTTGGATGCTTGCTCCCCGAGGCTGCGCGGCTTCACCTCACACTTGACACTCTTTGGCATGGCTCCCTGAGTCACTCCCATCAGGTACATGTTGGAGATGGATACTGACAGGGGAGACAAGGTAATGGTCATTCAGTGCACAGAAAAGGCAAGACAGTCAGACACAATAGACGGAAAATAAACAAATAGGACCTACTTGTTTCCCCCACCCACCCATTTCTGACTGGGATCCCGCAAAAAACATGAAAAAATATGATTATTTTAGTCCTGCCAAATTTGAATAATTCAACTATCTGAAAAGGGAGTGCATACAGACCCGGTAACCAGGAACAAAGTCACAAAGTATACAGACCCGGCAGGGGAACTCTTTTGTGATTTCAGAAAGTTTCAGCGCCCTCCTGGTTCAGGGTAGACCTAGGTTCTTCTTGATCTATAGCCTAGGTCTAGATCTAGACAGACAGATATAAATCATTGATCTAGTTTCGAGGCTAGCCTAGATCTAGATCTAAATGAAGATTCCGCAAGTCTTTTCGATGAACGAGCGTTTCTCCTCCGTTTTGGAGTTGGAGGAATCACAATTTGAAGAAAAGAACAATGTCATAATTTCAATCGAGCAGTCTCTCTCTCTCTCTCTGTATCGCTCGCATTCTCTTTTTCTTTGTTTGTCTTTCTTTCTCCCCACATATTTCCCACTCTGTCTTTCTCTCGTTCCCTCCTGCCAACTGGGGCATGTCATATACATTTTGCAAGCATCTCTCTCTCTCTCTTACACACACACACCCACACTACCAGGTCTGGGCGCTGAAACTTTCTGAAATCACAAAAGAGTTCCCCTACTGAGTCTGTATACTTCGTGACTTTGTTCCCGGTTACCGGGTCTGTATACACTTCGATCTGAAAGTGAATTGAAAAAGCCGGCCAGGCATCAGTGCATCTTGCAGGGGGCCACTTTTCGGCAAGTCCTTATTCAAAAGGGAAACGAACTGGTAGGTTGATACAGGATGATACTTCAAGCCTCTACTGTTTTCTAGGACACCAAACCCTTGAATTTTGGGGCCACCTTCTACTGAAGTAACTTCAAATAATAGGATAAATAGGACACCAATATTTATGACAAAAAATTGCCCAGTAAAGTCATGAGGATGCTACAGGGCAATGAATAAAAAGTAAAAATAGTAAAAATATAGCAGAAATTGTCCAAGACAGCCATCCATTTTCAATGAAAAAATTGGTTGTCTTACACATGTGGACATTTTGGACAGTCTCATTACAATATTTTTAAAATGCAAGAATGGAAGAAGTTGATTGTCTTAGACAAGTGGTTGTTAGAATAAGTTAAACTGTATGTAACAGTGTTATTTGACTAAAAAGCAATGGCAGCATGCACCAAAGGTTTGTACTTATTCACTTGTGCTTTAAGGCGAAAGAGACAAATAACAGTGCATATCCTCTAGAAGTAGACCGACAGAGTAGCTACATTTTAACTCTTTATCTCCGAGGGGGATAAACCCACTACGGCGTGGCCCTTTTTTGGTGCTAAATCTAAAAATGACAGAAACATCATTAAATGGGTCATAAAATCGAAACTAGCAAACCTATTATGATAGTTCTTCATCTAATGAATGAACGTCTGGTATAAAAGACCTGTTTTTGGCAATTGCCGAAAAGTAATTTGACATCGAAGTCGTCGGAAAGGAATGTGCCCGAGCCGCTCCGGTACAGTGGTTCTGATCGCGAGCCGCTGGGAGCGGCTTGCCGGAGAGAGATAAAAGAGTTAAAGAAGTAGGAGGAGCAGTTTATACAAAATCAACTACCATTACCAGCTACTAGTAAAAAATTTATTACCTGTAAATAAAATAAATAAAAAGTCAGTTGTTTAAACTGTATTAAGTATAACTCACGTCACTACGAGTAAGAGGCAAAACAAAATTAACTGAAAAAAAAAAGAATTTAAAAAGATAAAAGGAAAGTCATCAGATAATACATAAACAAACAAGTATGAGCCACTGGTTATGTTTTCAATAACAGAATGAAAAGTTTAGAAGAAGGTTGCATAGAAACTTTATAGCAGTAACAGCTATTAATGTATTTTTATTGCAGTAGAATGTGATCATCAACTTACAGTATGAAGAAACATCTGGGTTGGATCGACTACCCAGACTTGACATAGAAGCTGATGAATAAAAAATGAAAAAAAAGCTGATGCGCACAGGATTCGACATATTAGCTTGTTTTGCCAAAAGTTAATAACCTGTAAATTTAACAAATCTACAAGAAAACTGCATAAAGGGGGGAATTGAATTTTCTTTAAAAGAAAAAAAGGAAAAAGTAACATGTTTTCTCACTGGAGTTTCTTGTCTGACATATTACAAAGATAGATAAAACTCAAAGGAAGCAATACTAATCAAAAGTGTTGTTTACATTTTAAAACCAAATTATCACAACCAATGCACTTATAAACAACTAAAATGATCTCCTTCATTTCATTAAATGAATGCCCTAGTATGCCCCATTGTTGCTCCTCTGCACACTTCCATGTGAAGTGGTGTAAATCTTGAAGGGTTTAAAAGATTAAAACAAATAATTCCCATCTCAACTGTAAGCAACATGTTATTATTTCTCCATTTTATATTGTTATGATTTCTATGAAAAAGTCACAATGACCAAGGCTTGATTTTTACTTCTCTGCAGTAGCTCTGGCTGGATCATGACAAAAATCACATATAGAATTTTAAAACTTAAAAAAAAGTGAAATCAATTCAAAATGATTTATCAGCAATGTTAACGACACCAACCCAGTAACTTTTGTTATTGGTAACACTGAAATAACAATAACTGGTGAAAGATTATTACTTGTTTGCTTAGAGTTACTGACCCCAAATGATCATGAAGTGATCATCCAAACAGTTACCCACTCACCAGGTATAGAAGATGGACTGGGCGTGGCATCACCACTGGTGGTGCTGAAGCCGCGGGAGCCCAGTGGATCTGTTTCAGGGAAGCGCACAGGGTCTGGTGTAGGTTTGTGTTCAGTCAGACCCAGACGAGGCAACAGCTTCTGGTGGTCCATGGACCCCACAGGCTCTTCTTCCAGCAAAATGGGGGTTTCATCTGTTGTGGGTAGCCAAAACACCAGTTCAGAAGTTTGAAATGACTGTATCCCAAGCATTAAGAATCATTTTTTGGACAGTCCAAGAAATCTAAAATAATCAAATTATAAAAGCCAAATTGTCATATTGTGGCACTGAAACCTTGAAAACACACAGCTACCAGCTCTGACACCTTTGATTTTATATCTTCCCCTGAAAAGATAACAACTTCCTCTTCTTAGGAAAATTTCAACTGAAATAATAAAAAACAAATTACACTTAGATCAAAAACATAAATTTATAACAATCTGATAAGAGAAGTCTAATAAAAAGACACCCACAAAAATTGAAGGTCACTTTATATTCTTTTATCCAAAGAAAAAATGGCACCATTTTTAAAAACATGATTACTTTAGTTTTTTCCTTCAATGAAGTTAAAGAAGAGTAGTCAGGTGCAGGCCCATAAAAACGCTTTTCTTCAAATTAATACAGTACAGAAATTGGAAAGAGAAGGAAAAGAATCTTTTAAAAAGAAAAAAGGAAGAGGGGGAGAAGGAGAAAATTAAGACAATATGGAGTGAATTTGAGACATGATATATCAGTGGTGATATGCATTTTTTGAAGATTCAGAACAGAGCCTTCATGAAATTAATTCTAACCGACAAGAAAAAAACAGGATCTCTTTGAGAGCTAATACTGTTTTCCAATGCCCACTCAGCCACTAGCAAATGAAGCAATAGGAGAATACTGCAATGTGTGTTCAGAAGAAACGGGTTTGCAAGCTGAAAGTTTCGATTCTTAAACAGATATGAACAAATATAACATCCAGACACTCACAGACTAATATAATGCATATACAGCCTCTAAGTGTCCCCCAAACAAGTCTTATAGGTCAAGTGTAATTATTTATGGTGATGCCAGAACATGCTTCATAAACTCATAAATGCTAGAGAATAAGCAAACCAAGCAAGTAAAGGTTAGAAACCTAAAATTTTCAGAAAGTTGAATAGAAAAAGGAAGTGAAGGAGTTAATAGGAAGTGAAGGAGTTGAAATGTTTGGTTATTTATAAAAAGGGATAAATGAACCAAAATAGCGACTCAAATTAAGGCAGTGACACTACAGAAAGAAATTTATAGTCAATTTGATTGGCCATTGACATTTGCAGGGTAAACTAAAATAAGTTTGAGAGAAAAAAAAACAGGCCAGGAAAACTTTTTTTGACAACATGTAGAGTAACTAGTTTTTCGCCACTGACTTTGATGTCCGCGTTGATGCCATTGCTGTTATTGGTCATTAGTTAGTTTTTTTTCGGCACTGATCTCCATGCCGTAGGCCACTGAGGTTGTGTCTAGCCGTTCCACTAATGTGGCGAGCTCCTGTTCTTCTCCTGCTAATCCACCGACGTCATCGGCAAAACGCAAGTTTGTGATTGTCCTGCTTCCAATACTGATTGTTCCATTGAGGTAGACTGCGCTGGAGGCCTTGTCATATTGTTGTTGTATGACGTTGATCGGGTTGGCATTGATGTTGTATATCCTCATGGTTGCCCATAAAACTGCATGCCAGACCCTGTCAAAGGCCTTTTTAAAATCCACGAAGATATAATATAGGTTTTGCTGGTGTTGGAGGTACCTCTCGCACAGTATCTTGAGGTTGAAGATCTATTCTATTGTGCTGCGACCTGATCTAAAGCCTGCCTGCTCTTCAGCAATGATCTTCTCTGCCTGTGATTTCAGTCTGTTCAGCACTATCTTCAACATGACCTTACTAGGGTGGCTTATTAGACCGACGGTGCGGTAATTCTGATATAGTTGGAGGTTACATTTCTTGGGGAGTGTAATCACTAGTGATTGTGTTCATGGTGTTTGCCATTTTCCTGTCTGCCAGATCTTGTTGTAGATGACAGTCAGAGCACTTATCATGTCCTTTCCCCTTGCCTGTACTAATTCTCCTGGGATATTATCCACTCCTGCTGATTTCCCCTTCTTCAGTGCTTTAACCGCTGCTTCAACTTCTCGAAGGACTGGGTGGTTATCGATGTTGGTTGCTGAGGGAACGTTTTGTACCTCAGGGTTTCCCGTGGCTTTGTAGTTGTACAATTCTGAGCAGTATTCTGTCCATCTTTTCAAAATGTCTTGTTCCTCAATCAGGCATTTCCCTTGTTTATCTTGAATAGCAGTGGTGCGCCCTTGTTTAGTGCATGTCAGGTCCTTTACTAATTGGTATGCTTTTTTGCTGTTGTTCGTCTTCAGGCTACCTTCAATTCTTTGGCATTGTTCTTCAATCCAATTTTCTTTTGCCCTTTTCATACCTTTTTTGATTTCTTGGCTGACTGCTCTGTACTCTTTGGCACCATCTGGTTGTTTCTTTTTCTACTTTAGTTTTCTCCTTTTGTTACACAGGTCAAGGACGTTTGTTGTGACCCAGGGCTTATTGACCCGTCAGGGTTTTCCCAGGATCTGACTGGCTGTGTCAGTCACTGCTGTATTGAAGGTGTTGATCCACGTGTCCATGTCTGTGTCATTGTCAGCATCAATGACACTGAGTGGAGTAAACTTTCCTCCTATCATGGCTTGGAAGGCTTCTGCTACCTTTGGGTCCTTCAGTTTTTCGGAGTCCTTCAAGAGGAGGCGAAAGGTCATCATTGTAAGGCCGTGGTCGCTGTCAACGTCTGCTCCTGGGAATGTTCGTGTTTTTCCAATTTTGACACTGGACTGGAAGCGATTTTTTCACCATGATGTAGTCAACCTGGTAGTGATGTTCTCCGCTTGGACTGTGCCATGTCCATCTCCGTGATGTAGTCAATCTGTGGACTGTGCCATGTCCATCTCCGTGATGCTTTGTGTAGGCCAAACGTATTTGTCAGCACTAGGTGGTTATAGCTGGCAAATTCCAAGAGCCTTAGACCTCTTTCGTTTGACTCTGAGTTGCAGTATTGTCCACATGTTCCTTTCTAGTTCTCGTATGCATCCTTTCCTACTTTTGCATTCCAGTCCCCTTGTACAACGATGATGTTTTTCTTGGGGGTCTGGTCTATCACTTATTGTATTTGGTCATAGAAGCCCTCCACAGCCTGTTCATCATTGTCTGACGTCGGAGCATATGCCAGGATGATAGTGATGTTGAATGGGACTGACCTAAGGCGGATGGTAATAAGCCGGTTAGAAATAGGGTGGCAGCCCATGATGGTATTCACGACGTCTTCGTGAAAAAAAAATCCAACGCAATTCATATGCTTGTCCTTTTTTCCACTGAAGTACAACTTGTGGCCTTCTCGAGCTACGATCTCCCCACACTTCTTCCACCATACTTCACAAAGTCCAAGTATGGCCTATTGATATCTGTCCATCTCGTACGTGAGCTCTTCTAGTTTCCCTGCTGTTCTCAGTGTCCGTACGTTCCATGTGCTAATGGTTATGTTGTTTCTGGCACACATCTTTTGTGCATCAGTAGCATATACTTTTTCACCTCTGTCCTGGTGCACAACAGCGGATGGTGCGGTCCTTGGTGACCCGGGCGATGGCCGGTCCGGTATAATATCTGAGTTGTTAATCATTTAATGCGGTGTGTCTTGGGCAGAGAAGCTTGGCGGTGCACATCCCTCTCCAAGCTCTTAACCATAGGCCGATGACCCTGAATATGATGTGGGTTGCCCCGATTGCATGCACTTGACCATAGAGTTCAGCTTGGAACCCTTCCGCTCCGACCATTGAGTTTGTCATGGGACCCTTCCGCTCCGACCGTTGAGTTTGTCATGGGACCCTTCCACTCTAGGCCGTTGGCTGCTTGATGCTGCTCATCCGCCCAGTGGTGCAGTGTAAACACCACCCCCTCACATGGTTTAGCCGACCAGCTGAAGCGGTGTAACTGAGGTATGGTGCAGTGGAGCTACATGTGAGATTTAGAGGATGTGCGAGGACCAGTAATGCCCGTCCACCCTACCAAGTAGAGTGCAGCATGCCAAACATCATACTACCTCTCACAGAGCCCCCTATACCCTGCTGCGCTATCAAAACTGAAGTCTATTTGGAAGGACAAAAACTGGTCATCTCAATATATTTTTACGCCGGTGAGTCGTGGACACTGACAGCAGAATTGGAGAAAAGGATTCAGACAACAGAGATGAGATGTTACCACAGACTCCTTGACATCTTATACAAAGACCACATTTCAAATGCTGAGGTACGGAACAGAAACACAAAGCAGTGGGGCAGCAAGAAGAGATGAAAATTAAAGAGGTATGGGCATGTCACAAGATCCACAGGACTTGCCAAAACAATCCTACAAGGAACCGTACAAGGAAAGAGAAAGAGAGGAATGCAGAGAAGGAGATGGGAGGACAACATCACTGAGTGGACAGGGAAGACGATGGGTGACAATCTGAGGAAAGCAGAGGAAAGAGAGAAATGGCGAGAGCTGGTTGTCAGATGCAGTGGTGCCCCCACGGTTGCCCCAACCATGGTATAGAAGCAGAAGAAGAAGAGTAACTAACCATCTTGTTTGCTCTCAGCAGCACCAAGCAGATCTGGAGCAGCCAATCCAGAGGCTGAATGACCTAGAGGGGTTCTCTCAAACGACGCTCCCGTTGAAGAACTTGCGTGTGCTGACAACTGGTCCTGATTGACCTTTCAAGACAAAGAGGAAAGGGGAAAAAAATTAAACAGTCACAAAAAGGTTGAGAAAACATTCTATGGAGATATTTTTCAACTCATTTTCAGCATCTGCAATTTTCATTGCCCGACTCGCTTTTAAAATCTGTAAAGTCATTTAGAATTGCATGCAAAACTGTTCAAGACGCATTTTACACACTGCATCTGCAATTTTCACAGAACAACCTGCTTTTAAAATATCCTGTTTAAGTTAATTAGAATAGCAAGCAATACCGTTTGTGAAGTAAAGTACACACAGTCAATCGAAACGTTTTCAAGTGAGCCTGATCAGTAGCTAGCCTTGAAGCAGAAGATAATGGCAGCCAATTCTCTACCTAAATGGGGTCAGCCCAGGGGAGTGACATCCCCAGAATGCACCCCAACCACCCCCCTCCCCCCCTTCTCCTTCCTCCTCCTCATGTTCTTTCTGTGAAGTTTGAGAACTTACTTGGCCTCTCAGTATGGCATCTCTATAAATTGTTGGTCTTTGTGGTACTGGATATCTTAATTATTTTAATTCATGACATGAACAAAACACAAATTAAAGCGGCATCCTTAGTCACATAGCAGAACAAAAGCATTATGAAATGGCTGGCTTGCTCTTAAGAGGTATTCAAATACAAATAAAAATCCCTAAACAGTGCTTCCACCAGCTGAAGCTGAAAAGTAAGGAAAATACTGCAGGGGTCTGGGGCGAAGCCCCCGATTTAGAGGGTTGAAAATGGTATTTGGGAGACTGATTGAAGAGATTGCCGACAACCCATAACATTTATTTTTTCACCAACATTTTGTCTTGTTTGATTTCTTCACCTACATATCTTTCCATTGCTGGTGAAAACAAGCAGGTTCCCCTTTCATGGCTATTATAATTCAATTAATTTGTCGTCACACCAATGATAGAAGGCAAATCTGGGAATAATGAACAGATATGTACCTCACAATACAGTTGCCAAACGTATACCCTAATTTTTCCTCAATTTTCATGTCTGAATGTCGCCTGTCACAACCTCGGAACCACTTTGAATTATTCTTGATTTTAGTAGTCTTAGCATATACTTCTTTCATCGCAGCCCTTATCGCGTTCCCGTGCGGTAGAATCTTCGCATTGATAATTTCCCTACATCTAGACAAATTTTCAAAAAAGTTTCTTTCTGACAGTAATTTTCTGTCTAGGATCACAAGTCAATTTACTTGATCGACACGCAGATTTTCCAGCCACAGCAACAATCCGAAGGTAGACAGAAGGAAAGAGAGAAAGATAGAAAGGACGAAATTGGCACAAAAAGTTTGCCAGATTTTGATCCACCTGTGTGCAGGTAAAAAATGTACTGCCGACCAACCCGCAATGAGTGCATGGGGCATAGCGGAATACTGGTCGATTGCAGAAAATGCGCAATCAGGCAGGTTTCTATAACTTAAACTTGTTGCCGAGAGAATTACTGTAAATATCCGTAACTTATACAAGACGATACGAAGGCGAGTACGGATCTTTTGCTACGGAATTTCGGCAGCCCTACGATGTCGCAGTTTTTTACAGAGTTGATAATGATGGAGGAACAAGTACGGAACTGGCAGAAAGTACGGATAACGTAAAAATACGGAAGAGTGGAAGCATTGCTAAAGTAAAATATAAGTTAGTCAAAAGGCAGCACCCACCTGGAGGTACTTCTCTCTACAGCCCTGGCACATCAAGTAAAACGGGTTGCCGGTGCCACAGGTACCATCAAACCAACCACTGTCATAGTAGCCCAAGCTGCGATAACCGTAGCCACGACTGCTGGCTGGAAAAAAAAATTAACACATTTATTAGGATAAGATTAAGATAATAAATAATTTATTGTCCAAGAAGGAAATTTTTCTTGGCTGTACAGAACCGTAAAAACAAAAGCAGGTATATATAGAAATTAAACTATATATTACTCTCATCAATATTCATTATGAAAAGAAAAGCAAAGCTGACAATAGTATATTATAATATACTCTTTCCGGCAAGTAAACCATTGATTGCTTGTACAATGGGTTTCACCATCTTGGCTTCATTCCTTTAAATCGCTATATGGCTGACAATTTCAGTATCTTTAAGCTATCCTCAGTAAGTTACATTATATCAATATGATAAACACTTCCAGTGACAACCTATAACAACAAAAAAGACTGAAAACTGGAAAGTAAAACTCACCCCCACAACCTGGGTGAGCAGTTTTCATATGCAGGTTGAAGTTTCGCACCTCCAGGCTGCAAATCTCACACTTCACTGATGTGCTCTGCTCTAGTCGCCGACGCTGCGGGGCACCACCAAAAAACAAAAGCAATCAGGACCTTTTGGAGCAATGATCATGTCCAAGAAATCTCTAAACCTAAAAGTCCTTCACCAGGAATTTTTCAGAGAAAACAAAAAGATCGATTTCAGCTCCCCTCTGATACTTTTCATTTAATTGTTTAGATCCCAAAATATAAAAAAACCGTGGTCAAAGCTTCGTGACCTGCAAGTACACTATAGGGAATTATTTCTTTCTAAAGCGGAATAGGCACATGAACAAGTATGAAATATTCCAGACTTCATTGAGACTGTACAAAGAATTTTAAAAATTGAAGAGATCAAAATGAAACATGAGTGGAAAGACTATTTATGTTTCGATTTGTGAAGGTCTATATCTGCCAATTTATTTGTGGGTATACTCTGAAAGAATGAAGACCATGGATTGAAATCAGTGAAAGCATGCTATCTTAATTGTCTACAAGGGTTGGAAATTGAATAAACTTCAATAAAGACTTCTTTTATCTATCTTCATTCCATCCAATTGGGTACAGTCTCTGTGCATCAAATGTTTTTGATGTTGTTCATTACAGAACTAACAGACCCCCCCAGGAGTAAATCAACCATCATAAAATCAGACTGAACCCCCCCCCCCCCCCCCCCCTCCTCCTCCATCCACTTGAACGGACCATAAAAAATATGAGGTAACAATAAACAACATTCTCACAGAAGGTACAGAACTAGACACCGGAAAGAAAGGAGGAAGAAGGGGGTCAGTGAGGGCTTACAATTGCAGTCATAACCTTAGCAGCATCCCGAGCTGGGTCACTGGTAAGGTTTTCATCAAAGTCTAGGCCATCCTCTGAGTAGAAGTCCTCTTGCAGGTCAAAGTTGTCATAGAGCTCAAACATTGGCCGGGCCTCACCCACTTCTTGCCTACGCTCTGGCCGATTTCCACGTCTGTCTCTAGCTGCTGCACACAAAAACACTAAGTCAGTTGCCTAGGACCAAAACTGGGGCTTAAAAAAAAAAAAGAAGTAAAATAAAGGTCCAGTTGCACAAAGAGAACCTTATTCACTGTGCTGCAAAGAATGCAGTTCTTATTAACTGATAAATAGTTGAAGATTTAGATTAATATTCAACAAACATGATTCACGGAAAAAAAGAATATTCTTTGGTCAATAACAAACTGACAAAATCAACAACATGGTAAAAAAGTAATAAATGTTTTAAAAATTGAGAATGGAAACATTATTCTCTACACCATGGTTATAGGATCAGATCCAAATGAACCAGGACACATTTAGAACAAGGAATAAAGCTTTGAGTCTGATGAGTAGTACAAACCTTTCTTGGATAATAGGTAGATTTCATTTTAAAACGACGCAAAAAATTCATAATTTCAGCACTGCCTAAAATATAGTCTTTCTCTGTAAATGATATTGCTTACCAGCAGTGAGAAAACTGCGGATGTCTACATGTCTCCCTCGAGTCAACCGTCTGGGCCGTCTAGACAGACTGGGTCTCGGAAGCTCGTCAAACTCCTCTATTTCTTCATCAGAGTCCTCGCTGAGCATCAGGCCGTCTAAACGCAAAGACAGAGCCTCGATTGCCATCTCTCTGCAGACACAATATAAATAAAGAGCAAAAGCTACCATCAAAAAGGGAGAGGAAACACACAAACACAGAAAAGAAATTTTCAAGCTCTTGTCCCAACTTTATCTTGAGGGAGCCAGATGTCAGCAAATAGAAATTGATGGTGAAAATGAGCAACAATCACAGTACCTAAATGTCATAGATATTATGTCATCTTATTTAGATATGGTGAAAGTCTGAGAGAAGGCACTTAAAAACATAATTTGTTTACACTGTTGGTGAAGATTAATATTCTTTGGCTCTTTAACCCTTCAAGTATCACTAACAAATAGCCTAATGTTTCAGGGGAAATTATATGATTTCATATTACATTGGAAAATGCTTGAAAACAGGCAAACTAAGCATGTTAAGTTCATAAAATTTTAGTCAATAAAAAAATTGGGATAAATGAAATGAGATAGTGACTCAAATTGCGGCTGATTAAATTAGCTGCGATACCACAGAACAGGGGGGTGTTAATAATTAAAAAAACAGGCTGACAACTCTCTCTTTTGAGATACCAGAAGAGAAACATAACTTATAAGTGCAGGTTACAGATGCATTTTTCAGTTGCTATAAACTCATTTTGGTCAGTGGAAAGATGCATTCATCCATAATGTCCTACCTGTCAGATGCAAGAGAATCAACTCCAGCAGAGTCAGCAAACAAGTTGAAAGGGGCTATGGCGTCCAGTATTCCCCCATCAGGATCATTCCTAAGGTAAGGTGGATCTGTCTCGTGCTCCAACTCCATCGGATGCTCCAACATCCAGGTGGCCAGCACATTGGTGGACCGTGCGGATACCTCGAGACCAGCCACGCCTGGGGAGGGGCAAAACACACACACTCTGACCAAGTTTGAGAGATAGATGATACTACTAAAACATCAATAGTAAAAATCTGATCACTATAAAATATTTGGAAAAAAAAGTGCGTAAAAGGAAAGTGAATTTTGTACTATACATCAAACTATATCACTTCTTTGACAGAATTGGCTGTCCGTCACAAGAAAACAAGAACCCAACAAGAAACTTTGACATTTATATATTATTATACTGTTGATTTTTTTTACAAACTTTGATATCTGTATCTGCATCTCCTGCTAGCAAGATTTTGTGGGTCAAATTAGACACCTGGTGGTCACTTGTCCATTGGTAGTTGTTACTTTTACACAGTTGGGGTTTTTTCGGGGTGAAAGCTGCACATTAAGACAAGAAAACTCTTAATGACTCACACACTTCAAATTTCAGAAACACTTTCCTGTAACTCCAAGATATATGATTGTACAAAACAAAAAAATTAATTCTCCTGTTTTTCTCAATCACACTATCATAAATTTGAGCCTACTTACATGCCGTATAAAGCCACAAGTTTGAAGATATAAACCATTAATTACTCACCCGTTGCAGAGAGAGCTTGCTTGATGTGCCGAAGCCCAAAACCCATCTCCAGCAGTGGTGTGACTATAGGGGGAGGGGGTGGGGAAGGAGACCTTGATCTGATTGGGTTAGGTGGTTGAGGTCTGCGTGGAGGGATGGGTGTGGAGGTGCAGATTACTGGAGCTCCACTAGGCTTCAGTGCATTAAACATGCGCCTCGTGAACCCTCGCATGTCTTCAGCACTGAAACAGATGGAAAATTTTCACTCACAACTGAAGAATAATACTGATACATGTCAGACAGTTTTATAGACTCTGTCATGTATGCAATAAACAAGTCCTTGAACCTGCACTATTGCCCACAGTTAATAGAAAGGTTGTTGGCCTACAATCATACTGTGTCTGCTCTAGTGTTCTCCCCCCCCCCCCCACCCCCTATCTTTCTCTCTCTCTCTGTCTCTCTCTTTGTCTCTCTCTCTCTGTCTCTCTCTCTTCTGAATGAAGCCACAATTAGTAACATTACTGAAAAGACCATTACAATACCACTTTGACTTCTCCCCCCCCACCCCCTATCTTTCTCTCTCATACCAATGCCACTTTGGAAAACAAAATTTGCAGTTATTAATAAAAATCTACCTTTACTAACACAATTTTTTCCCCGCTGGGTATGAATAGTTTTCCGAATGTGCATATTTTAAAGACACAATGTATTTCAAAAATTTTACACCTGAAAATCTATTCGCTATGTGCACATAAGAGTGTACACTTCCTTTTAGAAGACATAAAAATAAATGTAATAATAAATAACCCATGTATTTTTTTGTCATCTCGAAATAAATTTTTTTTTAACGAAACTGAAAATACAACACAATGCATTACAAAAACATCAGTCGCAAGCTAATTTTAAAAAAGTGAAAATGCACACCTTGAGCTTGTGCGCATGTACTGTAGAATAGAAGTTTGGTGGGTGGCCCCACTAACAGACGATACTGAATCACTGGAGTCATTGGACCGCAGCATGCCCAGACCACTGAGAGGATGAGAGTCTGGTATCTGTAACTTCTTGGGCCTACCCATGGCACCTTCAGCCGATCGGTTGTCTGGACCTCTCTTGTTGCTGGCAGCATGTTTGGACACTCGGTCTGAGGACAGAGTTCCTCAAAGATAAAATTTTTGGCTTATTCAAAGATGCAAACTCAATTGCAATGAAGCAACAGCAGCAATGACTGAATCAAATTAAGATAGTTATCTGGGCAAAAACTGAAAATCACATTACATTTTAAAGTAAAGCGAAGCAGAATTTGTTTTCAATAGGTTTGAGGTAAAAACAATAGGTGGCAGATGAAAACCATACTGATAATATTGAATTGAGTAAGTTACAAAACTATGATACTGTCCATATAAAATCTATGTCTGGCTGAGGCTGCTATGCCAAATAAGGTCTACTGAAAAACAGATACGCAAAATACCAACCAGAGAAAAAGATCTTTACTTTTCAAAAAGATACTGAAATCATATCACATAACCACAATCATTCTTACCTTCCAAAAGAGCGATTCCAAGTTTCTCCTCAGCAAGGGCATGGATGATAGAATTGTGCAGTACGTTGAAGGCCCGCTCCAACTCAGCAAGGGGTACAGCACGACGGAAAGGAGACGGGAAAGTGGAACGAGCCACAAACAGCCTCATCATTTGTCTCAGGGCTGACTTCATGGCGTCATCTTTGTGGAAGGTCAAGTTCTCAAACAACTGCTTGTCTGCAGAGGAGTCGCGAGGGCTGGACCTAGGCACTAAAAGAAGCTCTGCAAATTTCTCACAAGACGCAAGTGACGAAAGTGCTTTCACAGCTGAAAACTGGAGCGCTGCCAGGCGAAGAGTGTGGATCTCTCTCTCCCTGTTGAATTCCTCCAATGTAGGAGCAGGTGTTTCAAAAATGGGAAGATTGATAGGGTGGCCATGAGCAGGCAGCCTGTGATGATGCTCATTATCTGCAGACACTGACTCTGGTTTTGCTTCAGAAGTATCTGGAAGAGCTGACATGTTCAGTAGCTCTGACGAAAAGTCCATGCCACTAGTCCCAGGAGCACTTGCCTCATCTTGCTCCAAGCGGTCATTTGGTAAAGTTTCCGGTTTGGACGTAGAAGGCCCTGAGAGCAAAGGTTGGCTCCCTAACTGAGCCAGTTTATCCAGTTCAGAGTTGACATTCATCTCTGAGCTGCTGATGGAAGTGCCTAGACGAGCAGCCAGCAATGGAGTCTCTGTCTCCAGAACACTGTCTGCTGAATCCACGCTCATGGCTCGCATCTCTCGACGCATTCCCCCAGCCCTGCTTATGGCGGCTGGAGCCTCAGAAGCCATGGCTGAGTGTCGCAAGCTTGGCCTGCTCACCTCATCCACCGTGGTTTTCTTGTCTGCATTGTGGTTCAAAGTGTAATAGTCTTCCTCCACCATCGCCGCAATGATATCTCTGTCAAGTTCCATCATCAGTTGGTCAGACTTTTCTTTCATCCGAGCTGCTGATGACAAAATTGACATAGATCTCCTGAATATTTTTGCTTCTTAGACAATATGATTTCTTTCAACCAGTTTTAAATATACATGACATTAAGATCTCTAAGATATTTATAATGCCGGTCATGCTAAGACTGAAGAGACAAACAACATTAACAAACTGACTACAGTCCTAAAAAAAAGGCTTAGACAAGCTCCTCTATTTGAAAACCACATACTTCTTATTCAAGCATAATCAATCAGACCAGCCAAAGAAAACATGGTCATACATAGTACTTAAGCTTTTAAAAGCTACAGCTATAACATTTACCAGCTGCCTCTTCTGACTCCTGGGAGTGCTGAGGTTTCTCCACATCCTGACTGCGAACGGTAGAGGAGCTGCTGTCTGAGCGACCCCGATAATCCTTGAGAAATGCCAGTCGCACCAGGGCATCTAAATGATGGGCCTTGAAACTAGCCACCGTGGTCACATCAAAACTCGGAGCCTCTAGTGGTTCCAAGTTGGAAAGGATAGTGTCACTGTTTCAAAAACAACAGAGAACATTACAAAACTAGAATAGAAACTCTATTCTAAAAGGAATGATCTCAAAACTTACAACTGAGTAATGGTTCAAAACCAAAAAGCAAGAGCAGCATTCATCATCCTCAGGAATATATGGATGTCTAAGGAACTGGAATTGAACACCAAGCTAAGGATCTTCAAAACAAACATGAAGACTGTTCTACAGTACGGTTCAGAGACATGGAGGCTCACAGAATCAGCAGCAAGGAAACCGCAGAGCTTCATAAATGGATGCTTAAGAAGGATAGTGGGGATCAAGTGGTACGATCGAGTCACAAATGCTCAACTGTGGGAAAGAACAAGCCAAATAATAATAATAATAATAAATAGCATTTATACTGCGCATTTCCATTTCCTAAAAGATGCTCAATGCGCATTACAATGAAAAAGACATCATATCTTAAAAATTAATCGACACAAAGGTGTACGTAAAACAAAGTATTATACATATAATATAAATGCATATGTGTAAAATTTTATACCAGAAAAACAGTCTCGCAGTGAGGTTGAAAATGTGTTCACTAAAAACATACAATGCAATAAAAATTCACGAACAGTCAAAATAAAGTTGAAACGTGAGTAACTAGAAACATTCATTAAAACATTAATTCTATACAGATAGAAAAACATTTCCGTTCTCTCTCTCACTCTCTCTCTCTCTGTGTCTCTCTCTCTCTACCTCTCTCTCTTTCTCTCTCCCTCTCTCGCTATCTCTCTCTCTCTTTTCTCTCTCTATCTCTCTCTTTTTCTCTCTCTCATTCTCACTCACTATTTCTTCAGTCTCACAGTCTGGCACACACATACATATATATCACAGTACATCATTATGACAGGTATGCTTTTGTGAATAATAAATGCTTCAGCTGATTTTTGAAAATGGAAATTGTTGGGGCAGATCTTATTTTATATGGGAGTTTGTTCCATACCTGGGGACCAAAGAACAAAAAGGAACGCTCGCCGTATGTTTTGTAAATTTTTTTTTGAGTTTTAAGAATTAGATTGTCAGAGTCAGAGGCTGATCTAAGGACTCTAGGTGGATTATATAATTCCAGGAAAGTTTTAAGATAAAAAGGTGCACTATCATTTATACATTTAAAACAGAGAACGGCAGTTTTGTATTTAATCCTTTCTTTTATTGGCAGCCAGTGTAGTTCTTTCAGAATTGGTGTTACGTGGGCTGATTTCTTTTGTTTCATTATCAATTTTGCTGCTTGATGTTGGAGTACTTGTAACTTTGATAGTTTTTGGGATGTCAAACCGGACAAAATAACATTACAGTAATCTAACTTTGATAAAATGAGTGTTGTTACAAGTGTCTTGGCTGCTGCTTTAGGTAAATAATTTCTTACACTGCCTATTTTCTTAAGCTGAAAGTAAATACTTTTGCTGAGCTGGCTTATTTGGGAGGACATAGACATATCATAATCCAACTGAACCCCTAGATTTTTAAGACTTCTTTTTGAACGAATGGTATGGTTATTAATATCAATTTGTAGCTCTGGGAGATTTTTAATGGCTTTTGTATTTCCACTCAACATTATTTCCGTCTTGTCATCATTTAGTTTCAATTTATTGCTGGTCATCCATATTCTTAAATCTCTAGTACATTGTAATCATTGTTCAGTAGAGTCAACTAAAAGTGGTATTTGATCGAAATCAAATGCCAGGAAAGGAAGACATACAGGGGAAGGAATGGAATTGGACTGGACACACCTTGAGGAGACCCCCCCGACAAGCATCATCACAGAGGCTTTGACGTGGAATCCACAAGGAAAACGTAAGAAAGGAAGACCAAAGATGACTTGGAGGCGAGCGGTACAAGCGGGAATGGAAAAGGCGGGGACATCATGGAAACGAGCTAGAAAAAGATGCACAGGACAGACATCACTAGAGAAATGTTGCTGATGGCCTATGCTCCACTGGGAGTTAAAAAGGGCAAGAGAGAGTGGTTCAGAAAGACTAGAATCTTTTTTTTTTTTTTAAAGTAGAGGGTTTTACGGCACTCGCAACTGCATAAGGTCATATGAACGCCAACGGGTGGGTGTCAACAGAGAAGTCTTCACAGGGAATCAAACTTACTCTGTTCACCTCTCTAGTTTCAACAGCACAAGGTCTACTTCGACTATAAAGGCACCCCGGAAAAAGCAGGTTGCAAGAGTGTGACAAACATACAAAAGAAGTAGAGGAAAATGATAATAGTAAGGATTAGGAAAGAAAAAGCCGCAGTTCCCTGTTGTAGATCAGGCAGTTATGAGCGTGTCATGATGAATCAGCCCATTAACAATTATACTGTGCTTGAACAAGGAATGTCCCCCCTTTGAGAATGGCCTAAAGACACTACAGTCAGTGGTACTGCCCCAGTAGAATCATATTACCACTGTAACATTATGCTTTGTTTCAGTACTTAGCGTATTATAATAATGAAGCCAAAAATGAATTCAATAAGAAGTCATGGAGATACAGGACACATGTAAATCTCACCTGACTGTGCTGTCCCCTTCCTCCCACTGCACTTTGGCAGTAATAGCTGCCTCTCGTGGCAGGCCCAGGATAATTCCCTTTTTTCCTGAGATCTTGTGTACACAACGGCCTCCTATCCTCAGCCCATGGTCAACACCACCCATGACAGCCAGACATGGCCAGATCTAAGGGAAAAAATGTTATCAGTGTACCATAGAAAAATTAATACTCACTGTCTCAGTCAAATGTTGTAATAACAAGGCTAAGGTGAATGCAGCGACTCTTTGTGTTTTGAGAAAGGAGGGGCCATGTAATCTTTGCAATCCAATACACAATGTTCTTGTTTCTAATACTGTCATCATCTTCATCAGGCTTTCTCACCCCCTACTAGATTATACGCCACCAACAAAAACTAAAAAAACTCTCCATTTACTTCTTCCATCTCCTTTAGGTCCGCATCAAAGTCCTTCCTCCAAGACGTTTAAGGCCTACTGTTCTTTCTCTTCTTATGCTGGCCATGCTTTCTAACATCCATCAATCAAACATCAAAAGCATCTTTTAGAAGAAACATAAGAAGTCACAACAAGAGATGTTTAAGAAAAGTACTGAGACTAAAGTCTAACACTGTTAAAAATAAAAAATCAGAAAACAGACACTGGTCTCATTATAATACCTGTTGGCAGATGAGCTCCAGCTTGCTTGTATCCACTGAACAGGCAAAGTATCCACTATCTTTGCTGCTTTTCTTCTCATGTTTGCTTTTCTTAGTAGATTCCTTTTTCTTATCCTCAGAGGCTAAAGGTTTGGAAAAAACACAAGACAAGAAACTAAAATATCACATTTGCCCTACACTAAAATATCACATTAGTCATCTACTCTTCATAAAAATAAACTAGAAAAAAACAAAACAACTTGGTCCACACCTTAGACAATATTGAACACTGTACATCTACATGCCTATCAGATTACAATTACAAATAGTGGAAAGGCAAATAGAATTCTCCGACTTGATTAATGACAACGAAATGTATCAACAATGTCACTGACTTGTATCAACTTCTGACCAAACATAACTTTTTTTTACAATTTGCCTACACATTTGAGAATAAGGACTCATGAACCCATTTGTCTCCCAAGAGGTGAAGATTTAAAAATCCCACACAGCTGAAATGCAAATATGCAGGACAAACTATAAATGAAAGAAAACTTCAGCCAAAGGTAGCACTCACACATGTTAGAAGTAAAACAAAAATCTACAACAAACTGAATACAATTATTCTAGAGAAAAAAACAACCTACATACCTCTCTTGCCATCTTTATGACCCACTTCAGGCTCATTCTGTTCCTCTTGTTTGTTCACATCCCTACTACTGGATCCTTCCAGATCCTCTTCCCTTTCAACTTTGCCCTCGCCACTCTTTGCCTCGGAGCTTCCACTACATTGCTGCTGTTGCTGTTGTCTCTGCTGTTGCTCCTGTTGCATTTCGTCGAGCCAAGTGTGTAAGGCATTGAGGGCTGAGCACATGTGTTCACTAATGGTGGAGGCCCAAGCAGGTGTGGCCTGCAGGCTGCGCACCAAACCCACACTAGCTTCTGCCATGACAGCGACAGCCGGAGCACACACAGGGGAGCCAGCCAGCAACTCCCGGGGGCTCTCACGCAAGTGCATGTCTGTCAGTTTGACCTAAAACACGAGTTACAAGTGAAACGGGAAAGGAATTACATAACTATTGAATAAAGAACTAATATGACATCTCTGACTGGTGACAAATCTACACATGCAAAATAGTTTAAGCAGGAAACTAAAAAAAAATAAATAAAGTATTAAAATGGGAAATTAGAAGTCTAATCAGTAGTCTAGAAATACATGCTGGGACCGTGAGAAAATAAGTGATTACTATTAGTGAGTAGTCAGTTCTGACCAGTCAGAGTTGAACACACTACTAGGCACAGGGAAAGTAATTCATAGGAAATGTTCCATCACTCCGCCTTGCCAACGAACTATGTTGAAAAAATGATACGGAAAAGTAGGAGAAACAAACAGATCGTACTAAAGCTCAAATCTTGACATTCTGCACATCAGTCAAGTTGTGATTCCTACAACAAACTCTATTGTCTGAATCACATTATATCCAAATCACATACTCGTCTAAAACAATGTCAGTGTAATCCTGCTAACATTGAGAACACATAAAAGACAGTGACCCGTTATAATACACAAACAGAAACATTTCTGTGAAAAAAAAGCATAATATTCTAGTAAACTAAAAAAACCCCCAAATATCACAACTGTCATTTCCGCTGTGTTCTGATCAACTTGGTGCATGAGAGACGAGGAATTATGACTGAAGTAATTTCGACACTAAATCACAACTCACCCTCAAAAAAAAAAAAAAATAGCATACCCCCGCCCCTTATTTTCTTTAAAAATGAACATTTACTTTTTCTCTTGTTTGAATAATTTCACTGACTGAATCATAGTTATGCTCCTCTGAACACAGATATCTGCACTAGCTTGTAACGGCAGTAAGTATCACAATGTGATGAAGGAGAGAAAATGATGAACACTGCACTCCTCTGTAATCATGGCTCACCTTTTCTCCAGGGCTGCTGCTATAGAAGGTCACACAGGGATATAGCTCAGACGCATCAACATCTTCAAAGGCAAGTCTTGGCTCCTATAAATTAAAAAATCATCAGAACGACTTCAGTCACTGTCAGAACCATATGAATGACAGTATCAATGCCATATTTAACAATTTATGTAAGCAGCTTCAAGCAGATAGAACACAGAATCAGGGCATGTAAATTGATGTCACAGAAAGAACAGTCATAAAAGTAAAAATAAATAGCAAATCTAATACAGACAAAATGTAAAAAGGAACCCTTTTTGCAGGCAATGTTTTAAAAAAGGCAGTCAGATCTCATATATTTATAATACAAAAAAATATAAGAATTAGTTCAATGCCAGCTACAGGACCCACATATAAAAACTTATGTCAGAACTTGCTAGGGGGGTCATTCATTCAAATCAGATGTGCTCACTTCTGCATTCTTGGCAAAGGCGAGAGTGCGAGCATCCATGTCCAGTATAACAGTGATGTAGTCACCCTGGGTGAAGCTGGACAGGGCAGAGCTGGTCTCACCATTGTGATACAGATTCCCACTGTAGGCGCGGTACAACCACATGTCCCCTGTGGTGCGGTGGCCGCAGTCCCGAACAGGGAATTTAGAAACTCCGACACATGTGCCTTCATTCCCTCTGTTCTCACGTACAATCAGGAACTATGCACCCAAAAAAGGAAAAAAAATATGCTTATTCGCTGAGGACATTAACCAACCAATTACAAAATAAAGCATTTGATCAAAACCGAAAAACCAAAGTAACATGTGGCATAAAATGTTCAACATTGTGATCATGCGTGTAACAGTAATTACAGAACTAATTTCTCAAATTCATGTACAAACCAATAAGACAGGTCTATAGTTCTGATGAATTTTTCTCTTTGATTTAAAAATTGCCTAACCTTAAAATTAAAAAAGTGAGACTCACCCCTCCATATCCAAAGAGACTATGAGTGCCATCCAGTGATATTTTTAGAGCTTCCAGGATCATAAACACTAATAAGAGGAAACATCATGAACATCACTAGAAGAACATTAATGAACAAAACCCACTCTTAATCTGCTACATTTCTTATTTCTGAAATTCCACAGTCATGACATCCCTTCTGAGGAAAACTTACATTGTGTGTACATGTTATTGCTGTCACAAGAAAAATGAGTAACTCATTTATTTTATTGCTCACCCTGTATAGCTAAGTCAAACAAGAGTCACTCATCTTTTATGTGACAGCAATGACGTATATATTATATATATCATATTATATGTGAATGTGCATATCTTTCAGTATATGAGCGAAAGCCTTTGTGTAAATGCGAGTGAGGTGAGTACAAGTTTTTGCGTATATGTATGTGAGCCCATGTGTTGGTGTGTTTTACCTTCCACTGGTAGCAACCCGAGGTCATGACAGTGCTGCCCAGCCCATAGCCTCTCCCCCCTGAGCCATGCACCAAAGTGTGACCAGCTTCCACAGAACAAGCCACACAGCGGTCCACGTCGAACACGGCACTCTGGATGACCACACTCTCTGGAGATGGTAGACCACAGGTTGGTAGGCCTGGCTCTGACGATGAGGGAGAGGAAGCTGGGACTGAAGAGCTCCCTTTGGGGTGGGCATCTGCCCCGTGCCTTCCTCCTCCGACTGCCTTCCCTCTGAAGGGATCCATCTGGGTGAATAACAGGGTCCGACAACGTTCTGCCGAGGTAACTGCTTGAGAAATAGGTATGCTCCACATCATGTTGGCCATGCTGGAGAACAGCAGATCCACCACCTGAAGGATGCCACATTATTAGAATTGCTTAACGACTTTTTAGTAGGTTTTAAAACAGCTTTACACTTCGTTTGCCATCACAAACAATGGCAAGGAACATTGCACAATAGTAAATGAGAATTATTGGCAGAAAATGTACAATACCTGAAACCCCCCCCCAAAATTATAAGTTACTAACGTGTGCGCTTGAATAGAACAGTACAGAAGTTAAGGGGGGGGGGGGGGGGGAAGCGGGGCGCTACACCTGAAGGCTATCTCGCTTATTACAGGACCAAATTTTACCAAATTTCACATATATAACAAGCATAGTAAGGAGTCTTAAAATCCGCAATCAAATTTGAGAAAAAAGTTTTGTTTCCATGGATACGGCGCCATATTGGATTTTGTTAGCATGTTTTGCGTAATGAATACCGAACTTATTGCTCATGGAAATGATTGTTTTTTTGCATGCGTGTTAACAAACAATAGATCTAAAAATTTGTCAGTTGTTTTTTTCCTAAGTGAATCAGAAAATTTTTAAGGATTTTTTTTTCCTGAGGTAGCATTCAAGTTTGCAAAAAATCTGTAAAAATCCACACTCCAGACACCACCAACAAAAATCTATTCCATATATAAAAAATTCAACACACACATTTTTAGTAATACATCTTCTCTTCATTCTGTGAAAATTTCATGTCGCGTTTTGCGAAAACGGCCGATAAAGAAAAAATATTGACTTTATGAGATAATGGTGGTGACGAACATGCCCGGTATGGGAAAAAATGCGGAATAGGGGGGTTCTTATGCGATGAAATAGTTGTAGGAGAGGCTGAGGAAGCTAAAAATGCTTACAATTCAAATTCCATAATTTTGAGCCAAATTGGGACTTTGGGGGTGTAGCCCCCCCCCCCTCAACTGATTCCATCCAGGATTTTTTCAGGCTCTAGACAGAATTATTTTTCCTTGTTCCGTTTTAGACCTGGGGTGCATCTATTTTATGTAATAGGTATTGTTATATACAAAAGTGATGGGAATCAATAGAGGAATCTGTTTATATCAATAACAATGACCTATAATCTGTTTATGTTGTATTTTCCGTCAGACAAAAATGAATGAGGAAAAAAAAACTGCGCAACACTTCTTCGAAAATTTCGACGAACCGCATTTTCTCAGCTTTAAAAGTCCTTATAATCCACAGGAATCAACACAAAATAGTAGCGATATCACCCTAGCATACGTTTATGCAAGAATTTCACAAATTTAGTTGAATATCTTTCTTTGAAGGGCCCTTTTCTTATACCAGGCTCCGTGTTATTTACTCTTAGATCTAGCCTACATAGCGACAACAAAACAACAATTTTTGCAGGAATTTCGCGGAGTTTCGATCGATATTGGCGCTCAGAGATTGAGGTCAGGTTTGTTTACAAGTCCTACTTCCTTTCGACAACTTAAAAAGTAGGAACTATCTTTAAAAGTGCACATTTGTTTCGGAATTCCCTCGGATTTCGTTGAGCGGTCGAATGGATGCTGTGGAAAAACTCAGAGCCGCCGTCAGCGGCCGAATGGACGGAATCAGTTAAAGACTTATATACCATGAACAATCATAAACAGCTCAAATTAAGTTTGACAACGCTTTTACAAAATAACCGATGCTTCCAATAAGACCACACTGCTATCAACCCATAAAAGGCCTCTTTAATCTTACATCGACTCACTTCAGTTTTACAGAGCTTACTTTTGTCTTGTACTCTTTTTCCTCCTGTAAATCTAGTGCAGGCATCACAGTAGCCAGGAGCTGAAGGGCTAATATTTGCACCCTCAAACTGTCAAAACATGAGTGGCCTGTAGAATGAAAAAATGTTGTACTTAACACAAACCAGATAAACTAGATTTTTTTTTTTTAACTTACAGAAGGGCAGATGTTGAAAGCAGTCATAAAATCAAAACTTTATGTATACAGAATAGTCGAGCTTAGTAGCTTTCCGTAAAATAACCAAAAACCACCAATTTCAAAACATTTCGTTGTGTTGATAAAAATACCACACATCTTAACGAAAGCATCAAGCAATAATAAACATCAAAGCACGAATGAAGAAAATAAAAGAGCACAAAAGCTCTCCAGTTTTAAAGATAAAAAAGTTCTACAAGTCTGTCCGCTCTGGTCATAATCACACGTAAGATGCAATGTGCTATTGGGCGCTACGAGGCTCGAAAGGCTAAAAAGTGACTTTCAATTAATTTTCTGTTTTTTGGATCTATTGACAGTTTAATGTCTTCTGCTTCATTTAAGATTAAAATAAAGAACAATAATCGGCTATAAATATTTTATTTTGATTTATTTTGGAGGTGTGTGTGGTTTGTTGTGAGCTTGGGTGACAAGATAAAGGAATTTGGACCTCAAACCATTTAGAACATTTGACATGTAGGTGTGTAGCTGTGAGATTATTTATAGAACCATTACCTCATGGCCACATTGCTTTAAATTCCTTCATTCGCCCCTATTTTTAGATTTAGATCCCCTTTTCGAGCATGGAAGGTTTGAAATATAAACAACGGCTGGGGGCTCTGATTGGTTAAACGAGGTAAGAATGGCAACTCCTAGCCCACTTCAAGCTTGTTTACGTAAACAGCTGACTGCGTAAACGTGCCCTGCTCGCTCAATTATGGGCAGTTGAAATTTAAGTTTTACGCTTTAAAAGTTTGTTTTTATTGTGTTTTAGTGGGTTTTTTAAATGATGGATCTTCCTCTATATCTCCCAAGGAGGACTCTTTACCAAGAGGCCACCGAGGCGTCTATGTGCATGTGTGTATGTTTGTGTATGTCTAAGTGTATGTGGGTATATGTGTGTGTGAGTGTGTGTGTGTGTGTGTGTTTGTGTGTGTGTGTATGTGTATGCACGCTCATGTGTTTATAGTGCTATTGCAAACTTATAATTAGGAAGGGTAAACATGGATCGTAAGCCGACTCACGGACTTCCGAGCACGTGGTATCGGTGAAATCGAGGTTATTCAGATCGCATTTTCTTTGCTTTTTCGCTATAACACACCAAATGCTGTACACCTTGAAAAACTAAAGCTTTTTTCGTTAGAATAGTGTAATTTGTTTGTTTTTCCGAGTATTTGGAGCTAGAGAATCGCAGTGGAAAGCTAAGCCCCTCGCACTTGGAATGCGAGGTCTGCCGGTTCAAAAATTGACACCCATGCATTCAAATGCTTCGAAGGAAGAGTGATGATTAAATACTGTCTTTTCACTGGCAAATAACTTCTTTTGAGTTTTGGACAGGGCTTTCCGTGGTATATTTTTGGCCTTTGGCGTTTAAATAGAAAGCCTTTAAAAAGCCTACAAGTTTTCAAAGATCATTTTTAACACAAACTATTACCAATATAAAGAAGAGTTCTTTTTCTATTAGAATGAAGTTATCGGCTTAGAATTATTTTGTATCAATCCTTTTGCGAAACTCCAGGGAGCACTCAATTCACAACAGTTAAAGCCGACGGGACCGGTTCACAGCCGGCTGGGACAACGCTCTGTGTTTTTTTTTTCGAATCGAAATAACGACAGATCATCGTGTTCGAGGCAGTAAAATACTGATCTCAGTCTTGAAAAAAATATTAGATTCCATTTCTATGTTATAGTGATTGTACTCTGTTAGTGCGGAGACATTTGGTTCACTTGGTACTCTTTTATTATCTGCAAAACATGGGGTTGCAGCCAGTTACCGAATTTAGCAATATTCGATTATATATTAAATTAAAACAGCTGCCATTTTCTTAAAAATTGACTGAGAGGTAAAAGTATGGTACTAAAATTCACAGGAGACACAGGCCTTTCAAATGGAACAAATAAATTTGATATACAGCTACTTGGAAAATTTGTTTCCGGTACCTAGTAGGGCAATGCTAACCCGATGTTGCATTTGACGTGAAGACCATTCTCGTTAAGATTTTGTTTAGTCCATAAGCTTTTTTTCTGTGAATGAATAGTCTTCTACTTCTGTGTGTTACCTTGTAGTGGCATAGCCAAAATAACAACCAAATTTCAAGACTCTATCTCAATTCTAAGACCCCCGTTGCTATGGAGACATGTTGCTCAACTTCAGATCCCGTTTTCTCCTTTTTTTGGTCCAAATTATAGTGAAATGGTGATAGTTTTAAAAATTATGTTAATTAAATTTTGAAATTTCCTTCATATGACTGATTTTGACCGGGAGGGTCACAAGTATAATAAATCATAGGGTATTACTTTGCTATTTCTTCTCTTCACAAGATCTGACACCTTCAGTTTCTTGACACTCATCCCTCACTATAATAAGTAGCAAAACTAGCACTTATTCAAAAACAACCCACCATCCCTGTCTTGTCCACAGGCTAGTCTGATGAGGCAGTGCACCCAGCGCCATTCTGTTAGCTTCCGCTGTACTGTCCTGGTCGCCATCACATGACGCAGAAACACCAAAAAGTCAGCCACAGCCGACATCCTCACCTGAGTCTTCTCTGTGAGAGGAGAAGAAAGACATACAAAGAGAAGGTACAGAAGAGGGTACAAATAAGAATAGGCCATTCTATTTTTAGAGAAGTACATTAACGAAATAAATACCACTGAGAGCTGGGAGAAAGGATAAGTTAAACACCGCTTAGAGCCACATCAAAGTTAACCACATGACATGGTGATATCATCAGCAAATTTAATTTGACATACCATGAATAATTTTAAAAAAATACATATTTAACTGTTTAAAGTGACCCTACACCCAATGTTTTTGTCAACTTCAAAGAACAGCTTGAGTCTGAAATGTTTTACTCATAAATCTATCACATAAATATTTGAAGCGAATTGGTAAAAAAAATAATTTAATTTGAAAATTATGAAAAAAAAGACAAATCTTCCACCAGAGAAACTTTCAGGCACAGAAAGCATACAGTACACCAGCTACCTTATCTTGATCTGTGGGACAAACAGAAGCGAGAGAATGCATGTCTCATCCTAAAATACCATTAAGATTTAACTTACGAGAGTTTTGCCACTCTGAGGCACTGTTAAGCTGCAAAAGCCTGTCCAACTGTTTCCAAAGCAATTCAATGACTGATTGAACAACACCTGTACTGAGTCGGTCAGCATAAGTGCTGATGTAGAAAAACAAAACAAAATACGTATCAGTACACAGTAATGAAAAGTCCAGACAGGGTCATTGGCTTTAAAATAACTGCAATATTTGACAAAGAGTTATATAATGATTAAATCCATTACTATAATAAAAAGTCAAAACAAAAGTGAAAGAATACACAGCATTTATATACTATTTAAAAACCTTTTCCTTTTCATACACAAAAATAAAAAAAATACTTTGTAACAGACATGTTTTAGATCATTGCTGCTCTATTATAGTTGCCATTAACCAGGTGAATTTATCATAGTGTTGATCTGGGGGTCTGAAAATGATTCTACCATCTCACAATCATTAAAGATAAAACAAAAAGTATCTGAAAGGCTGATCAAACAGAAAAACAAAACCTGAAGATAGGTGCTCACCCAACAGTGACTGCGATGATCTGCAGCAAGCGTACGCTGGACACTTCCAGAATGGTGGAGAGGTGAGAAGACTCCAGCTGTGTGGACACCGGGGGCAGAGTGTGCGGGGTGAGCAGGCTGCTGTCTGCACAAAGATCCAGCAGGATGGGCGGCAGACCACATGACACAGTCAGAGACACATCCACCGGCTTGTACTTAACACTCAGGGCCAGGATGGAAGAGAGCATCAGATGCTGCTTGGTGTCTGTGGAGACAGGAATAAGGATTGGGGAAGGGTCGAGAGATGGCAAACAAAACCCTGTCACTCTGAGATATGCTTCTTATCATGAGACCACTTCTTAAAACAAATCTTTCACATGTTTTAAAGTTTAATCTTATAGTTCAGACAAACCAAAAGCAACCCCCCCCCCCAAAAAACGCCTTTCATTCAGTCAGTGAAAAATTGCAATAAATTAAGCTCCTTGAAAGCTGATTTGCCTAAAACCTCATATTCTTCCCACATGCTCTGTTCAGCTTTAAATGAGGTACATGTTGAACCTTTTGCCACGACAGTTGCTTGTAATGAAAGGGGTGACAGACATCTCTTATTTACACCATATGGGTCACAACACACAGAAACCAGGCATTTGTCAATTTTTGGGCATATGGAGTTCTTGGTATAGTCTTAAAGCCAGTTCACTAACCTTGCTTTTGATGAAAAAAATATAGATCTATCTTGAATAGAAATTGAAATACTTGCAATTGAAGGAGTTCGGGTCGCCTGGTTGTAGACATAAAATAAGTTAGAAAATGGCTGCCAATGTTGGTTGATTTCCAAAGCTTGAAAGTCATTAGAAACTGCAACTTTACATTTTTCTGTTGAGCCCCCCCCCCCTTTGGCGAGCGCCTGATTTCACCACAATGCATCATGCATGCACGCAGGCAACCATGCATGCACGCAACCATGTATGCACGCACACACACACATACACGCACGCACACACACACCAAGTTCGATACAAAACTCATTATGAAGCTCCATATAAAATTCTTTTTAAAAAATCAAGGACTGAAAGTATTCTTTTGCTCCCAGAATAGTCTTCAGTTCATAACAAGAAGAAGTGAAAACAAAACATGCTTACGTTCACCAATCTTTTCCATTTTCATCATTTCAATCAGTGAGACCACAAGGACTTCATAGATTCTGTGCACTACCAGTTGAATTTCTTGTTGAGTCTGAGCAGATGCAGCTTTAATACCATCCTTGAGAGGAGAGAGTACATTTTTGTAAAGTACTGAAAGATTAGAATTCAGATAAAAGTTGGTAAACAGAGATATTTGCAGACATGGACATTATCCTACTTTCAATTTTTTTTTGAAGCTCAAACGCGGTACAAAGAGAAAGAGCAAAACATCTGAAAAGGCTTCTGAATATTTTTGTGTGTTCTACAGAAACTTATTTTAAATTGTTCAAGGAAAGGAAATGATAGAATAAGGGTCCACAAGTCTTTATTTTGTTTATACAGGGGCACAAATGTTGTGGTAAGAAAAGTCTTTCTTCACAAAACAGTATGATGAACTGTACAGGGTCCTCACTACGTGTTGAATCTTGATGCCTCACAAAACGGATTTTTGAAAATCAAACTGCCCCCCCCCCCCCCCCCCCACCCCCCTTTACTAAGAAAGCAAATAACATTCCTCCCAAGGTAATCAACCGGTAACAAAGTGCATTTATCACAAACACAGCATTAAACTTTATGACTCACACAAGAAGGCAAGCATGCAAGAAAAGTCAACAACAAAATAGCCTTGCTGGGATAAGAACAATGTAACATGTAGTCTTTGTTGTTTCACTGTATCTAACAGAAGAGGTAAACAAACTTTTAGCAATTCTTATATTTTCTGAAAAGTAAATCTTAACATTTCCAGATTAAATCAAGTTATACAAATCAGGGGCTCTGGTGAACTTACGACGGGCCTAGCAAGCCGGTAATGGATAAAAAACTGCTAAAAACCAAACAAAGGAGGAAAAGAAACAGATGATACCAAAGATAAGATACATGAACATATGAAAAATGTATTTCACAAATTGTCCAAACAACCGGGAGACATCAAAGAGGAATGGAGCCACTTCAAAGCATGTGTGAACAAAGTATTAAAAGAAGAGTGCAGTACCAAGAAAACAGGAGGGAAGAAAAGGAAAACAACTATAAGGTGGAATGACCAAGTAAAGGAAGCCATCCAACTGAAGAAAAAGGCAATCAAAAAGTGGCAGAAATCAAAGACAGGAAGACTACATCCTGTACAGAAAGGAATGCCGCCAAACAACAAGGGTAGTAAAAGAAGCTAAGAATAGAATTTGGACAGTATATGGAGAACAGCTCGCAACAAAAAGTAAAGAAGACCCCAGAGAGTTTTACCAGAGCGTTAAAAGCATGAGGATGCGGGAAGAACCATTCAACTCAACTGAAATAGTCAATGATGAGAACGGAAACCCTATTTTCAGTAAACCAAAGATTAAAGAAAGATGGAAACGCTATTTCCAGGAACTGCTGAATCCTACAGGAGAAACAACACAAAACAGCTTATCACCAAAAGAAACCACTCCAGAACCATCAACTTTTTTTTTTCGTAAGAGTTTTACGGCACTTGCAACACAATAAGGTCATATAAGTGCCGAGGACAAGAGATGTTACAAGGGAGTAACAAACACAAAAAAAGGAGGGGAGATAAAGATGATAGATGTTTGATAGGAAAGAAGGAGCAAACCACACCCGAGCACTTGCCAACCACCAACAGAACCATCAATACTGCTGAGTGAAACCCAACATGTTATAAAGAAAAGCCCTACAAGCAAAGCGCCAGGCGTTGATAACATCATAGCAGAAGAGATCAAGCTATGCGGCCATATCGGTGAACTCTGGCTGTGGAGGAAATTTAACCAGGCCTGGGCGATAAAAACAACACCCGATGTCTGGCAACGAGCTGTCATTGTACCTATTTGGAAAAAGAAAGGCAACAAAAGAGACTGTGGAACCTACAGAGGAATATCCCTTCTCAGCCAGATACTAGAAATGAGCATGAGACCAATTGTTGAGACTCAACTCAGTGAATCCCAGTTTGGCTTAAGAAAAGGCAGGGGCTGTACTGACGCTATTTTTGCATTAAGACAGTTGTACGAGACTGCCATTGTACATGACAAAGATCTCAATATCGTCTTCTTGGATCAGGAAAAGGCGTACGACCGGGTAGATAGATGTCAACTTTGGGAAGTCTTAGAGGAATATGGTGTAAGACGACAATTGCTGGAGAACATCAACTCTTTCTATATAAGATAAGATAAGACAAGACAAGACAGGATAAGATAATACTTTACTTCTGTTTTGAAGGAAATTTGTTATGACTTTACAGTAAAGGTTAAAAACACATGTAGAGACACATAAAATTCAAATTTTATATTATTTTCATTAGAGAATTTCAATGTGAAGATAAAAAAATTAAAAGGTTAAAAAAATATGCGAATAACCAACCTGGTAATGATAAAGTTGGTGTGACACACTAGTGTACTCAGACCTGAGCACCAGCAGACCAAAGCACCCAGCCAGCAGCTGCAAGTGGACCGAGTTGAGCAGTGTGGTGGTGGGTGAGCTGGTGCTGGCCGAAGGCTCATCTTTGCCCTTGCCTGTGCTCAGCAGCTCAATGATTTGATTCAAAGCATACAGGCGAGACTAACAAAAAAACAAAAAAACCAATAGGGGGAGGGGAGGGTTGTTGTTGTATGGGTTTATAATGGAAGAGACATCATAATATCACACCAAGTACAACACATCGGCTGCTTAAAGTAAGACTGCCGTCTGCCACATTCCATTTTGAAAAGTGACATATGACAGAGTCTTACACTGAAAAGTCCATGTGTAAATCCAGTGATTTTAAGTACAGTATAGTAAAGATGAGTTGTAGTTACAGTAAGGCAGCACAATAACAATCATATTTCAGCAAAAAAAGAACAAGAGCAATAGTAACAAAACAAAATATCAAACTTTTCTCGTTCCTACAATGTGACACAAATCATTACTTTCCTGAGCCTACACCCTCAAGTTTCAGTGTGATCACACTGAAGGCCCATCATAGCTTTTGATAAAGCTCAGTAGTTCAATGCTTTCATCAGTGTACATGAACAGGCGAGTCCAAAAAATGTCATAAGTTAATAATTACATTTTTATAACACTCTTAATTGTTACAAGTAGATGATTTTTCCACAGCTTGAACCTGAAGTCTTACTCATGGTATACGGGAAGTTACAATGAAGATAGTTACAATTTCAACCCAATTCTCAATAGTTTCCAAAAAGTTCAGTGAGCCACAAAAACAAGATTTTATATATGAAATACTGCTGGAAACTTTATATACAAACACACAATTCCAAGCCATTTTTCAACAGGCTAGGATCTTTGATGATCCAACTCAAAGAGCTCACCTCAGCTCTTTCCTGCTGTATTTCCATGGCTTTCACCAACTGCTCTATGTCAAGGGAATCAGCGTAGTTGTTTCTGTGCTCGCCACACAAGAAGCTAAGCATGTCTGTTGTGAGTCTGTTCTCAGGCATGTTGCTCTGTGGCTGTGTTCCCCAGCCCTGTCCCGGCTCCATAGCATCCATCCTTTCCTGACGCCAGCGTAGCCGCCTCAGCATCTCTTTTACCTTTTGCAGTGAGTTCAGGTTGGGACCTAAAGAGGTGAAATAAGAGCACAAGTCTTTGAAACAGTTAAAAAATGAATTACCAAAGAGTCCATCACTGTGAATATTATAATATGAGAATGAAAATATTTTGACAGTTGATCATCATTAATTGACCACAACTACAATCAGTGCTTTTAACAGGAAAAGGTAAAATGGAGGAAAACTTCCTAAGCCGAAGTGCAACAACAGAAATACCTGTAAATAGGGATTTTCCTCAAATTTCTGATAACAGGATGGCGTGAGAATGAAAGATTTCTGCCCGATGTTGGAAGATTGGAAGAAGCGAACAATATAAATCAATCCATGATTCCAAAATTCTGTAGAAAAAACGTCTGTGATTCTTGAACATCTAACATTGCAAACTAGAAATAAATACTCTTCTTCCAAACTATTATGATCATTGATTTTTTAAAAATGACAGTAATATGAAGAAAACCCAACTCACCAAGCTGATGTTGAGGATTGAAGGGGTTGAGTGTTGGGGTAGCTAAACCTTCTCTAAGACCCAAGTTGTGATCATCCTAGACGAGAACACAAAGAAAATTGAATGGTAATGCAATCAGTAACCAGGGAAGCATTAGAAAAGATACAGCCTCACCTAAAAGTACTTCCCTTGGCAAGGTTGGGGCAGAAGACTTTAGAAGACCATTCTGGACGGTATTAAAAGCAACAGTGGTCGCCCAAGACATATCTCATATTATGTTTTAGACTATATCATTACATTCCTGGTACTGACACTTGCAATCAAAGAATATCAAACACAACTATTCTGTCCACTGCTATTGGTAGTCTGGTTGCAAACTGAAAAATTCTGCTAGAGTCAGCTGTCTAAGTAGACAGAAGCCGTTTACTAAAGATACCAGTGAACTAGCAGACACTATTTCATAACTCAGTTTCTTGAAATATTCTCAAACATTTCATCTCCATTATGAAGCAACCTCATCAAGTTGCCCATTAACCAGTGGCAACAAAAAAGCTCATAATGTACAGGCGAACAAATAATTATAATCAGCCGACTGTCAGAGTAACAAGAGTTGTTGAACTATGTCGTAAATTGGGTCAAAGGACTCGGAATGTATAGTCCAACATTATATGCAAGGGTGTTAGTCTACCACTGAGGTAACTAATAATGAACGAAAATTGAAATAAAAGTCCACGCTTTAAGATGTCCAAAAAAGTACAGGTTTTGAGAAAATATCAAACCTTCATCGCAAGTCCATAAAGAGCCAATGTAACAATACCTGGGTATCTGATGGAATGTCTGGCAAGCTTCCTTGCCTGGTTAACTGTCTTCTAGGGGAAACATCAGAAGCATCTCTTCTTCCCACTGGAAAGAAGAACAACCCAGAACAAAAAGGTGACCATCTTTGAATTTAAACGTTTTCAAACACTAACCACTCTAACCTCAAAAGAAAAAAACAGACAATTCCCCCAGTCATTACTACTTTTAGAATAAACACTGACATTTACTGAAAACGTTTCTTAAAAAGGAACAGAAGCAACTTACTTGTAAAACTTACTTACCCTGAGTAATTAATATGATCCATACAAAAATGGGTACAAGTTTAGCACTGCTTTATTGTATTTTATATGTACTATGCACATCCAAAAGCTCATGCTCTAAATTTTAATAGTTTTCAGTAAATGATAAAAATATGTTCATTTAGATATTGTGCAATCAAAAAGGAGAAGAAAGGAATTTGAAACCCAACAATGCAGTATTTTACAACTCCCTGATTTGATTTTTACTATTTCTGAAAATAAGTTGGCCTCAAAATAAGCACAAAGCCTCTATGAGAGAACAACTATTGGTTAACATTATTTTTGTAAACAGCGTAAAACAAAACAAAAAACCCCCCCAAACTTAAGGTCGTGTTCAAAACAGGACGCTCTCGTTCCACTCCCAAGCAACAAGTCCTTGATAAACCTTTTAGAAAAAATGAGAAAATGAGTGCCAATTTGTGACATCCACAAAACAGACTGTCCCTTCCATTTTCTTACCTGCCAATTCCTCAGTTCCGTTCCGTGAGCTCTGGAGAAGATCAGATGATTCACCTGAGGAAAGCATAGGAGAAACTCATATATTTCTTTGGTTCTTCAAAGCGTCATGAGAGGGAAAGAGGAACAAAGAAAGATCAACAATGGTGTCGAGGAAAGATTTAAATAAATAATAAAAGTAGCTAGATTAGACCATGACAGTGTCTCAGAGACTTGCAAGAAGCAACGATAAATTATGATAAACTCACTTAATTTTAGTGAAAAACCTTGGGTTTTTATAAAATAGGAGGAAGGGTACTGAAAAACCAACATTTTTTATTATTTGGGGGTAGCATTCGGGTGGGATAACAGAGTTGTTAAAAAAAAATGTGATCTTCAAATAAATATTTTGATCTTCAGACCCCCCTCCCCTCTTTGAAAGAAATATAATGTCCTCACCAGACAGTGGTGGCCGAACACATAGCAGAAGAAAGATACATTTTTCCAGATTCTTGTAACAGATTTCTTCATATGACAGTTCAGACTTTTTCTCTGTTGTAGAGCCCCGAGAATGATCTTGGCCTTCTTCCTCTGAAAGAAAACAAACATGAGATTTTACAACTTTATGGGAAAGCTCTTTTAGCCATAAATACTTATCAATTGAAATGATAAATCAAACAAGAGACCAGGGAAGATGGAGATCTGTTGTGCCAAGGAGTGCGACACCAACAGATGAACATTACTATGGTGGTAGGTGACAGGTGACTTACTAATTACTTTCATTTCAGAATACCTTATGCACTTCTTGTACTTCTTACAATACAAATACCATCTACACAATTTGACTAGTTTACTCCATTTGCACAACAATAGATATCGACGAGATATGTCAGAAAATTAGTGTCCTTACCACCATCCGTCTCATGATGCTCATGGTCCGAGTCGTGGTCCATGCTCTCATACAACAGATTCACTTCTCTAGACTGATCTGGACTCTCCGAGGCCATTTCTTCCTCTCTGACTTCATTGGCAGTCTGCTCAAGTCTCAAGTCCGCTGACCTCTGACCCACAATGGTTTTGTCAGAGTCTTCTTCACTGCCTCTACCTCGGAAAGACACCAGCACACTTCTGAGTTTGTACACTGTCAGAAAGATGGACTCCAGCTGTCTAGTTGGCCTGGAGATTACGATGAAAAATAATAAAGTAAGACAAGCTTGATCACATTGGTATGTGATAAAAACTGTATGATTTTACCACTCATAAGCACCAAAATATACAACTGCAACATGATATATAACCTAGCACTATTTCAGTTTGAAAATATGATATGGTAAAACATTGGATACAATGGGGGACTAAGACCTACAAAATTCTTAAACAAAAGTGATTTTATAGAAAGAAAACTGTGCTTTCAACTCAAATCAAAAGGGAGATTTGGTCTTCACATAATACACTTGTAGAAGTCAAGTCTGGGGGTGGGAGGTTGTAGTCCCTAATATCTAATAGAAATGGGGGGGGTAGGTGCATGACCATTTTGTAATTTCCCTTCTATTACTCAATTATTTTTCTCGACAACAGTACACCATCTGGAGTAATGATTATACCAAAGACCATCCAGAAGCCAAAACCTAGCCCTTCAAGGATGATTCAACGAAACAAAATTTACAAAGCATTTAGCAGGACACTTAAACCGATCATACCAATCATGTTCCCGAATTTGCTTCCATAAGTTTGTGTGCTTCAGTAAAGCTGCCAGAAAAAATTTGGTCACTAGATCAAGCCATTTTTCTTCTTTCAGTTCACAGGTATTCAAGTCTGAGGAGTAGACAAGGTCAAGACATGGAAATAAAAATTATGGAAGACAAACAAAACATATAAACTCACTGTACTATGAGACAGTTCAGAAAATAGTGCAAACAAATTTTTTAAAACACTTCTGTGCTTTGCTCTAGTGTATTTTTAAGATTCCTTAAACCAAAAGTGATAAACCACAGTGATTGGCAGGCACATTACGTATACAGTATAGCATGCACAAAGTGAACTCGGCGGGATGTGGAAATCTGTTCATCATGTACAAATTTCTCCTTTTCCCTGTTTTAAATACAAAAGAAATATATATGTATAAGAAAAAATTGGGGACCAGAAAATCTGTTTGCTTTGAGCATGTTTTGTAATGTGCATGTTCGCTACATGTATGCTAGATTGTATTTTGATTTTTAGAAAATATTAGCTGTCGAATTTTTAAACTGTTCACGCTGACTTTTTCATTTAAAGAAGAAACAAAATGTGAAGCATCGTGGTGAAATCAGGCAGTTGGCAAAATAATGAAATCCGAGAAATCAGCGTTTTTTGGTCAGTTTGGAAACTTTTTTCTAATTTTTGTTTTTTGGCTCGACACCTTTTACTCCATTCAAAAACACTTTTATGTATAGGTTTTTAAGGAAAAACGTTGATTAAAGGCACAAAAATGTAAATTGGCAATTTCCAAGGACTCTTAAGCTATGGAAGTCACCAAACTTTGGCTGCTATTTTCTCTCTAATTTTACTTCTGAAACCAGGCGACCACACCTCCTTCAATCTCAAGTATCTCGACTTCTATTCAAGATAAATGGATATTTTTTTCATGAAAAAAAGGCAAATGAACAACATTTAAAATGATACCAATAACACCATATGCCCAAAAATTGACGAGCACCTGATTCAACTGCGTTGTGACACAAATAATCATACTGTTAATGATATATGTACTAAATAAAATCCAGTTCTAGCAGTCAGACAGTAATAAATCAACTACAGTATAAACAAAGTTTATTCAAATGGAGATGAAAACAAACACTAAAATAATTATACAGTCGGGCACAGATAACATGACCACTTAAAATTGAAATCACAGACAGCTCATAGAATATGCCATTCCCCAAAAGAAATGCTACATGCGAGGCATCTCGGTGAAATCAGGTGCTCGTCAAAATAATGAAATCGAAGAAATCAACATTTTTCTGCCGGTTTGGCAATTTTAATAGATTTTTCTGCTTTTTGGGTAAACATCTTTTTTTGTCCATTTAAAAAGCATTTGTGTGTGGGCTTCCCTGAAAAACATTGATAAAAGGCACAAAAAATGTAAATTATCAGTTTTCAAGGACTTTCAAGCTTTGAAAGTAAAAATCCTTAAGCATCCATTTTCTAGCTTATTTCATCTCTGAAACCAAGCCACATCCACCCCCCCCCCCCCCCACTTCCTTTAATCGCAAACATCTCAACTGCTATTTAATGGGTACGTTTTAAATCAAAAGCAAGACAAATGAACAGGCTTTAAGAGGAAACCAATAACTCCATATGCCAAAAAATTGACGAGCATACTTTCTTTGTATTGGTAACACAGTTACCTCAAACAACTTTACGGATTCGTCAAACAGCTCGTCTTGAAAAGTCAGATCAATGTGTTCTCACAATTGTCTCAAATTCAAATCACCCTGCACACCTAATGGAAAACGAAACACCCATCATCAAGGGTATCAGGTTACATGAACCCACCAGGTTCGCACCTGTACAGGGTGATACACACACTGCTGTTTTGAGACACATCATTGTACATTACCTGTAGTGCACGTAAGGCACTAGAATTTCCTTCAATCTAGCCATGTGAGGGTGGGTGCTGGGATGTGATCGAAGATAAACGGTATGGTACTGCATTTTCTTTGAATATTGCTCTCTAGCGACACGTCTAATTTTCAGCTCAAATACGACCTATTTGTGTTGTAAGTGCAGTAAAACTCACTGTAACTTAAACCAAATTTGTAAGAGATTTAGTATCTCAAAGTAAACGTTTTCCACGTTTCTATAAAAATCCGTCATGAAATCAAAACTGCCAGCACTGATAGTCAGCTTGACAGAAAGCGACCGCATTTTGCCAAATTTGAGAACGTCAAGCTGGCATTGTCTCAATGGTTCCAGCAAGCACATGTGTCTTTCTATCCCTGGTCCCATCCTGAAGACAAAAGCACCGGAAATGCTTTTATGAATCAAGAATAGTAGGATGGGTCCATAAAGAGACATAGCATCACTCAAAAAGCTGTATTCGGTGGATCTGCTACAGTTCATCCGTACCAGTGACTTAGTTTCTGACCAATGTACCATCAGTTACCTCAATTGATTTTTAAAATATCTTTATAATTTTTCTTTTTATTGGTTTACCCAAATTATGGATGTCCGGATGTGTTTTGGAACACATTTGTCAATCTCCGACATGTCTGAGTTATTTGTGCCCGACTGTAGTTACATAAGCTGAGGACAAAAACATGACAGAGAAAACCTAAAAATTAATTATTAAGAACCATAAAAAAAAGCCCTGATAATAGAGTAGGAAGCTGACAGCTCCAGTATAAGTATGAGATTGTAACTGAAAAATAAAATAGTTGCTGTCAGATGTAGAAGTTGTATTTCTGGCAAGTTTATTGTGAACACATAGACACTAGCAAATCAAGGACAATATTAAACTACCTTGATGTAAAGCATAATCCTGCATCATGGCAAGCAGATGACTGTTAGTATCATTGTGAACACCTAGGGCCATGTCCAGGAGACCTCTGGTCTCTACATCCAGCTCAGGTTCCCGAAACAGACTTGACAAAGACTCTGGGCTTTCCACTGTCATCTCCGACACTAAAGACGTGATTTTTTCTGCAATGACATTATAAGAAAAAATTATATATGAAGTCTCTTCATGTTACCTGCTATTTTTATGCACTCCGAATCAAAGACTTTAACAACTGGGTGTCAAAAGACTGAATTCAATTTTGGAGATAAAATCATTAATTCTAAAACCACAGTTATACTACAAGACAAAACAAACGAAGACTTCTAAAATTGATGTGTGGAAAACTGAGTATTGATCTTTTGTGATTAGGTTATCACACTGACTTGACTCTGGTAAACACTTCAGTACTCACTGAGTGGAACCGAAGAGATAAGTCCATTGCTGAATAGTGGACAGTTCAGCCAGATCTCAAAGTGCATCTCGCACGGAGCCTGTGGGGGACCATGAAGCATGCCGCCGATGCAGCTGCCAACCACCAGACCACAGGTCCTCTCCAGGTCAACCAGCCAGGACCACTGGGGCTGGCTCTCCTCTGGGCCTCCACCTGAAAGCACAGAGAACATTTCTTTGCAAAAGCAGTCAAAGCTGTTGATTAATCTGACTTGAACATTTTTACATAAATAATACAGTTTCAGTTGCAGGTAGTCCAAGAAAAACAGCTTCTGCAAAATTAGTGAATGTTCCAGTTTTTTTTTTCTCAACAAACAAAATAACACTTTCTCTTGAATTTAGGTCAATGCATCAGATCTCCCCCCCCCCCTTCCCCACCCCCACAAACAAACAAAATGAAGACTGTGACTACTCCAGAAAATAAAGTCAGTTACAAACTAAAATGTTTGAAGAAACCAAAAAGTCAGGACAACTGTCCTTGAATACCACACAAACTAACTAATTTTAGTTAAAAGAAGATTGCACTTCTGAACATTCCAAATTTGAGAAACAGCTACAGGTGCCATAAATATGGATTTCATTAACTAAAAAATTCAGGAATTAGAGGAGTAAGTCATACTTTTATGAAACTCTAGTTCCGAGTCTTCAAGGGCCCGTGCACCAGGCAGGAGCTTGCAGAGTCTGTCCAGCAAAGGCAAAAGAGTGAGTATCTGATGCAGCACCGGCATGACCAGGCTCAGGGGCAACACCAGAACCGCATTCAGCATGTGACTCAACATACGGCCAGCTGGTGACTGGAATACCACATCTGCCAAAGAAAGATTAGTGACAATGGGAGATAAGTAAACCATATGAAAGGACATTTTAATCCTGTGAATATATTTCAAGTGGATATCTGCAACTGTGCACATATTGACTAGTAAAAAAAGAAAATTCACTATCACCAATCCATAAAATAAAAAAAAGTATCTGAAACCAGGAAGCAGTTCCACATGAGAAACAAAATGGGAGGATTAAGTCCCCACATCAAAGCCTTCACAAGATGTTGTGCTCATAATGGTAGGAATAAAGGGGACTTTGAAGAACAACCTGTTAGTTTTATCCATATTTACATAACATTTTTTTTCAAACGAAAAAGAACACCCCCCCCCCCCCCCCCCAATAATATAACTGACATAATTTAGAATAATACTTAAGAACTTTGAGCTCTTACTTTTAGTCACCTAGAGTACTTTATACGACAGTCAACTTTATATCAGATAAGGGCATATCATACTTGATAGACGGAGAAGCTGAACCCCCCCCCCAAATCAAATGTTCTTCTCTACAAGAGACACTAACCTTCAATCTGATCAAGGACATCCTCTCCAAGGTTAGAGGTTGAGATGATGGAAGCAGTATGACTGATGATGTCTCCACACACCGGCAGGAACAGAAGCAGGTGCTGATGGAGGTGCTTCACCACAACTGGTAGCTGAAGAGACGAGTGACACTAACAATAAGATAAGCTTTTTAGAGAATCTTTTTTCTTTAAATCAATCTGTGCATGTATTTAGGACTCTCATGGTGTCTTGTAAAGATTATTTTTAAATGCAGCAGACAGGAGAAGACTAAAAGAAATCATGAAAAGAAAAACATGCAAAAATGGACATCAGCCCATCTTTATTAACTTTGCCTAAAAAAGTCATCAAAACCAGACTCTGGTTATGTACTTTGGAGCAAAGAGAGTTGTGTAAAAAAGTAAAGTTCCTATTAGTTATGCATTCACCAACTGACTTCACTGATGGTGACCCTGATCAACGGCAAAATTATAAAGGAGTAACAAATTTTTATCTCAGATTCTGTACACATTTTGAACAAAGTACAGGTTGGTAATCAGTGTAAAGAGTATGACAAAGTTACATTTTGCAATGGATAGATTCATTCAATCACTTATGACATACTTTTCCATAACTTCACAAAAATGTGTTATGGCTCTGATCATTCATTAAAAAAACACAACAGAAAAAAAACCCCACTCGATTTAACAACTAACTTTTCTGCCACGACTCTGGCTGGAAATCAGAGAGGAAATGGTGATCATTAAACTAAATAATTTTGAAAAGAAAACAAAAAACTCATTACCTTTGAATCTGAGAACGATTTGTTATAGCAGTAGGCCAACAAATGTTTTTGCAAAGATGACAAAAGCAAATGAAGATTGGCAGGTGGTGAGGATTCTGCATTCACACTGGACTTGGGTGTGCCTTCTGAGCTGAATTCATTCAGGACCCCTTCCTAAAAGGTGAAAGGAACACTTCCAATAAGATGTTTGACATTACATATTTGACGTAATCATAAACTCTAACACAAAAACAGCAATCAAGAAGAGTAAAAACATCAAAATTACATAAATTAACTTTGATGTTCTAAGAGACTAAATGTTCGAAATACGAGGGAGGTTCAATAAATCTTTGGTCTCGGTATGAAAGAATCAAGGTCGAGTAATGAAATTTCGCCAGCCTTTAGACAATTTCTTTGGAACACATCATGCAAATTTTCGGGAAAATCTGACAATACTAAGGCACTAGTCAGCATGTTCAATGAAACCATGCACAAAAACATTTGTTTGTTTTTTTGTTGCTTAAGCTTTTCCATGGAACCTGTTGAATATCGCCAATGATAGTACATAACAAGATGGGCCACTTCTCTCTTTGAGCCAATTAAAAAAGTGTCCTCAAAATTTGGTGGCGCCCTCTTCACAAAAGCGCACTCTTTGCGAACAGAGTTACCCTACTTGAGTTTTTAAAAATCAAAGTGAAACTAGCAAGTTTTGGGATAAATTTCGGAAGAACGCTTTTTAAAAATGGTTACGCTGACAAAAAACCTGTTCCGGAGGAAAGGGTGATTGTTTTCTTCGTTTAATTTGACTTTAGAATGAAAGGCGAGAGGTCATTAAAGTATAAATAACCTAAAACTCTGCACTGAACGAACTCGAACTGCTGATGAACAGCAGTCGATCTGCGCACGCAAGGAGGTGCTATTCCTATTCTTCTTCTGGAAAAACGAAAGAGAGCTTCAAAACAGACTGCAGCGCCATCTGAAGCAAAGAGCATACTTCCTGCGGACACTTTTTAGGCTGAGTGACCCATCTTGTCTTGTACTATCTTTGATATCGCCAAAGAGTCTACATAACAAGAGGGGACACTTCTCTCTTAGAGCCAATTAAAAAAGTGTCCTCAAAATTCGGTGGCGCCCTCTTCACAAATGCGCATCCTTTGCGAACAGAGTTACCCTACTTGAGTTTTTAAAAATTAAAGTGAAACTAGCAAGTTTTTTAATAAATTTCCGAAGAACGCTTTTTCAAAATGGCTACGCTGACAAAAAACATCTTCCTGAGGAAAGGGTGATTGTTTTCTTCGTTTAATCTGACTTTAGAATGAAAGGCGAGAGGTCATTAAAATTTTAAAAAAATTAAAACTCCGCACTGAACGAACCCAAACTGCTGATGAACAGCAGTCGATTTGCGCATGCAAGGAGGTGCTTTTCCTATTCTTCTTCTGGAAAAACGAAAGAGAGCTTCAAAACAGACTGCAGCGCCATCTGAAGCAAAGAGCGAACTTCCGGCGGACACTTTTTTGGCTGAGTGGCCCATCTTGTTATGTACTATCTTTGATATCGCTCAGTTATCGAGTTTTTACACTTCAGCTGCTTGCACTGTATGCTTCATGGGAAGCTGAGAACGTTTCCGAGTGTTCTATGGTCTGCTGGGGTAATATATAGTGTAAAGCGCATAGAGCTTGCTTTCGAGTGGGTGACATGCGCTGTACAAATGCTATTTATTATTATTACACTTGCAAGGAAAATCTCCTTCGAACATTTTTCAGGAAATGGTCCAAGTTTATGGTGACAAATGTCCTCGTTATAATCTGTGACATACAGGGTAAGAAAATTCAAATCTGGATTCATGTCGGAGATGGATGAAGATCGTGAAAGGCACCAATCCTTTGCGGTAACTAAAGAGAATGTACAGGTAGTGAAGAAACTGGTTTGAAAAGACTGATGTATAACTGTTAAACAGCTCTAAAGTGAAACGGGAATCAGTGTAGGGTCATTTGAAACAATTTTCCATTACCCTCTTAACATGAATAAGGTGTCTGCGCGGTTGGTACCCCCTCCTTTTGACAAGTGAGCAAAAGAAGCAGAGGGTAGAGTGGCGACTATGGACGAAACATGGATTTATCATTTTGATCAAGAACAAAAAATGTCCTCCAAGCAATGGAAAACCCCTACTTCTCCCTCACCAAAGAATGCAAAGGCAACACCGTCAAGTGGAAAGGTCATGCGGTCGTGTTTCTGGGATTGTGAAGGTATCACGATGACTGACTACCTGGAAAATGGAAAAACAGTCACAGGGGACTACTATTCGGGTTTGTTGATAAAACTGCGGTCCAAATTGGAGAGAAAAAGGCACGGAAAACTCTGTAATGGGGTCCTCCTACTGCATGACAACGCCCCTGCGCACAGGGCACAACAAACAGTCCAGACAGCAGAACAGTGCAGCTATGAAATCCTGCCACACTTAGCTTATACACCAGACCTAGCCCCTTCAGACTTTTTTCTGTTTCCTAATCTTTACAAAAAATCACTGAAAGGACGTCGTTTCCTTGACAACGAGGATGCCATTGAAGCTGTGGAAGACTGGTTAGGTGCCCATTGTGGGTCATTTTTTTCTCAAGGAATTTTTGAAGGTCAAAGAGAGGAGGCAGAAAGGTGTTACTCTGCATGGTGACTATGTAGAGAAATGAAAGTATGTGTGCCAAGTTACAAAGCTGTATCTTTATTCCTTCACATTTAGACCAAAGACTTCTTGAACCCCCCTCGTATTTGGAGAAATGATTGCTTTTTTCATAATTACTCTTCTAAAGTAAAAGCACTTTTAGCGGGATGCAGGTCTGTTTCTTCCAAAGTTAAAGGGACTTGTTTTCACCAGTCAAAGTCTTCTATCCCAGCAGGTGCCTTACACTTGCTAATAAATTTCCAACAAATGGAAGTTTGAGGTTCCTATCTGTAGAAAGTTTGAAATATTCCAATCCTTCATAGGAATATCTTTCAACTTAACATCGGTGATCTAATGAGACTAGGAATTCTGGCTCTGAAATAATCACAATAACATCAAAGGCTTGAATGAATGGTAATCTTCACAAACATTCCCCACAATCCCCCCAAAAAATAAAAGAAAGATATCTCCCTTGTTTTGAGAGTTTGGTAAAAAAAACTAATGCTATAGCTTGGACTACTAAAACTATGCTGCAGTTACCGTGTGAGCAGCCAGGTTCCTGAGGATTGTCTTCATGAGCAGCTCAGCCAGCTGGAGATCAAAGGCTGCATCGCCACCAGTCTCAGCGGGAAAGTCGGACGGCTGATTCTGTGCCAGGCCCAGCAGGGCGGCTATGTGTTGATTGTCCTGCAAGCTTGTCAAGATGATGCCGAGCTGCATGCGCTGGAAGACCACAAACATTCACATGATATACACAGTTATTTTCTCTTTCTTCTTCTTCTTTTTCTGCGCTCCCTTGCTACAGGTCGCCTGTGCCTGTGGTGAAGCAGTCACACGCTTCGCTGCTGCACAGGCAGGGTCAGAAGTTCACTTCTAAATTGATCTAAATTGTGTTGATGGGGAGTAAAAACACTTAAATTAAAATTAAAATATTTTAAAATTTTTGCTACAGGTCAACAGAAGGTGTGCAATTTAAAGTGTTGCTGGCATTATGCGCATGGTTGATTTTCTTATAGGAGAGTGAGACTCGTAGTCTTTTATGCAGCAACAAGCCTTCCTGACAGGTATTTGTAACTTAATACTTACACAAGATATTTTCCAATTTGAGCAGAGACTTATTTTGGACTTTGCATGGTTACTGGTCATAAGATATGGTACAGATTATGATTGACAATTCGAGGTGACCAGACAGTACCATTCTCAACAAAAATTTAGGGGGGGGGGGGTTGTCACACCCCCTGAACCTCCCCAAACTACAACCAACAAAACATGTTTAATATGGCCATTGACAGTCCCAAGCCAAGGGAAAATGTAAACTGATCTTTTTCTCAAGTTCCAAGCCTGTATAAACTGGTAGACCATCATCTTAACCAGAAACATTGTGGTAGACTTTCAACTAAACTGGAACCAAACTTTTTTCTAGCTTATTGAGACTAGCTGTTGTGGAGCAGTCTGCCACTTTGAATATTCAAAACAGAAATCATGAAGAACAAGAATTTAACCCCACATTTCTACAAATATACAGTCAGTTTAAACAACACAGAGAAAGTTTACATTAAAAAAAATTATTATTCTGCTCTGGTGTCCTTATACCCTACCTGTCCCCTGGTCAGCGACTCCCAGCAGCCAGGCCCTTGGGGTAACAAAGAATGCAGCAATTCCATTCTTTCGCGTAGCGGTGGGAGGAGAAGCGAAGCTCCTATTGACAATGTCTCGGCCACAGCCTGTATAAAGAAAGAGTGAAAAATCCACATCTCAAAGCCTTGACTAGAGATTGAGCTACTAACAACATCATATGAAATTACTTGATATCTGTTCACAAATACTTCTCTCGTCCTCTACAAAGATTTAACTCTATACATTGGCAACAGCAATTTGATTGTCTTTTATTCTTCCTAAGCATATCTTTAAATCTGGTTGAACTTATTTTACACCATAATATTTGAAAAAATTAACCTGGAGGGCAGCATTCCTTCAAGCATCTTTCTGAAGTGTGCCACAGAGCAAAAAAGTCTAATTAAACATACAGGGGAAAATGTGAAGGTAGAACGAGAGTAAAAGACATTCATGTAGAACAACAATTTTAAATATAAATTTGACATTGCAACATATTAATAATTTTTTACACATATCTGTCCGCCCCGGTCATAATCAGTCCTAAGACGCAATGTGCTATTTGGCTCGAAAGGCTAAAAAGTGACTTTCAATTAATTATTTTTTTTGGGAAACTATCAAAAGTTTAAAGTCTTCTGCTTCATTTAAGATCAAAATAAAGAACTATAATCGACTATAAATATTTATTTGATTTATTTTGGAGGTGTGTGTGGTTTGTTGTGGGCTTGGGTGACAAGATAAAGGAATTTGGACATCAAACCCTTTCGAACATTTGACATGCTGGTGTGTAGCTGAGAGATGATTTATAAAACCATTACCTCATGGGCACATTGCTTCAACGTCCTTCATTCGCCCCTATTTTTAGATTTAGACCCCCTTTTTCGAGTATGGATGGTCTGAAATATAAACAACTTAGCATCACTACGAACGACTGAGGGCTCTGATCGGTTAAACGAGGTAAGAATGGTAACTCCTAGCCCACTTCAAGCTTGTTCATGTAAACAGTTGACTGTGTAAACGTGCCCTGCTCGCTCAGTTATGGGCTGTTGATCTTTCAGTTTTATGCTTTAAAAGTTCGTTTTTAATGTGTTTTAGTTGTTTTTTTTAGAGATTGATCTTCCTCTAGATCTCCCAAGGTGGACTCCTTACCAAGAGGCCACTGAGGCGGTCTATGTGCATGTGTGTGTGTGTGTGTGTGTTTGTGTATGTGTGAGTGTATATGTGTGTGCACGTGTGTGTGTGTGTGTGTGTGTGTGTGTTCGCCCCGGTGATTAAAGTGCTATTGCAAACGTATAATTAGGAAGTGAAAACACGGCACGTAAGCGGACTCGCAGACTTCCGAGGGCGTGGTTTCGATGATATCGAGGTAATTCAGATCTCTTTTTCTTTGCTCTTTCCCTATAACACACCAAACGTTGTACACCTAGAAAAACTTAATCTTTTTTTCTCGCTACAATAGCATCATTTGTTTGTTTTTTCGAGTATTTAGAGCTAGAGAATCGCCGTGGAAAGCAAAGCCCCTCGCGAGGTCTGCCGGTTAAGAAATTGTCACCTATGCATTCGAAAGTCTTTTCATTGTGCAGATGTTTTGAACAGGGCTTCCCGTAGTATATTTTTGGCCTTTGATGTTTAAATAGAAAGCCTTTATAAAAGCGTACAAGTTTTCAAAGATCATTTTTAAAACGTATTATGTAAAATACCGCATCAAAAAAGGTACCAATAGAAAGAACAGTTTTTTTTCTATTAGAATAAAGTCATCGGCTTGGAATTATTTTGCATCAATCCTTTTGTGAAACTCCGGAGAGCACTCCGTACACTACAGTTAGAGTCGACTCGCTCGGCACAGGGACAGATGCGACGCCGGCCAGGACAACGCTCTGCGTTTAAAAAAAAATCGAAATAACAACAGATCATTGTGTTTGAGGCAATAACATACTGATTTATAATGATCTCACAATCTAGAAAAACAAATTAGGCTCCATTTTTTATGTTATACGGATGGCACTCTGTTAATGTGGAGATTTTTGGTGCATTTGGTACTCTTTTATTATCTGCCAAAAATGGGGTTGCAGCCAGTTAGTGAATTTAGCAATATTAGAAAATATACTAAATTAAAACAGCTGTGATTTTCTTTAAAACTGACAGGGAGGTAAAAGTATAGTACCAAAATTCACAGGAGACACAGGCCTTTCACATGGAACAGATAAATTTGACATACAGCTACTTAAAAAATTTAGTTTCTGGTACCTAGTTGCATTTTCGTTAAAATTTTGTTTTGTCCATAAGCTTTTTTTCTGTATATGAACAGTTTTCTACTTCTTTGTGTTACCTAGTAGTGGCATAGCTAAGATAACTACCAAATTTCAAGTATCTACCTCAATTCTAAGACCCCCTTTGCTATGGAAACATGTTGCTCAACTTCGGCACCTGTTTTCTCCTTTTCATGTTTCTACACCTTGCATACTTAAAAGTCTATTTACTTCATTTTTTTCTCTCCAAATTGTAGTGAAATGGTGATAGTTTTTCAAAATTATGTTAATTAAATTTTGAAATTTCCTTCATAAGACTGATTTTGACAGAGAGGGTCATATACAAAAATAATAAATGACATTTAACCCTTTCGCACTTAGCAGGCTTGGCCAGCTGTGGCCCCCCATCCTTAAGACAAGGGCAACAACTCCACGAAAATTGAAGAGGTACCTTACTAAAAAAATTGTATAAAATCACAAACACAACCAAAAATTATGAAAATAGTATTTTCTGAAGGGAAAATGAATGAGCTAAATTACTAGTACAAAATTATAAGTGGAATAGAAGAGTATGAAATGATATGAGAGGTCTTTCTGAGATGCGTGTCTTGGATTCCGAGTCTAGATCTAGATCTAGATCTAGACCTCGTATACTACATTTCTTCAACTCACGAAGTTTCTGCCACTGACAAAGAGGTAATCCTCACAAAAGAAATACAACACATTCACAGAGATTGAAGCCTCTGGTGGAAACTTGAAAGCACCTAAAAGACTTTTCTTTGGGTGTTTTTATTTTGTTTTTGTCGTACTCATATCGGGCAGCTTTGCGCCCATGCATCCTAGAGACATGATGGCGTGTTTACAACTAAAATCTCCTCCGACTTTTGTTCCCGCTCAAAAAGTGACTCTTTGTGCTAGCGAAACATGAAAAACACCATAGTAAACCGGAACTCTTCCTCTATAAAGATAGCTAAGTTAAACTTCTGACGATAGTAAAAGTAGAAGCCTCCCGCGGCAACGAAACAAACACCCCCGTGGCAGGCGCATTCGGTCGCTATAGGGATGAGCGCTGTAAGTGCGAAACGGTTAAATAGCACTCAACCCGGATTAAAGTAAACAGGCTCTGAGCGCTTTACAATACATACAATGTACCACAGTAACATAAAACGTTGTGTTCTGACTAAAAGAAAATCACTCCAAATATTCATCTTATCAATTTAAAAACAAAAATGACTTCAGCTAACATTTGAATGAATCAAAAACATATAAAACAATATCAGTCAAGAGAAAACTAAGCCTTACTTTTTGGATGGGTTCGGGTGTGTTGGTATCTACGAGTCTGAACAACAGATTCCTCAGAGGCTTAGTCTGGCTACCAAGCACTTCACTGCCCAGACCACATGTCAGAGCCAGTGACAGGTGAGAGGACAACAGGCGCAGGCACAGCAGGACAAACTGTTGGTGTTGCCTGGTAGGAAGAGAGTATGAACGGAGAGCATACATAATATTATCCCAATAGCTGGCGGACTCAAAAGAATCGATCGTCAAGTCATTGGGGGATCAGTGCAAGCATTCTTTGTGAACGGAAGCCTCACTTGTTTACAATGGCGTCTTAGAAGATGGACTTTCCCAAGAGATTAAATCTAAACGAAACAAATGAAAAACTGAAAATTAAACTACAGTGACCTCAGACTCCTCAGTAAAACTGACCACCCTAAATGATTCTGAACCACTGTTAATTTATTCAAATTCGAAAGTAAAGTGGTTCCGAAGTTTTAGGCAGCCAAAGTGACGAACTTTCACAAATATAATATGTATAGATATCGCTGCTGGCTAAATATCCTGCAAGCAACAATCAAATTCATTTCATGAACTTGGTCCTAATTCCTATGCCCACAATGCAGAAAACAGTCAAAAAGAATTCTACTTCATATCATAACATGGCCACATCTAAAAAATACAAGGACTTTCCTGTCTATATTAAATCTACTGACAATTTTCAGCAATTTCTGCAATTAAAAATTTAAAAAGCATGTGCAATTTTCAATGATTCTAATAGCTCTTTAAATTATAAAAAAACTGCCAAACTATTTATGACATCCAACACTTACACATGACTAGCAAAAGGCAAGGGAGGTTCCTCAGCATCAAAACCATCACAGTAGCGTTCCAGGAATGTGTTGAGGACAGCAAACGTTGCCTCTTGAAGATCTACACAGAAAGGGCGATGCCATGCGATAACTTGCCTGTAGAAAAAGAATGACTGTAAATGTAACACAGAAACATGAAAACCAAAAAAAACCAAACCCCTACTAGTATGAACCCAAACTGCAACTGACCTGTTACTCGCTCCCTTCAGATAAAGACAAAGTACACAGATATACATGCAAGCACAATACACATATTCACTCGCTCACAGATACAATTGAAAAAGTTGTTTTCAGTGTCCAAGCAGTAGATATTTACCAATGCCTCAATGGCAATCATTTTTTAATATAACTTAAAATAGATCATGTTTCCCTTTGGGTGAATATGTATGTTTTTATCTTTGCACAACGACAAAAATCATCATTCCCCCCGGGGCAGTGCTACTGACTGAAGTGTCTTTAGGCCATTCCCAAAGGGGAGACGTTTCTCGTTCTTATGCACAGTAGAATTGCAAATGGGCTGATCCTACAATGTCATGCTCATAACTGTGCCTGAACTACAACAGGGAACTGCTGCTTTTTCTTTCCTAATCCTTACTATCGTCATTTTCCTCTGCTTCTTGTGTATATTTGTCACACTCTTGTGACCCGTTATTTCTGGGGTGCCTTGATAGTCGAAGCAGACTTTGTGCTGTTGAAGCTAGTGAGGTGAGCAGAGTAAATCTGATTCCCTGCAAGGACTTCTCTGTTGACATCCACCCCTTGGCACTCAGATGACCTTATGCCGTAGCAAGCCCCGTAAAACCTCTACTAAAACTAAACCAAAAAAAATAAAAAAATCATCAACTTTTTTAGATCAAGGTCTAAAATGACAAAACTTCAAAACTGAAGATCTATCCATATGAACTGAAGGTTGTAAACAAAAATCAAAAGTGAAGAGAAAAGATCAGAGCTACATCACAACCAGAAAGTATTTTTTAAAAATAGGAATAATCATTTTTTTAAAATAAAAGAAAGGACAAAACAAGTTTTTTCACAGCATGCAATTTTCATCTAAAAAATTAGAGGGAGACCTAATTACCTGTCATAGGGTAGGGCTGTGATTGCCACACTGTGTGAAGTTCCAGCAGAAATTTGCTGAATGTGTGCTCCTTCTAAACCAATGACCTTGCGGGGTCTGGTCACCGGACTCTGAGCATGACCTTGGCCACATTGACCCATGGCATTGTTGCCCCAGGCAAACACTTCATTGTCTGGGAAAAGTAACATACACAAGCATAGACCTAGTAAAGCCTGGTACAATATATTAATGATTAATGATACTTTCCCCCGAAAGTCGTCTTCTAGTCAGTAAGATAATACACTAGTCACCAATATTTTACCAAGATCACTTTTTTCCATTCTTTTGAAATGCTTCAAAGAAATTTAAAAAACGTAACAAAAAGCCTGGAAGCATAAAAGTATGAGTTTGTTTTAGATAATTAAATGAATCACTTGACTAGACACCTGGTACAACAGGCAATACATCAAAGCACCATTATTTTGATTGTAAAAGAGTTAAATCCAATTAGATGGTTCAGGAGGCAGGAGTCATTGACGGGTGGGTTCCCAGCTCTTACCATGAGACAATGCAAGGCAGTGACTGTCACCACAGGTGATGTCCATGATGCGAGTGCCCTGGAGGTCTTCAATCAGCTTTGGGGTCATTGCCGTGAAATCAGCAGACCCAAACCCTAAGCAAGAGCCACAGCCCCAAGCATACACCTGGAAAAAAATGAAGACAAGTAAAGTAAGAAGTCAATTGAACCAGTTTCTGCTTTTCTTATTTTAAAAAAAATTAGCACAGTAATTTAACTGAATCACCCCCCCCCCAAAAAAAAACAAACAACAACAACAACAACAATAACCCGAACCAAAATCAATAAAAAATAAACAAACAAACAAAAAAGGCAACCCCCCCCCCCCCAAAAAAAAACAAACAACAACAACAACAACAATAACCCGAACCAAAATCAATAAAAAATAAACAAACAAACAAAAAAGGCAACCCCCCCCCCCCCAAAAAAAAAGCAAAACTGAGGAGCCTTACCCAGGACACCCCACATTTGTGCCACCACAAATGTTAAACTACATACATACCTCCAGAGAATTTTAAGTTGATACACGAGCAACAAAGCATTTACTACATGGAACTAAAAATATTGATAAATACTGATCATCATAATTACCTGTCCAGTGGAGGTCAAAGCAAGAGAAGACTGGCTACTGCAGGCAACTTTCCTCACGTAAAGACCACGCAATGCCTCAATAACAGCAGGTTTTGCTTGACGGTTTGTGTCTCCGTGACCAAGTTTACCTTTATAGAGAACAGGACAAGATAGATTATCTTACTGTGACCTGATATATCAAACCTCGGAATGGCGCTACTGATTGAAGTGTCTTTTGGCCATTCCCAAAGGGGGGACATGAATATGTTCTTATGCACAGTAAAACTGTAAATGGTACATGGGCTGATTCAACAATGTCATGCTCATAACTGTGCCTGAACTGAAACGGGGAACTGCTGCTTTTTCTTTCCTAGTCCTTACTATCGTCATTTTCCTCTACTTCTTTTGTATGTTTGTCACACTCTTGTGACCCACTATTTCCGGGGTGACAGTCGAAGCAGACTGTGCTGTTGAAGCAAGAGAGGTGAGCAGAGTAAGCCCGATTCCCTGTAAGGACTTCTCTGTTGACATCCACCCCTTGGCGCTCATATGACCTTATGCAGTTGTGAACGCCGTAAAACCTTTTTAAATTTAAAAAAAAGGAAAAAATCTGATATATATACATGGGCCACAGGCAATATGATGCAAAATATTCAATGATTGGCAAATGTATTTAAAAATGTAATTAACTTTTTCTTGGGGACAAAAAGAAGTGTACATGTAAAAAATTTTATAATGCCAATTTAAGAAAAATGATAGGTTAAAACAAAAAAACATTGGGGGAAAACAAGCAGAACCTGCCCACAAACATTCCAAAACCCTTTTCATCAAATCTTTATTTTCACATATCTGTATCATATTTTATTTTTTTATATAGTAGAGGGTTTTACGCCGCTCGCAACTGCATAAGGTCATAATATGAACGCCAAGGGGTGGGTGTCAACAGAGAAGTCTTTACAGGGAATCAGACTTATTCTGCTCACCTCTCTGGCTTCAACAGCACAAGGTCTGCTTCGACTATCAAGGCACCCTAGAAATAGCAGGTCACAAGAGAGTGACAAACATACAAAAGAAGTAGAGGAAAATGACAATAGTAAGGATTAAGAAAGAAAAAGCAGCAGTTCCCTCTTGTACATCAGGCACAGTTATGAGCGTGACATGAATCAGCCCATTTACAATTCTACTGTGCTTGAACGAGAAATGTCCCCCCTTTGGGAATGGCCTAAAGACACTACAGTCAGTGGCACTGCCCTGGGGGGTGTACCTGTATCATATGCGTACTCAAAAGAATATAAAGGGACAGATATAACATTTCATAGCTGTATCTTTAAAAAAACCCATCAAAAGTTAAGACTTTATTTTTTCAAATGAATCTGTTAGATACCTCCAAAACTCAAGTATACTGACCACTGTCCCCTCCTCCAAAAGACCAGACTGTCTTCCCGTCCTGAGACAGGGCCAATGTGTGAGAGCTGCCACAAGCCACTTGACCCACTGGGCCAATCTCCTTCACTTGCTTTGGTAAATTTCGGGAGGTTTTGTCCCCGTGGCCTTGTGAAAAAAAATCAGCAGAACAATCCAAACAGTGAGTATGTATTGATTTTATTCAGGCACAATGTGAGGCATCGTGGTGAAATCAGGCACTCGTCAAAATAGTGAAATCAAAGAAAGAGGCAATTTTCATCTCCTTCAGCAATTTGTATAAATTTTTCTTCTTTTTTTTTATCAACACCTTTTATGCCCATTTAAAACAAATTTCTGTGTGAATTATACTGAAAAACTTATCAAAGGCACACAAGTGTATACCAGCAGTTTCCAAGGAAACAACTTTGTAAGTCACCAAACTTAGGCAGCTATTTTTTCATTAATTTTGCCTCTGATATCAGCGACCCCTACCTCCTTTAATCGCATATATCTCAACTTCTATTCAAGATTTAAGGGTATTTTTTTCATTAAATGCAAGAAAAACAAACAAAACATTAAAATGATAGCTATAACTCCATAAGCCCAAAAATTGACGAGCCCCTGATTCCAACATGTCGTGATGCATATAGATTATCACTAAAAATGAAACCTCTGTCTGTACAATCTTACTATAGCCCCCCTTAATATTTAGAAAAGTATTGACACAAGCTACAAGAAGCAGCACAGACAAATTTACCTAATAATATTTCAAAGACAGAGTGGTACATTTTTCCACAGGAAAGACACTTTGGTTACCTTCTTGCCAAAGTAATCATAGCATGTGGAAAACAAACATGCCAAACTTCTATCACAGCTATACATTTTTAATGTAAAGCAAATGCCTTGTGAAAGTAAGAGAGTAGGACATTGAATTCGTTTTACATCAATCAAGAAAGTAAAGCGAACAATATATATTACATGAATACCTTTTAGGGAGCTGTGTTGGTTTTGTTAAGTCAATGAAATGGGTGTGATTTGTGAACCTTCTTCATTTCAACACAACACCTAAACTAAAAAAAACCTCAAAAGACATTCTCCCAGAGACTATGCTCATGAAGTAATTACAGGACTACTACACCATTAAAAGGGGTATGTGGGTGGAAAACCAGGTCAGAAATCGAATTTTTATCGAATATTAAATTTTGATGAATTTCAATTGCTCAAACATTTCTACACGTCGTCATATGATCAGTTATAGTAAGGAAAGTTCTCTTCCTGCCACAAATTGCCCTTGAAATATGTAGGTATAGGTCTTTCCTCTTGTGTTTTGTTGAAAAACAATTCATAAACTGAACCAAGTAACGTCATAATTCAAACAACACATCGCATCTTTCCCCGAGGTGTTTGGTACCCCTGTTTAGCTCATTTTCCACTGTTTGTGTTTCTGGAATCGACATGCAACAGGAAAATTTGATTTATAAAGTGCTTTTTAAGAAAAAATGTTTTTTAACAGCCCTACCCCCTTAAATTGCCATTACTGTGAGTAAACTAAAGTGTAGAAGCCGTAAAATCTTTGAAATTGCTTTAATTGAAAATCCGTGTTGTACGAATTTAGATCTTTGCTTTATATCCTCACAAAATTTGAAGAAGACTGGTGTACAATCAATGGAGCAATAAACTTCTTAATTGATGAATTTTCGTCATTTTGCTACCATTATCTGCCTGTCGGCTAACAACTGTAAAAAATGTGAGTTTTGAATCTTTTTTCTCAATCTCTATACCACCAAATGTGTAATTTTAATGTTAAAGCAAGCATGAGAGGCCCTCATTTCAAGATACAAATATCAGCCACATATTCCCTTAATTAACTTACTGTACTGGCCATTCCATAAGTCTAAAAAATCATCAATCTTGAAGCCATACCTAATCGCATGTAATCCCCTTCACCCCAAGTGTACAACTCTCCATCCACTGTAACAGCAGCACTATGTCTATAGCCAGCTGACATGCACTTCACCACCTGAAACATACAACAACAAAAAAAGCAGTTGACACCATCTGCAAATAAACCGACTTACATGCAAGATAACAAGTCTACTTAACTTTCGTCCAAATCTTTCACAGCTGTTTTTATGAGCTTGGCCATATTGTAGCCTTTACATATCATCAAAAAACTTGCTAAACAAAATGACGTGATGAATTTTTATTCAAACTAAACTATGTTGTAACAAGAAAATTTTCAAGCTTAAGCTATTCATTTAACTTTTCAAGTTTTTAACCCACATTGTTAAACTACCTTACATTTAACAAAAAAGATTACGTCAGATGTTTAAATACGTTGAGTAAAACAAGGTATGTGCTGAAATGTGCTGAATCATTCACAAAGAAAACTTACCTTTTGAGCTAGTGGACCTTGGATAATTTTTGGGAACTTTTGTGTGTGGTTTCCACCCAAACCCAGCTTACCATAATCACCTAAGGACAGAAACAAGTAATGAAATGAATATGATGTATATCATCCTCCTTTGGCAATCTAGGAGCATTATTATTAAAACTGTGAACTACCAGTAATCAACTTATTTGTTAGAAAGGAAAAAAAAATTAGGCACCACTACCTGACATGCCTTCAAACGCATGACATACATAGGTCAAGCAAATGCATTTTTCAACTTAAAAATTCACACCTGACAACATTGCAGTGTACAAAAGTTTTAAAAGACAACAAAATCTTTTATTGTACAAATATACGCATGAACCTGTGTTATTTACAAAATTTCAGCTTACATAATAAGATGCACTTTGGAAAAAGTCTTTTTCTCAATCCTCAAACACTTTTCCTGCATGAACCGCTTAGAGCTGCTGCTTACCATCTCCCCAGCTGAAGAGTTCTCCTTCTGTGGTAAGAGCCAAGGTGTGACCATCAGACCCTTTGGAGGATGAAATCTTCTTCACCACCCTGGGTGGGTCAAAGGCTAGTTTGCGAGGGGTGGTCTGATTATTGGAGTCTCCAAGGCCCAGACGGCCATAGCTTCCCTTCCCACAAGCACTCACACTGCCATCAGGGTGCAGGAGGAATGAGCAGAACTGGCCAGCTTCCACCTATACCCCAGACAGAAGGAACAGATTAACTTTGTAGGTTTTTCATGCACACTTTAAGAACCTTAGGAATCATTAAGATTGTCATTTCATTTGTGCATGGGATTATCAACTCACACAAATGCATTATCTACCCAACAGATATATGTGTGTCTGAAAGCTATACAGTAGTCTCCGCCTAAGATTTCACCACTTAAGATCCCGCTATCATTAGAAAACACAATTTTTACAATATAAAAGTCACACGAAAGATCCCGCTCTGATTCACTCTGAAGGTCCACATTTTGCTAAGATCCCGCATTTCAGATAATAATTTACAAAACAAAAACGCAGGAGGGCACAGCTGATCAACCAAGAGTGAAAATTTGCAATTACTGAACTGCCCATCACATCACATATCAGCCACTCACTTGAATGTGATTACATGTGCGTTGTAAAACTCGATGAAACGGTACAAGGTTTGCCCCAGACGGGATCATACAAAGGTGTGAACTGACCGACGCGTTTGTTTCCCCCAAAACATTGCACTTGCATCTGAGCTCTGCACCTAAACTTGGATCACTTCCAGGGTGGGTAGGCCGAGCAGGATCACATTGAGCAGTGTCAGCTAAGATTCCATTCGCCTAAGATCCCACATTTTCCTTGCTCCCGAGCATCGGGAGCTTTAGGCGGAGCTATTGTATTCAATTGCTTACAGAACTGTGAGTCTTCAACTGATTACATTCAACATTGAGGAGCATTGGCAAAAAAACATCCCCACCCCACCCCCCCCAAAAAAAAGACAGCCATAACGTTACTATTGCAATCTACTTTTTCATTTTCCTTGAGAAAACTTTTACAAAACCATATTTTCCAAAATTCTATTTTTTCATACATTCTTTGAAGCAAAAAAAAGTGCCCTTTTTTACTAAACTTGAATGAAAGTCCCTCACTTGTTGACACTCAGCAAAGATAGATGTCAGTTTTGGTGTAAGTATTTTTTCCTGGTTCCCCTCAGCCAGCTGGTGACTGCTGTTACTGCCCCAGATGTAGACATCTGATGGATGACTCTGTCCCGGCTTGTGGCTGCCTGGCACAGTTCCAGAGCTGCAGCCTGTCGTAGGGCTATTACCAGTATTTGTATACTCCTCTGCTGCTGAGTGGAGCTGGGAAAAGCAAAATTCTCCTTCGATGAGATGTATTTTATCTTTGAAGCTTTAGATTTAATATGTTTGTTTCAGTAAAGACAAGTACATTTATGTAGTAGCGACCATTTAGTACAGAGAGAAAAGCAAGATAACAGACATAAAAACAAAAAAACAGAGGAGAAGAGCAAAAGCAGGAACTACCAGTCGCACACTCCAGCCACCCATGAGATTCGGTTCGAACAGCATATACAATAGAAACACAGAATCTAACTGCTAGATCATAAACAGCTCTCGCTTAAACTTTACCCTCATAAAATTGCCATACATGATGAATTCAATCACAAGAGTACTAAAGCTAATTTCTCCATAAAAATAGTTTCACTTGTTTGCAACTTCTGAATCTGTTGGACAATACCACAAAGTGGTTATTTTTAGTACAGAGTGAGCATAAATTTCCATGAACCAGAAAAAAACAACATATTTCTGAGTTACTAACAGCAGAAAGGAATGTTTACTTTTCTTTGAGCACTGAGAGACCAGGTGCACAAAACTTTCAAAGAAATGATGGAGAAAGAATTATGATCATTTGGAGACAAATGGGAAAGCTTCAAAACACTAAGTTCATATCAATGCATCAGCACAAAAGCAGACAATACCTCTTCCATCAAAAACATGGCTGCCTCATACATTGGTGAGGTTCCATCTTCATCAATTGAGAGTGTCGTTCTAGGAACACGTGTTGCACCACCCTAAAGTTTAAAAAATAGCATTATATTAAGAAAAATTTGAGAACATATCGAAAGGGGGGAAAAACATACATTAACAGCTATATCTATTACATTACATTCTTCCCATCCAGCCTATGTATGAACATTCAAGTGCCAAAACATTTTCTTGAAACACTCATGCTATCAGTGTACCTTGTTTGGTTGTTTATAAACTTCCAATACAAATGATCATTTCTGGAGTATCAAAGATGAAAGGGAAGGTGTGCATCAGAGGCCGAGACCATCAACAAACTGCACACAAAAAATTCCTCAAATTTTCGTCATCACCAAGCGCCAGATCTGCAACAGACACTGACGATCATTGTTTTCCAGTCATTCCTTTGATTGCATGCTCTCAGCTACATTATCCCGATCTTTCCCCATCACCCACTTGTTTAGGCTCTCCAAGTAAGTTGCTCTGGGTCCACCCCTGTCTCGTTTGCATTCAGCTTTACCAGTAAGAGCTAGATGTTAAGGCCTTTATGTCTGTTCAAGTGTCCTAGAAAGTGCATTTCCTTCCAGATGGTTTTTATCATGAGCAGCTTGGGAGGGAATAATTAAATTCTATTTATTGATAAAAATTCAGCATTTTCTCAAAACTACAAACTGGTTGGGTTTTTTTTGCCTAGTCCAAGCAAAAACTAGATTTCACTTTCACTGGGGATAGGTGAAAACATTTAAATAAGCAAGGGTGGGGTGTTTGAAAGACATTCAAGCAATCATTGAGGAGGCAAGAAACAAGAAGTTTTGAAATCAGAACACACATTATCAACTGGCAGAATAGGCAGAAATAGCAATCGGGTTGATACAGTGTTGAACTCTACAACTCTGTTGTTTAAATACAAGAGCTGAAATAAGCAGTTTGAGAAAATAGCATGACAATGGCAAAAGTTGTGACTCTATCTATTGTGGTGGTGGTTGGTACTGGGGTATTGGGGGGAGGAAGAGGTGGGGTCTGGTTGGAATCAGTTGGAGAGGCTTGGCTTCACCAAAGTTAAGATGCTAGTGTACATTTTAACTGGACTCACCGTCTTCTGAATCATTTGGGCTAAAAGTGCCCTGAAAAACGTGGTGCTGAGCCTTCCATACTTAGACCCAGCCCCACGTTTCTGCTCTCCTTGAGCTGTTGCAGATGCATGCAGAGCCAAGTCAACCCAACCTAGCAAGTGATGTAGTAGACCACGCTGCATAGCCAGTGACAGCATCAGCTGCGATGCCAACTGTTGACCGTTAAGATCGGCCCCAGACTGAGGAGTGGCAGCCAAGCGGAGAAACTGGGTCACTGCATTCAGGGACTCTGTGCCTGCAATAAGTTAAAGCAAAATGGAATAGAACTATTCAAGCAAAGATATATACATGATATAATTGACTTTCATTGGCATTAAAAACATGCAACAAAATCAAACCTTTTCGTGGAATCTCCCTGCATAAAATGCAGTAAACAGATATAAAATTTGCTTCAGATGGAAACAGGTACAAGGAAATCAGACAAAATTGCTATCTTATTTGACAACAAAATATTATCATTGAGACTTTGCAGAATGAGCACAACACTGATTCCTATAAGAGAACCAATAAGGCTTCTGTTGAGGAGGAATAAGGTGGTCTTTAAGTCAAACAAACAGGGTGCTCCCAACAATGCCTACATTACTGTCAGCTTTTATTATTTTGTTGTTTGTTTGTTTTTTCTAAACAGCAATAGTGCATCACAAAAAAGGCATCAAATCTATAAATCTATAATGCCTGTCTCTCCATCTGGAGTGGTTCGAAATGTAGACGAGTAAGCATCTGAGAGTCAACTAAACTCTTATGATCAACTACAGTTGAAGGATGACAACAACACAAAATATGAATGAAATCCAAGAGACCAGCATTTGGAGTAGGGTTTTTCTTATGTTGTTAACAGTAGGGCTGTACGGTTCTTACCCATCCCTGCCGGGCGCTGAATTTGTCATGAAATTATCACAAAATGTTGTGGTACATCCACAAATAATAGAGAATGATGCCCGGAAAAAGAAAGAGGACAAAGAAAAGAGAAGGGTATGAGGTGAGAGGGACTACTAGTAAGAACTAGGAAAGAAACAATATGCAGCGATCTGGATGGTGGACAGGGACTTTTAGTCTTATTTCAATATTTCCACAACTCACCAAGAGATGTGAGCTTGTTCTCATTTGCCAGGGATAATGGCGGCAAAGAAGAAACAACATCCAAGGCTGTGACTAGGACATCGTTGCAGGAAGACATCTGCCCAGATGCTGCAGCCAGTGCCCAATTTTGGTGGAACAAAGAGAACAGCATGCTGAGGCCAGTCTTGACACCAATCTTGATGAGGGCATCGCTGCCAGATGGACAAAGGCTCTCCGAATGCTCTGACCCTTGGCCCTTTTTGCTTTCATTGGAGGCAGCTTGGGAGACTGCGGGTGTCTCAAGGATGGCGTGATACTTTTGTGATGTCGCATAATAGATCCTCTGGAGCACTAGCACCCTTTTTAACAAAACCTGAAATTGAAAGTCAGACCATGTGTATAATGCTTGCAATCATCAAACTCTCAGATTTTATAAATTTTGTGTACCAGCTTGGCATAAATTTTACAATAAATATACAAAACCAGAGCTGTGGAACAAAAAAGGTCATAAAGAAATTAAATTCCCCAGACAAATTTTCCCCGTTTGCTGTGGCTGTCATATTAAAGAGAGATTCTGAGCAGGACGAATCAGTAACTTGGTACAAGATAAAATAACAGGTGATACAGAATATGATGGTCTCAGACAGTCAGAAAAAACTATATGGTGGACAAAGACAAGAAGCAGTACAAATAACCTCATATCCGATGACATGGGATTTAATAAAGGGAGAAAGAAACCCTCTTTTTTACTTATTAAATGAACAATACACATTGTACCAAACGAACAAAGCACACTGTATTAAATTAACAATGCACTTCGTGTTGAATGAAGAGTGCATATTGTAAAGAATGAACATGTACCAACTCTATTTTTATTTGTCAAAATAAGAGAAACAAGTACTTATGCTGAGCAATTAGTACAGCTTGAAAATACAGAGGTGCGAAATCTCTTCTGAAGAATTAAAATGAAAATCCTTTGTCATGAATAAGAGTCATGCATATGGAAAGGCTACAATACATTTCATTCGTGTGGCTTTAGATGTTTGTATAGAGATAGGTCATCCTGTTCATTACCTCAGTAAACACAACTGTTGAGCAGTTAATGAGTGCCAGGGTTTTAATTGAAATAGATGACCAGATGTATGACTTATAAAGCATTTAATATACTGCTCACCTCACATAACACAAATGTGAGGCAGTGTGGGTGAAATCAGGCGCTCGTCAGAATAATCAAGAAGAAGAAACTGGAATTTATTTTGCCGTAGGTTTGTGAACTTTTATTGAATTTTTGTTTTTTGGCTAACACCTTTTATATATGCCCATTACAGAACACATTTCTGTATGGATTTTACTGAAAAATGTTGATTAAAGGCACAAAAAAAAGTACATTTTCAGTTTCCACGGACTCTCAAGCTGAGAAAATAACTACTCTTTGGCGGCCATTTTCTCACTAATTTTACTTCTGAAACCAGGTACCTCCTTCATTCGCAAATATCTCAACTTGTATTCAAGATAAATGAATATTTTTTTATCCATAGCAAGACAAACTCTACATGCCCAAAAATTGACAAGAGCCTGATTCCAGCACGTGGTGACACATATATTCAGCAGAATGAATGATGCATGATAGCATAAAACATTAACATACCTGAGCAAATGGAGTGTTGCTGCTTACAACCTCTGCCAAGAACAACTGGTTTGACAACAGGGAATCAAGCAAATGTTCCTGTTCATCAACACTGAAAGCATCAGAAGCAGAACTGAAGTCTGGCAGCACTGAACCCTTTAAAAAGATAGCTTGTGGGGGTATGTGGACAATCTCCTTGTTGGTGATGAGGCGTTCATAAAGCTCATCGAGGTCCTCCTTCAAGGTCAAGCTTTCACAGTCTTCCTCAACCCAAATGGAATTGAAGTGCTCAATCCATTTGAATTTGAATTTCTGCAGAGCCATCCTGCTCCCCCAATGACCCTCTCAAGACCTGCAAAACCAGGGCAGTAAAATATTATTTACTCAAGACCCTTTCAAGCCCTGCGGAAAAAAAAGGCTAAATGAAATCAAACCGCGACAACTATGGAAACGTTTTTTAAACCCAATATCTTTCATAATACAACAAGACCAATGGTCCTTCTCTTAGGCGAGCAACAAAATGCGAAGTCTTTATAGTCTAATCCTACATTTTGGATTTAAAGACTTTCTCTTGTTGTTGTTGTTGTTGTTAGCGATCCAGTAGCATCTGAGCGTTAACTCTTCTGCATGATGCCTTTCGGTAATAGTTGCATGTTTGTTCTAATTGTTGTCTTGAGGAGTAGAGGCAATTAGATGTGTGGGGTAGCTTGGGAAGAAAACATCCCCTTAAATCAGTTAGTTTTCTACAGAAGAACAGATGATGTTCCACTGTCTCTGAGGGGTAGTCACATAGTGGGCAGGCAGCAGACTGCTTTACTCCAATTCGGTTGAGATGTTGGTTGAGGGGTACATGTTGTGTTCTAAGTTGGAAGATTATGGATTGATCTCCCCTCCTCAACTCATTGATTGGATCTTTGACCAGTGGTTTATTCATGTGGCCATACATCCTCCTTCCTGTCGTACCTGTGGCTTTCTCTTCAGACTGAGAAAGATTGTTGTCTGACCTTAGAAGTCTGTGACATTCTATTACTTTTCTGTTCATTCCCCTGCTACATCACAAAAGGGTAGTCAACTGTTGGTTTTTCAACCTGCAGTGCAACTAATTTTGATGACTATTTTTCCTACTTCATTTAATAGGGCCCCTTGCCTTCCGACAGCCACATTTGATTTCGAAGAGGTACTCTTTTTTATACTGACTGGTGGATTTTCAGGTGGCCGAAGCCAACTCTCATCAATTTTAGGATCACTAAAGGATCATTAATGTGTGCAACTAGCACACAGGACCTACAAGATTTTTTACTCGTACCAAAGAAGGCAAAGTATTAGATTTTACCAACCCAAAGATCACGGGTGTGGCTGAAAGACAGTAAGCAATAAAAAAGAAGCCAGGAATAGCAATACAGAAAATGTCAGGAGTAACGGTGAGAGAAGCAGAGAGGAGGGGTTGGGGGGATGAGAGAAAGTGGTGATGTAAGTGGGTGACAGAACAGGACAAGGAGGAGGAAAGGAAGTCAAAGGAAAGCATTTTAGAGAAGAAAACTTCTTTGTCCCTATTGTTGGTTCCTATGTATTTTTAAAATTCTGGTGATGTGAGATTTGCGTGGCTGACTACGACAATTTTTTTTTCATTGGTTGATAAAATAAACCGGTGCCGTTGTTCTAGACAGGTGGTCTTCTTGTGTTATGACATTATAGAAAAAATGCAAGTGAGGAAGTAGGGTTTGATGAGAGGGAAGTGGTCCATACTAAATACAGATGGTCCAAGACAATCACCTCTGAACAAACAACCACTACCCCTTTACCATTATACGATGACATCATCCAAAAACATCCACCTGTTTTAAGACAACCACTTCGCCTTTAGTATTATTTTACTCTCACTCCCCAGTCAAAAATACAGCAGTTTAGGCCTCAAAACTGCAGTGCATCTGAATTTGAATTTGAAAGGAGCATAGAGATGAAAGTAAAAATTACAGACCACCACTTTTTAGTATTATTGATTAATTGGACCCATCTTGTGTTGACTGCTGAAGCAATGTTTTTTGTAGGTTTTATGGCACATTATAAACGACTATGATATTCGAAACAGTCACAAATACAAGATATCTGTACTTCTATTGGATGTTTATCTAATGAATTTTTGCTTACTTATACACCAAGAAACGCTGATGCGCAAGCGTAGGGTCAAGTGTCAAAGAGTTTTGTGCATACACACGTCTTTCACTCTGCCTGTCACACTGCTCATGAGCAACCATTTTACTGCTCATGAGCAACCATTTTACTGTGCATGAGCAACCATTTCCTTTTAGTTTTTAACTTGTAGTCTTGCCTTCTGAGTTGTGATGAAAATCATCTGAAAACTATGGATTCCTGCCAGTCGTGCACCTTCAACGTATTTCTAGGCCATTTCAAGATTCTACAAAGACAACCAGAAAAGTCATGTTTTTTTTACGTTTGCATGGTGTTTTGCTGAAGCAAGTTGTGTTCAGACAAGGAGCAGTGCGAGTTAATAAGGTAGAAAGTAAGGGAGCTTTTCAAAGGGGCTTTACCTTTGCCCAATTGAAACTTGAAACAAATAGGTTCACAATTGGGAGTTATAGGTATAGGAGGCTTGCCCATCGTATTTTCCAACATTTAGGTTGATTTGCAGTGATTTTAATGGTTCATGAAATCAAACCACAAAACATCAGAAAATCACTGATTAGCTCACAGTGTACTGTATGAGATAGGTCCACTACTGCAAAAGGAATACCAGTCATTTTGTCACACAGTCATTTAGTCACACCGGTGCAGTCAAGACGTCACACCCCAAATCCACAATGTTGAACGAAGACGGTCCTTTGATAGCACACTTGCGAACATTGAACGCCCATTGTCATGGCAATCGCAAATCACGATTTTGGGGGGAGGGTTGGGGGTATGTGTGGAAGGAGGGGGGAGGGGTGTGAGTCTGGATCGTTCCTACCTGATCAGGTACACCGTTTAATAATTATATAGGGCCTAATATGTAGGCTTATTAACAATATTGAAATCTATCTGTTGGGCGCGATCTGTCGATTTGCGCGATCCATTGATCGCGCAGCCCATTTGGTAAATCGAGGAAATGCGCGACAATCCATTGATTGTAGCGCATTCTGTTGATCGGCGCGCAGCACTTTTTGTCGATCCGTTTGGTTGCGCATTCTATAAATCTTACCCCTGAGTTTTGTTATGTTTTGTTGTCGTCCAGAGTGTAATTTACTTTCACTTTCCAAAGTCAAACCGAAATTGAATGGAAGTAACTTGAAGTCAAGGTTACAATAACTTACTACATCGCAATAACGGAAGTTGAAATCAGGGTTATAGTATTATAGGTCGGTGAGTATCACTCCGAACACTTATTCAATATGGAGCGGTTCACAGCGATAATGGAGAAAGAAGTGCAGTTGTTATCTAAAAATCCTGGGTCTGCATTACTGACAAAGTTTGACATGATTGTTAAACATTTGAAGCAGCCAGAAAAAACCCACTGATGCCCATTTTTGACATTGGGTAAAAAAAAGCGATTTTCCTTGATGAACATGCCAGGCATTGGTTTGGTTGACATTCTGGTGGTCCCAAACGAAAAAGGCAAGGTAAGACCTATTTTTCAATTTTCTTAATGTAGCTTTACGACTTATATCCCCATACCCCCTTTTGAGCATAGGCTAGTACTAACTCTGTCTGCTATATTTTTTATTATTATGTAACTATTGCAGCTGATATTGTGACTATTGTTAAGATATCTGTTGTTTTATCATTATTATTATTATATTGGTTACATTACATCGCCCAGGACATTTTATTGTAAAAACGACAATTTTTTTATTAACCAATATTTATCAACCAACGTCAGTAAAAAAAATTGTTTTAATAAAAAGGGCATGGCACCCAAAAAAAGAAACTTAAAAGGTTTTTTTTTCCACAGGACGCAGGTTCTGCAAGCTACTTGAGAGTGCTCCATGGTCATCAGCGTTCTGCTTGAAATTCACGCTACTGAGCTAAAGCATAGCGGTTATAAAAAAGTGCTTGACTTTTCTCAAAGACATTATCAAGGAACAACTAGAGGTTTTGTTCAGAAAATCTGCTCACAATGCCCAACATGTCAGCTTAGTGCGCCACAAATTACCAGACCTCCCCTCAAGCCAATGGTTGAAAAAGACTTCCTTGAACGCATTCAAATTGACCTGATAGACATGAGACATAGCCCACATGGAGATTACCACTACATAGCCCATTTTATGAATAATTTTTTGAAATTCCATGTCTTGTTTCCTTTGAAAATAAAGTCGGCACTCGAAGTTGCTAGGTTACTGGAAGAAAGAGTTCTGGCATATTTTGGACCTGCCAAAATGTTTCATTCAGACAATGAACTAGAGAATTCGTCAAACAAGTCATGAGGGCTCTTTTTAAGTCATGGGGCGGTCAAGTGACTTTTGTGAATGGTAGGCCTCGACATTCACAATCCCAAGGCCTTGTTGAACGAGGCAATAGAACAATGGAACAGAAACTTGCTGCAATGAAAGTCAACGAAGGTTGCGACTCGAATACACATATCATTGGGCAAAATGGCTTCCAAGGATTATGTTCTCTTTGAACACAGAAGTGCAATGCACTACAAATGAGCTCCCATACAAAGTTGTCTTTGGGAAGTCTCCACCAACAGGGCTTTTCCCTGGGGCAGATTCAACAATTGAGGAGGAAGACTTAGATGAGTCACACCAACTGCTGCATGCAGAGACCAATTCCCACACCACAAAAAAGGCTGAGGCTAGAACTAGAAAGTAATGTCACTAAAGAACCAGACCAACCATCACAGTTGTCTGAAACAGAGCCACCAACTCAGCATTCTGAGGAAGATTCAGAGCCACCGCCACAGCATCCCAAGTCTGAACCAGAGTTCAACAGGCATACAGTTGTGCGAAAAAGAACCTACCGAAAAACTGTTGATGCAGCTAAACGAATGGAGATATTTAACAACAACACAAAAAGAGTAAAAATCGCAAGCTTTAGTGTAGGTGAAACAGTTTCCCTAGCAATACCAAAACTAGACAGGGCATCTACAGATCTAAAACGATTGCCTGCAATAATCATTCAGGTTCATGGACAGAAGAGACCGTTGTATTCACTAGCCACAAAATATGGACGCCTAAAATCTAAACTTTTTTGCAGGTGACCTAGAACAATTCACAGGTGATGTTACACCAAACCTGAAAGAGGAAATCACTCTTCGAGAGGCTGCAAAAAGGCATCATCCAGAGAATTTATTCACAAAAAGCTTTAGTAACTGAGTGTCAGGTTGCAAATCAAAACGACGTCCGTGTCTAGTAAACAACATACATGCTCGACACACTGCCATTCTTCAACAACATGTCAAAACAAAGATGAGCCAAAAAGTGATGCAAGTGGTCAAGTTTTATCTGACAAAGACACTACAGATTTAAGATGTCCAACAGTGTACTTGAACGATAACCACATAAATGCTGCGCAAAATATTCACGCCAGCAGTACCCAGAAGCAAACGGACTGCAGGACACGTTGCTACAGCAAAACTCGTCATTTAATGTGCAAACCCGTTCTTTTATACAAATATTCCACACACTATAATCATTGGATAACAATTGCAAAGAACGACAATTTAAGCAGATTAGGATATATGATTCCCTTTGCCAATTTCTTGCCAAAAAAATTATAGAAAGCGAGGCCAAATACATACTTAGTGATGACGATATGATTGAGTTTGTTCTCATGAACAATCAACTACAGGGTTCTTTTCCAGATTGTGGTGCATTTGCTGTGGCATTTGCGAGTTTTGCCACATCACTGCTGTGTGGAGAAGATCCCACACAACTCGAGTATGACAAATGTGAAGTTTGACAGCATCTGAGATGGTGTATCAAAACTAAGAACTTTGTGGCATTTCCAAGTCGCCCCAAGTCTAAATTAGAAATTTACTGTGTTTGCCGTTGACAGACGATGGAAACCTGATGTTAGAATGCAAGGAATGCAATCTCTGGTTCCATGCCAAGCGCGTAAAAGACTAAAAACACAGCGACAACATAAAGAAGCCGCCAACAGTTGGTTCTCTTGTTCAAGGAAACAATAAAGAAAACAATACTTGTATATATAGCCCCCCTGGCAACAATAATTTAAAAACACACACACATAATTGTAACATGAGCGGACCATGAAGCTAAGTGGACAATCGGGGTAGATCTGAGTTGGTTGGAACAGGCGGAGCCTTGCTTCACAGCACTCGCCAAGTCGCGAGTAGGGCCGAGGGGGTTGCAATTATGCAAATGAGCTCTTGTGTGCATCTCGCTCCCTCCATTGTACTTTGCCGGATCAGGAGTAGGCAGAGTCGGCCTAGCGAGCAAATAAGAATAGTGGACCATGAGATTAGAGACCAATTTTAAACCTCAAGGTGTCAGTAGGGTCGTGGGTCAAAGAGCACGGTGGCATGGTTGTGATGACCGAAAAACCCGGTAAGAGACGTCAGTCGGTTGTTGCCAGTCAAAGGATGAGGACGTAGTAAAACTGAGTAGGAGAGTGAGTAGGGGAGCTTGGAAAGGAAAAATAGCAGGCCACAGGCACCAGGGGCGCCATGTAGCGAAAGCAGTTCAGACCGGTGGTCCGATAAAGTACAAGGCCGTCGTTATTTGGACTCGAGTCCGAATAACATTTTTTCATATTCGGACTCGAGTCCGAATAAACCCGGAAAAAAGGAAGTGTCTTCATTCTATAGATTTAACGTTCAGTGCTTCCAATTTTTCGACATTTTTTAGTTTCCCCCCACACCTTTTCTGCCGATCCGATGCCCGCTGCCTCACTGATACGCGCCCCCCACCCCCCATGTTTCCCACTTTCTTTGTTGTAGAAAAAGGTAAATTTGAAAATTAGCAGACCACCTGGCACCTGCATATTATGAGCTGTGTAAAAAAAAAAAAAGACCGATTCGTTCAAATACACAAGCCTGTGTCATATCGATTGTTTACCAAGAAAAAGTTGTGTTGCTGTGTGGAGCTGAGCATACGGCAACTTTTGATTCCATAGACCAGCGCACAATTCATTACGTAGATCTACGTCAAGACTAGCTTATTATTGTAATAATGATCAGTTGCCGGGGGGGAAAAAGACTGACGCGTATGCGACGTTCAACGCCCGACCGATAATGCCCCCCCCCCCCACACGCACACAGCCACACGTGTGCTGGCCGCCCATCCAACCCCGACACACGCTAACGAGCCATCTTTAATTGCTTCTGATGACCTCTTGACAAATAAACATTTATTAGAAGCGCTATAACTTTTCAGGCCGGCCTCAAATTCATCATAAGATTAAAACTCGGCTCCTGCACAAAACACCTTTTTGCCCGAAGTGATCCTGGTCTCTACCCAGCCTGAGGCGAGTCACGAGGGAGGCAGGACAGGAAGCCGGATTCACGAGTCAGGAAGTCGGAACGTGATGTCATGCTGGACAAGAATCAGAGTCCGAATAACATTTTTTCATATTCGGACTCGAGTCCGAATAGTCACTTCGAAAGAACAATCTTACCTGACCGTGTGAAAAAATGACCTGTAACCTGCAAAGTAAGCCTGAGTGCCTCTACTCTCTTAGCTCTACACCTTACTTTTCTCCTCAGCCTCAGTCAACACAACAAAATGGGCGGCCGTCTTAGACAATTTCGGCCTAGATCTAGATCTATAGGCCTTACATGCCTTACATGAACAATCAAAATCAAGTAAGAGTAGGCCTACGTGACCGTTCTACACACAGTAGTCTCAGTGTCAGTGACAATGTGAAGTAGAGGGAACGATCTTCGAGCTGCTATAGAATAGCATAGGCATAGGGTGATCTTGTAGTTCCGTTGGTTTAAGTCCACGACCCATTTGTTTACATCCAGAGAAGAAATCCAGAAGTCTTGATGACCAAATACTCTTTGAAATAGGCTGCACAAAGAGCAGGGATGCAACCTAACTTTAAAACATCACATTAGGAAAACATTCACGGGGGCATGCCCCCCTGAACCCCCCAACCTCCATATTTTTATTAGTTCAGGGGGGCACCCTGAAACCCCCCATCTCTTGACTTTAACGAACGAAAAACTACAAAATCGCCTATGATCCGAATAATGGACTACAGGAGATCGTTCCTTAATAAGGTGTTGTGGAAAAAGTAACCTTACTTACAGAACATACAGCAATGCAGGACAATTTAAAGCCACGTTAGTTACAGCATCTTCGGTTCTCTACCAGTACCACTCCAGCGGGTATTAGCACTTTGCAGTTTGCAGACTAAGCTAGGCCTAGATCTATTCCAAACGACTGCGAATCAATAATACCAATGACAGGGAAATTCTAAACATTCACGAAGATGGCCGAGTAGCCAAATAGTATGAGTGAGATACTTTTGGACTTGGATTCTCTTAATGAAAAACGCATTGCAACTAATTTTATTTAGCAGTTATCCTAGAAATATTGTCAAACTCTATACTTTTAAAGGAATGAAAAGCGTTAAAATACACAACTATAAAAATCCACTATTTTCATATTTTTGGTGTAAAAAAAAGTGGCCAAATTGCCAATTGCCAATGGCAAATTAATGACGTCAGATAAATGTCTATAATGACTTCAGCGAAAAAATATCTATAAAAATGCGTCAATCAAAGATAAGAACATTATCATACTCCATGAATATTACTTTTGGCGTCACGGGAGTTATCGAAGATGATTATAGAATGGCATTTTGGAACGTATCCAGTACACAGTATAGGCTACTTGGATATTCAGACACGCTTTCTAGAGAGGAAAACCAGTCCGAGAAGATTATTTCTCACACAGTATTGGTTCCTCTCTAGAACGTGTATTCATTTTAACATAATAATAATAATAATAATAATGATGATAATAATAATAATAATGATGATGATAATAATAATAATAATAATAATAATAATAATAATAATAGTAATGATGATGATGATGATGATGATGATGATGATGATGATGATGATGATGATGATTATATGGGGGCAAGGAAAATACGGGATCTTAAGCGAATGGGATCTTAGCCGACGCACCAAGGGGAGAATCCACGGGGGCTCAGCATGTTCAGGCCCACAATCAGTAAAGTGATCTCCCCAACTCTGAAATGAACTGACATGACCCCTGTGGTGGGTTTATGATATTATATTATTATGTCGGGTTACCCTTGATAACTATATAATCACAATAGCATAATGAGGCATGCCATATATTTACTTATCCAGTTGTGACTATCAAGATCTACGCTGATCCTATTACTCCTCTCCTTTACTCTACCTGTCCAACATGTATCACTTCCCATCTCTGACCGAGTTCCTTCATCTCTGTCTTCATTAATGCATCACTGTGCTGGAATAGCACTCCACCCGGCGTCTTGCGAGTGGGACTTGCAGCTTAATCAGCCCTACCTGGATTTCTTTTTTTTTTTTTTTTTTGGTAAGTGTTTTGCGGCGCTCGCAACTGCATAAGGTCCCATGAGCGCGCGGGACACACCTAATACTTTTAGTTGGTAGGAAATTTTGAATTTTGCCCGGATGGCGGTCGAAACCTAGTCTTATCGATTTAAGACCACCAAGGGATCTTTAACGTGCGCAACTTGCACACGGACGCTCCGATGTTTTTCGCCCTTGTCCAAGAAGGCTAGGTGTAGATTTTTCCTACCAGAAGATCAGGGGTGTGGCAGAAAGACAGCTGTAAGAAGGAGCCAAGGAGTAGCAGTAGAAGGGCTGCAGAAAGAGTCAGGAGGTGAGGGGGTGGGGGCAGAAAGAGGAGACGAAAGCAGACGACAGAATATTGCTAGAGAGCAGGAAAGGAGGTGAAAAGAGACAATTTTAGAGAAGAAAATTTTTCTATCGCTACCCGGATTCGAACCCGGGACGTACTTTGAACACCTTAATCTTTAGGCCACGAGATCCCCCTGGATTTCTTCATCAAAAAGTTACTCCTCAAACTAAAATCAAAACAAAACATTTCACAAGAATGTTTAAAGAGGGAAAAGATAGTACCTGTGTAAGACGGAATCGCAAGGGAGCGAGCCAGACAAAAATTCCGTCTCAGACATTTTCCGTTTTAGACGGGAATTTAGGGGGAGATGGAAGTTGGGGGGGGGGGGGGGTCCAAAGGCCCAGCCGGTGGGATCAAGGATTGCTTGTTCGATCGGCAAGTAGTCGTCAAAATTCCACACCTCTCAATTGCTATCCTGTCTGATAATGACATGCGTCAGTCTTACTTATACAATTATCACCAGTGCTGGCCTTTCATACGACCACTGCTTGACTAATTAAAAACAGAAATGTTTGAACATCTCCTTTGCTTCCACCCTTAGCCCCACCCACCATACCACCCCTCACTGTCATCATGTAACAACGATTCGAGGAACTCTTTTCTCGGTTGGTCGTACGATCAGGGCAGCAGCAGGCATTGGTCAATCTAATTTCACAATTTCACACATCTGGCTTCTGGCTAGGCCTACCCAGGAAAGTTTCCGTAGTGACTCGCTACTCGAGCACTCTCACTGCCGGTGTGAGATTTCACACCCACACTACACTGACATCTGCATCGCTCAGGGCTCACATGATGGGGTAACATCTACCCCCAAATTTCACCCCTACCCCTTCCTCGCCTAGCGGCATGGCCATTGCGTTAAGTTTAGAGCCGGCGGAACCAAACTTGCGAGTTTTGTTTCAAATCAGGGCTGAGCGGGCAAAGCATTTTCCGTCTTAGACAGGTGAAACCCTCGGAAGGGAGCGGATTTTTTTCCCCGTTTCTGCGTTGGACTGGTTTCCGTTTTATACAGGTAGCCTAATTAAAGAGGAATATTAAGGGGGGAGCGGGGAGATTCCGTTAAGACAGGTTCCGTGAAGGCAGGTTCGACTGTCATGCATTCAGATAAAAAGCGAAACTCCACGAACACCCAAACGAAACTCCTGATGCACACAAGGAGCTAAACTTTTAATCTCCTTGGATGCACAATATCTCGAAAAGGGATCTGATTGGTCAGGGTGTCTACTATTATTTACTATTTGCTAGCCTAGCCTACGACTGTAGCTCCATCCCACAGGTTGATCAGCTGCCCCCGCCCGAGTTTTTGTTCCGTAAATTAGGATCTCAAATGCAAGATCCTAACCGAATGTTGTCCTAAAGATCTAGAGTGGGATCTAGTGGTCCCTTTTGTGTAGAAATTTTTTTTCTTACAAAAATGAAATCTTAATTTAGCAAACCATGATCTCAAGCAGTAAACGCTATCTTAGACGGAGACTACTGAGTTTATAATAGTCGTCCCGTGCCTTGAACAGTTTTTGACAGCTATTATGTTTATGTTATTGACCTACAAACGGTTGGGATTCCCATACTTTTCCTCTTGATAGTGTAGGCCATACTAGATTTATCCACGGATTAATACATTGTGTATGGTGTATTTGTGCTTATAAAAAGCGTTGATAAAGGCAAGTGTCATGGCTCTAGCCTACCTCTTGTATAGGCTACTTCAAATGCTATTTACCCGTCAACACTGGCGAATAGGCATTTCTAAATGTTTACCTGATACTATAGGTAGTTTAAGCATTTCAAAAACGTGATTGCTTCTGTGTTTCCATTTCAATCATACTGTTGAGACTGATATGAAATGTGAACCGTATTTTGGTGCGTGACGGCAACCCTTGCCTTCCGTGCACAAGGCCTACCGTGCTTTGAGTATATGCGTGTGCGTATTTGATCTCTGTCCTTTGCCTTTAGCCTTTAGACTCTTAGTGTAGGATTCAAGCTCTTGAGATGGCTACAGGGCCTGACTCAGATGATGACAAACGGCTGAAATTTGGAAATCGTCTCTTAACAGATCCTCAAAATGTGTTTCAACATAACGCATGGTAAGCAGGCCCCGGTCCAAGTCAGGTCCAAAGATTCAAATTCAAAATATATAATAAGTTGCGTGTGTATTGAATTGAGATTCAGTAGAGTTGGGGGGAATGGGCAAGCGGGTTTGTTACTCGCAGATGTAGATAGTCAGAGCGAGCGAGTAAGGGACGGCCGTGCGAACAGACTGCGAACTTCTAGCTAGTTCTTGTTTAGGGTCCACTCCACAGTTTTATTCTCATTCAGAGGACAAACGGATGAACTCTAGCAGACAAGAGAGAATGGACTGCTAACCTCAAGACATTTGTAAGGTGTCATGGCGAAATCAGGCATGTCATGTGTCAAAATATACCATGAAATCAAAGAAACCAGCAATTTTCCACCAGTTTCCTAATTTTTATCAATTTTTTTGTTTTTTGTTTCAACATTTGGAAGGACTTCCTTAACGAGCGACCACCCCATCAAACACAATTATCACAATAAAAAAGAGGCTCAATTCTGCTGTCTCATAGTGGTCGCTCGTTACGGAAGTCCTCCCCAACATTTTTTATACATGTCCATTTAAAAACACATTTGGTAAATTTTTACTTTCACTCCCGCACACAGATGCACTGTTTCAGGGGTCAAACTGCTGTACTGTTTGCTGCAGATCACACATAAAGTGCCACTAAAACTGTCGCAAATCAATTATTTTCAAGACCATTTCAAATCTAATAGTAAAATATCAAATTATGGGTGTAAAAACAGGGGGGCATGCCCCCCTGTAACCCCCTAGATTTTCTTTTACTTTTACCCCAGTGGGGCAGGCCCCCCTGGAACCCCCTGATTGGTCCAAAGCATGTCTATCTCGTTTAAAAAAAATCAAATATTTCAAAAACCATTAATTTGCGACGGAAATGAAGTTGATATTCGTGTTCAGCGCATCAATATTTAGTAGAAAATAGACAACTGGTAGCTGAGTGTGAGACGGGAGGGAAAGTAAAAAAATACCACACATTTCTGTGTGGATATTACCAGTAGGCCTACTTAAAAGCGTTGATAAAGGCATGAAATTGTACATTTTCAGTTTCCACGTACTCTCAAGCTATGGAAGTCACCAAACTTTGATGGCAATTTTCTCGCTCACCTCTTTGTAACCAGGCAACCCCCCCGCACCTCCCTCATACACGCAAATGTCTCTACTTCTCTTGAAGATAGGTTATTTTTTCACCGAAAGGAAGACAAATGAACAGTCTTTAGATAATTCCACATGTCTAAAAATTGATGGGCGCCTGATTCTACCGAATTGTAACACATAGAGATCTAGTTTTTTAGGTGGTCTGCTCCCCAATTTTAGAGTAGAGTCAGGTAACTTCGCCGCTCTCAGTTACCTCGCGACGAAACAAGCCTACACCCCCTCTATGCTCAACGTATGACCCCTGTTTCGACTGCGACTTTTCGTAGCCAATGAAAATGCAGATAGTATAGTCCACTGATTGATTTGCCTGCTAGTGGTACTTCAGCTGCTTCGTTCTTTTTTCAAGTGGATGTGGTGACGGGAACTTCGCCAGTCCTTGAGGGGAAATTCGCCATACTGGCCGATCATCTTATTTCATTATATATAGTATAATAAATATATGTATATATGTTACAGTAAGAATGCGTACCCAGTGAATACGCGTAAACTCTGAATATTTTAGTGAATACACGTAATCCCCGTTTCACTCGGGGGTTTCACGTAATCACTGAAATTTCTAGTGATTACGCGAAATCCCTAAAATTAGACCTATCATTTTAGGTGTTTTTACTACATATGTACTGAGCATTCAGTGAATTCACGTAATAGCCCGCCACTGTACAGGGATTACGCGTTTTCACTGAAATATTCAGTGATTACGCGTATTAACTAGATTGATCTACGTGTTCTTACTGTAACATAGATATGCCAGCTGGGAAACAAGGAGACGTGTGTAAGCCAGTTCCACTTGTTGATCGAAGGAGAGGCGATCCTAGAAGTATCCTTGGTGTCATAATTGACAGACGAGAAGATAGCCGTAAAAGCTGGCTTGTATTCCAGAAATCAGTTCGATCTATGCCCTGGGCGTCTTCTGAACACTGACGACATAAACACCGAAAAAATATTTCACTGCGTTCGGCGGTGATTTGTCAATCCTCTTCTGGTGGACAAGGCTTCACAAGAAGCAACTGTACTGATGCCAAAAAGTGTAGTTCCAGGCGATGTAAATGCTGTAAAGCAGGGCTTTAGTGTAACTTACGTTGTCATAGCAGCCTCAATTGTTGTAACAAGTGATGACGTCGATGGATTTTAGTCTTAAGTATTTAACTGAAAACTGAAACAACAACAACAACAACAATGGTGTCTGCCATTTAAAAAAATTTAATGCTTTGTTTTTAGATTGTGGAGCAGGTGTGTGTATGTGTGTGTATGTGTGTGTGTGTTGTGTGTGTGTGTGTGAGAGAGAGAGAGAGAGAGAGAGAGAGAGAGAGAGAATCTTTTACCGAACTGACTATTTAAGCAATAAAATTTGGTATGTGCTTGATCATTAGAATTTTTAAATGCTTAGTTTTTAGATTCTGGAGCAAGTGAGTGTGTGTGTGTGTGTGTGTGTGTGAGTGTGTTTGTGTGTGTGTAGTGTGTGTGAATGTGTAAGTGTGTGATGTGTGTGAGTGTGTGTGTGTGTGAAAGAGAGAGAGAGACACAGAGAGAGAGAGAGAGAGTATCTGTTAGCGCACTGACTATTTAAGGAATAAACTTTTACAAAAGTATATTATACTACACATGTCTGATCAGGGATTACGCGTAATTACTGTGACCATTTTTCAGGGATTTCACGTATTTCCTGATTATTTCAGTGATTACGTGAAATCTCCGAGTGAAACAGGGATTACGCGTTTTCACTGAAATATTCAGTGATTACGCGTATTTACTAGGTACGTGTTCTTACTGTAACATATATATATTATATATGTATATTATTAAACACATGTAAATACTGATCTTTAGTTAAAGGGAAACCTGCATTTGCTGCTGCAGTCACTTTGTCAATAATTTTATTCTCTCCCTCCCAGCCCTAATTCCAAAAGGCCAGAGACATGGTCAGCAAGAGTTTTTCTGGGAACACTAAATTCCTGGGCTGCCTCAGAGCAGCTTTGTCCACTTTAAACAGCTTCAACAACTTTCTCCAAATCACTTTATAAAGTTTAATTTAGTTGTTATTGATTCCTTTGCTTGTACAAGTTTTCCCCATAATAAAAGTGATAAATCTAAGTATTGCAACAATGGAAAATCAATAGACCTGTGTGGCAAAGTTCCCCGACAATAGAGGGGAATTTCCCCGACAAGGTGTAGATCTGTACAAGAACAATTTTTTAACCGTAAAAGGGCATACAATGTATACAACTACAACCGACAATAAAATGCAAGTATAATACAGTGGAAACCATATATAACAGGCCCGGTAATAACAGGGATCCGGTAATAACAGGGATTATTTGAATCCCCGTTTTTTTCTTCTCTTTCTCTATATTAAAAGTTATCGGCAATAACAGGGCCTCATCGGAGCCCAACCGGTTATAGCAGGGACAAAGGGTCGTTAACAATGTGTAAACAGTAAGAGAGAGAGAGAGAGAGTAACGCAGTGATGGAGCAAGCGCACGCAAGCCACGCCACTGCAAGCACACGCAGCGTGTGAAGCGAGAGAGGGCTGCGGTGTGCTGCAGACCTCGATCTAGCCCGAAACCTAGCAAGACGCACACGTAATGTGTCACCAACGATGTCAAGCGCAAGAGAAAATGCTTTTCAATTGACAAAAAATACGAAATAATCCAGGCTGTTGACAAAAAGCAAGCTCCACTTGCAAAGATTTGTCGTCAGTTCGACATTCCACAAGGGTCGATTCACATCATTATCAAGGATAGAGAGAAGATAGTGGCAGCATACTCCAATGGAAAGTTTGCTCTGGATCGAAAGAAGATGAGACTACCTGATGCAGATGCTGCGGACCAAGCTCATCTGATATGGTTTTAGGAGACAAGGAGAAAGTTAGTGCCAAAACCCCTGTTTGTGGGTACTTGTGGCAAGGGCAACTACCCCTGAACAAGTACAGCTATATTAGTCCACAAATGCTTACTTTCCTTGCATTTCGGATTTAACAGGGATCGGATATAACAGGACATTTTCTCTACTCCCACCATCCCTGTTATATCAGGTTTCCACTGTATTTTAATCAGCAGTTTCAACACAATTTGAGTAAAAAGTTATGTACAGCAACGGCAGTAGACTCAGAAAGACAAAAATAGTTCAGGCGCAGCAGCGATAGTACGACAGAGGAGGAAAAACTGCTCAGTCCGCTTCAAATCTGAGAGACTGCCATAGCTTTCTCTCGAGAGGAGTCCCATTCTGCCACGTCTGTGTATGAAGGGTAGCATAGCACTTGCAGTGATGAAGGATAATGGTTGGCATCCTCTTGGTCATGTCCACATTCGCAGATCGCGGACTCTCCCTTTTTTAATTCAGTGTGCATATGGTGTTTGAGTCTGTTGTGGCCGCAACGGAGTCGAAAGCTTGTGGCCTGGTCTGCTTTATTTAGCTTGTACTTGTAGTAGGGGTCACGTCTGTTGTGATTAGGGTGGAATCTTTGACAAAGAATTGTTTCTGGTCTCAAGTAACTTGACACCTAAACTCTTCCTTTGGTTGGCATATCAGATTATTCCCATTCTAAATGTGTGAGGGCGGGGGACAGGTGACGAATTTCCCCTCCTGGCAAAGTTACCCGACTCTACTCTAATCACCCAGAGGGCAGGCGAACGGACGAACTGTAGCAGACAAGATACTCAACACATTGTTGTTTCAAGCCATTTATTGTGCTGCAGGGAGTGAGAGACAGGTGACATATCACTATGTGGGTCACACTGTGTGTTCTAATTAGTTGTGAAGACCGAAATTTAAAAAATTACCAAAGGCAATTACCCCCCGCTACAAACAGCACTCAGCTACTGTCATACTGTGAGCGTAGTATGGGGGGTGTATAATGGATTACGCGTCGTTTCACACGTGCGTGAAGGTGTACAGTGGAATCCTGTTACAACGAGAGGGAGGGGACCGGTGCGAAACTGATAATGGTTTTTCTAGTGTTTGCTATGTTGAAAGCTCAGCGTTGGCTATCAGTACGAAAGTTCTCGAGGCTAACTCGCCCGCTGTGTTTTCCCCCACCCCACCACACCCTGTGATGCGTTCCGCGTCTGCTTGCGCACGTCACACATTCGCTCCATGATCTATCACAGCACTGTGACCTCTACATCCCCGCATCGGAGAAGTGAGAGGCATGATAGGCCTAGATAATCTAGACTAGGCTGGCTTATCACTATTAGGCAATTCGTTCTGCTTCACAACGGTTTGTCTGCGCGTGCCACACCCTCCCCATTCATTATTCTAAAATCCCGTTTTTTTCCTTCTTTATCTTTGTAAATAAAATACTGCTATAGCGCAATCAGATAAACGCGCAAGTCGGTTATAGTGGAATTTTGCTGCTGCTGTGCACAGCGCATAGGCCTTTTATACATGGTGAAAACCTCACCAGTTGAGAAACTTGTTGGTGATCAAGCAAAACAAAGAATAAGAGAGCCCATGTGTGCCAACAATGAAGGCCGGAGCGAATGAATGTGGAGTGAGTGGCATGCGCACACAAGCCGTTTAGAAGCAGAACGCATTGCCTGATAGTGATGGGCCAGCCTAGTCAAGATTATCTAAGCCTATCATGCCTCTCACTTCTGTGATGCGGAGATGGAGAGGTCACAGTGCTGTGATGATATGGTGGGGTAGGGGAAAACACAGCGGGCGAGTTACCCTAGAGAAATTTAGTTCTGATAGCGAACGCTGAGCTGTCAACATCGCTAACGTTAGAGAAAGACACCTGATTCTATTGTTGATCAAGTAAGACCTAGAGGTCATGTTGGACAAAGCCATCATCAGAGGAGATAACAAAATGAAATAAACAGAATAAACTCATAGGGGCCTACTTTATTATTTCCTTTAAATTTATTACTGGATCCCTTGCATCGAGAATCCTGCTGTGACGGACATTTCGCACCGGTCCCCTCCCTCTCGTTATAACAGTTTTCCACTGTACATGATATTGCAAAATTAAACGCTATTCTATCTGACACAGGGAGTGAATGCATTGTTCTTAACATGGGAGTAATGTCTTCCCTTTTCTTTTTTCTGGAATGGGAATAGCAGCATGGTTCTGCAAATGCTGTAATGTGTGAAGAGTGGTATTAGGTAGGTTCTCCAGTAGAGCATTGCAATAATTTATACCTAAAAACAGGAGAGATGACTCCAAGAGTTATGGAACTGATTTATACAACTGTGTGTCATCTGCGTATATGTGATAGTTTATATTGTGCTTTCTAATCATAGCTCCAAGTGGCTATATATCATTATAAGATTGGACCCTACACTGAATCCTAGGGCACTCCAAATCTTGTTTAAAAATTAGAAATCGATGAGAGTCCTAGGCATCCACAAATTGTGTTTGGCCAAACAGGAAGGACCTGAGCCACTCATGAGCTCTGTTGGAGAGGTCAAATGTACAGTGGCGTGATCTCTTAAAAGGCAACACTAAGATCAAGAGCAACAACTGAAATTTTGTTCTCATTAGTCTCATATAAGAGGTTCTTATAAGTTTTGGGTAGTGGCCTTTACAACATGCACCACCTGTATTCCAAACTCAATTTCGAATCTTTCTCGCCACTGGTAACAGAAGCAATCATGCATGACTTTTGAATTATTGAAAAGAACGAATAAACGTGGCTTTAAATAATTAATTAAATACATAGTTAAAACAATACTTGCACACTTTCAATGAACAAACACTGAGTTTGGCAATTTGTCATCTTTATTTGCTCCACAGCCTCAGATATCTGAACCATTGTATACCCATTAATATCGATGATTAACTTCGTTTTGGGTACCAGAAATGTACATATGTATGATGTATTGACTTTCCTGTTTCTTTTCTGTTCACAGGGACAATGTTGTGTGGGATGAAGAACAGGAAGCTGCAGCAAAGAAAATCACTGAAAAGCAGCTCGAGTGTTTGGCTCAACCAGAAAAGAAAGGTGTTTTGCGTTAATTTGTTGAATTAAGAGAAGAAAACAACAAAAAACCTTTTTCTTCTAGAATATATATTTTTTAATTGACATATCATTAGCCTGCTGTTCAAATGTACAAAGCCCAAAATTTTGAAAATTGTTTATCATTAATATATGGAATTGGCTGTTTGTGCTCAAGAAATATTTTGTTAAAATTCAATTTTTAAAGGCTGAAAAAGCAAGAAAAGATATATAATGTAAGCGTGAAAAGAAACAAACAGTTTTTTCTCTCTCCTGAAAATTTTGCTTTCTGGGCTTAGTACAGTGGGCCAATGTCGATATGTCTTTTTTTGACATGACATTGGGCCGAAGGGCACAAGCTCAAATGCTACTGGATTTACAATAACAACAATTATTGACATATGACTAAGATCTTGGACTGAGGAAATAATCTTTGCATCAGAGGCTAAGAGTTCAGTCTTTTATCTATTCCAGTCATGGCCAGAAGTATAAGATTAATATGAATATGTGATTAGAGCACCAGTTTTACGTTGTACTCTACTTGCAAATTTGCTTCAAAGCGTCAGTTGAAACTCAGTCAAGTGAAATAACTTTATTAGGCGAAAGTGGATTTTACAAGAGCTAAAAATTCAATCTGACACGGCTTAGCTTAAATACCCATTCCTATATTTATTAATTGAAAAAAACAACAAATGCTTTTACCATGTCAAACAGACTCAGTGAATGTCACAGATGCATGTGTAATTGGAGATAATGGATCTTTAAAGAAAAATTCTGATGTCTCTAACTTTGTTTCTGTGCTACCTTTTATAATTTTGATAACTGTCCTTGCTTTTATACTTGATTGACGTTCTATTTTTAAAAATCTTTTTTATCTATTCCAGAGGAATATGAGAGTAAAGCTGATGAATTCTGGAACACTTTTTATAGCCAGCATCAAAACAGGTTCTTCAAAGACAGACACTGGCTGTTCACTGAATTTCCGGAGTTGTACGGCAGAAAGGATTGTGATGATAACAATGACTCTAATGACAGTCTCTGTAAACCTCAAGATGGAGAAAATACATCAGGTAGCAATACCACTGTATCGTCGCCCCAGCAATCCTCAGGAGAACTGGATGAATCATGTTTGAGTACAGCTGTAGACAAAAAATGTTCATTGGTAGATGGGGCAACTGCACCATGTGATGACTATCCTGTCAACTTTTTGGAGGTAAAATAGTGTGGTTTATTTAATTTTTAAAATTTCATTTCATTGTAATTGTCAATTGCATAAATTTTGCGAGAAATTTTTGAAGATATTCAAAGATAAAAAAGCATTGAGACAGACGTCCATGGTTATTAACCTAAAACACATCTGATTGATCTTTTTTTAAACTGTTACATAAATGATTATGTGTATGTCATGAAGAGCAACACTTCTCTTTCTCTGTCTAGTTGAATATTTAGGGGGTCATCATCATCCGGTGCCTTGCCCACTGGCGTGGGTGATCATGGACCTCCACTTCACTTTGTCTTGCCTTGCAGCGATGGTGTCTGTCGTACTAGCTTTATCCCTGCCATGTTGTCAACTTGTACAGTATCTTTTCCCTGTGTCTGCCTCTGCCTCTCTTTCCATCAAATTGCCTGTTGTTACAATAGTCTCCAATGCTTCTTCCCACATTGTGTGTCCTATGAACTTTGCTTGTCGCTTTCGTATATTTAGGGGTACTTGACTTTAAATTTCAATATTTCCTTTATGCACCAATACATCACCTGAACTACCTGAATGACTCCCATGAAGAAATTTTGTTGCCCTTAAGAACTCGTGCTGTTTTGTACAATAAATAGAGATTTAATAAAAAAAATGTAGGTGCTTTTTACACCCTTATCAACATAATTTAAATTATTTAGGAGACACAAACCTGCCAAGTACATTGATAAAATCAGAGCTCTCTGATTTTTGTTGTTGTTGGATTTTAATTAGATCTGCATAGATTTAAATCAAATTTTTTCTTTACTTCTGTTTTCATTGGTTGTGGGCAACCTTTCTTAAACGACATAAAGATATATATTTATTTGGAATATTTGCGCGACTTATGTGAAAATACATATTTTGTTTATGTGTATTTGCAATTTACATCTGTTTGCCATAATCGGTTTGTAATGTTATCCGAATCTATTCAGGTTTGCTAGTGCATAGTGCCATTTGGGTGCGCATTGCTTTGTTTATTCTAAGTAATCTAAGATTTTCATGTGCAATATTATGGCGCTTACCTTCATTGACATTTTTGTTCACAGGTTGGCTGTGGTGTTGGTAACACAGTGTTTCCTCTTCTGAATACCAACAAGTAAGGTTTTTCTCCTGTTGTTTTAATAGACATTTATGTCCCACTTTTTGTTTTTTCTGACTTATACTTTTGTCACATGATCTGAGTGTTTCTAGCTTATGTTGAGGAGGAGCTAATTTAAATGTTAACGCAGATGGTTGTTTGCAAGAAAGCCTTGGAAAGTCCAAGAAAATTTGTTCCACAGGAGACAGGAAAAAGTCAACCCCGCCCTTAAAGTAATTTTTTATGAAATTTGAGATGCAGTCAAAATTTACCTAACTCATAAGTCGATACCATAAACTGGAAGAATTGTTACTCTCTTTTCGATTACCTAATTGGTAGATTTGATAGTGACTTGTGGCATAGTGACTTTCTGTACTTGGCTCTATGTATCCTTCTCTATATGAGTTGAATGTCAAGTCATGACTTTTCTGTGCTGTTAAATTCAAACAAATTCAGTAGGCTATTTCATTATTCATTTTTATTTCAGAAATCCAAACCTGATGGTGTACTGCTGTGACTTTTCCAGTACTGCTATACAGATATTAAAGGTACTACTTTCATTAACTCCTCAATGCATAAGGATGTCGAATCATAGATCCCAGTTCCTTTTGTATTGTTTGGAAGGCAGAGCTTATGTAATACATACTATGTGTACCATTTCATTTTCAGTGGATATTGAGTGTTCTTGAAATTTCTGGAAGCCTCAGGGAGTGAGCTTAGTTTTGAGAATCTTTTAGGATGAATTCGATTGTAAACTTTTCAGCCTCTTTGTAGTTGTTGTCTTTTTTAAAAGATAAATTTCACATTTCAGTACTGTGAGTACAGGGTGATCCAATAAAAACGCAATTACTTTTTGTCTGAATATCTCTACACTAAAATTGTTCTATAATGTTATAATTTGGAAAAGATGTAATATCAAAAGGAATTTGTTTGACTTAAAATTCCTGAGAAGAATCTTATTTTCAAAAACAGAAATTTCTCAGCAGGCAAAAAAATCTTGAGAAAAACTAGAATAATACCTGCAAACTTCTGTTGAGTTTTTGGACAACTAAAACTTGCAATACGGCGGGATTGTTGGAACTTCAAGTCATAGGCCTAATGTGAACTGATGTGTCATTCTAGAAAAATGGGGACATGGCTGAAAATGGGTTGTTTTTTTACGCGCTGTATAGAGGAAAAACTATTCTGTGGAATTATTTAGCATGAGTATCAGCCAAATTCCTTTTGACTTCAAACATAGGGATTAACTTTAAAACATCAGTGTAGAGGAAAATAATTAACTTTCCAAAAAAAGTTATAAAGTTTTTTGTGGAGCACTCTGTATTGTATTTTCTCTTGGAACATGAACACACCTTGCATCAGTACAAAAAAAATTACTGAAACAGTTGTTTTAATGGTCCATCATTTTGCTCTGGTAATCAGTGTTCAATGTTGAACTTATGAGCCTTGCTGAGAATTGAGGAATGTTTGGTCCTTGTAGATTTTTTCTGACTGCTATATTTGCGCATATTTTCAGTCTAGTTTCTTACCCCCTTGTTGATTATAATGAAAGTTACCTTTCAAGCATGCTTTGCCTTTGTGTTTTTGCAACTCTTACTTTTGCATAAGTTTGCTCTGAAACTCATTTCAGGAACACCCTGATCATGACCAGAAGAGATGCTGTGCTTTTGTCTTGGACATTACAGAAGAAAACCCAGAAGTTCCATTTCCCACTGAGAGTCTAGATATTATCATTATGATCTTTGTTTTGTCTGCAGTTTGTCCAGAGAAGTGAGTTACTAATGTTCTTTCTAACTGTTTATATTCTTCGCCAAGTTAGTGTTCTTAATCCTAACATGCAAGCATCAGAGAAGAGAACTGCACCTTTTAGGCTGCTAAGCTTTATGATGAGCATTGGTTTGTTTTAGTTCTTTTGCAATTCTTACCAAAACTTAATTTTGTTCTTGAATTTTTAAGGTGAAAGAGTACAAAGATGATATGTTTTTGTTGTGTTGGGTATGCATCAGCCTCACCTTTGCCAAACCATCATCTGTACAATGGAAACATCTTTTGTTTTAGAGACATTGTAGAGAGATTGAAGGGAGCAAAGAATATTTTCTAAATTTGTTGCCAAATGTGTGCTGTATTTCAAAACATACTGGTACATTATATTCAAGAAAGGAAAAGAAGATCAAAATTTCATATATCCCAATACAGGTTGTCTCTCACTGATACAATAGACACAACTTGTCATATAATGAGAGTAACTTCATTTTTGAGGAAAGAGTGAAAGATATCATTTAATCTATCAGACAAGCTGATTGATACCATTCTTGTGCCTGCTGCACCATTTATTGTTCTTGTTTTAGGTATAACTGATGTCCACAAATTTTCTTTACATTTGGTATATTTTTGGATCATTTTTCAGAATGCAAGCAGCAGTCAATCGCCTGGCATCCTACTTGAAACCAGGGGGCACCATATTGTTCAGAGACTATGGACGTTATGACATGGCACAACTGAGATTTAAACAAGGTCTGCTTTAGCTCACTATTTGACCAATAATGAAGTTTCATTTTCTGTGTAAATCCTTTTTTTTTTCTAGATAAAACAAATACAATTCTCATTTAAACTCAACTCATTCATTACGCAATATTTTGGGCTTCTGGAGGAATTTTTTGCGGGAGAACGACATGAAATGATGACTAGTGCGCAGTTCACATGTCTTTAGGACCACAAATTGATATAAATATCAGCATACAGACATGTAAGTGTTCCGGCAATCACTCAGTTTTTCCGCTCAGGTTTCTGACCAAACGTCTCCGGCTGGCAAATATTTTTAGGTGGAATTTACCATTTCGACAATATAAGAATGGAAATGTGAACTAGGAAAAAGACAACGCATTTCCAGTCGCCATTTCCTTTCCTAGTTCGCATTTCCGTTCTTATATTGCCAAAATAGTAAATTTCGCCACCACATGCGTTGATCACCGGGTCACTGGTGTGCTGTTTTGCATGGTTACGATTCTTGTGAGTGCTCTTTCAAAGATGAGCTCTTCTTTCTTCCGGAAAAAATGTTTAAAAAAAATATTATTAGAAGTTAGAATGTAGATCTAGTGCTGTTTCACAGTTTGACTTTTGTTTCTGCTGAGGAAAAGTTTTTTGATTAGAACAAGACTAGATCTAGATCTATTTGAGTGTTTTGTTGTGACTGAGTCAGTGATTGATGTATTGACTTTACGAGTGAGAAACTGGAGCTAGATCTAGGTTCTTTGTCCCGAAAAGATGCCTCACAATCCTGATGCCCGTGGATCTCAATATCTGAGTAGGCCTAAGTGATACCCAGTTGATTTTCTATCTGTTTTCGATAGACAATTCTTTTTGGTCTGATATTTTATTTTCGGAGTGTCTACGTACACGGTAGAGGAGAGAAAGAAAGAGAGAGAGAGATAAAGAGAGAGAGAGAGATAGTGGTTGAGTGAACTATCTCTTGGACCTTCCGGTTACCGTGTACGTAGCCTCGGGGTCTACGTACAAGGTAACCGTGTACGTAGCCTCAGGGTCTACGTACACGGTAACC
>NW_004797305.1:129129-143882 GCF_000002075.1 Aplysia californica
CGTGTTTTCTGAGTCTCGTTCTCTCGTGATAGTATTACATGTATTGTGAACATCTATATTTTAGCTTTCTGTTCCAGATTCGCAGATTTTGAATTTTGCCCTCCCTAAGGAAAGATGACGTGGGTGGTTGGCGGGTGGGTGCTCTGGTGTGGTTTGCTCCTTCTTTCCTATCAAACATCTATCGTCCTTATCTCACCTTCTTCTTTTTTATGTTTGTTACTCTCTTGTAACACCTCTAATTCTCTGGCGCTCATATGACCTTATGCAGTTGCGAGTGCCGTAAAACCTTTGCTAAAACTAAACTAAACTAGGAAAGATGACGGGGAGTAAATTGGGATAATTTTCGTGGTTTTGGGACATAAAAGGAAGAGTGAAACAGGAAAAGGGTCAAGGTCACAAAGGGAGCGAAGCAGTTACCGTGCACCTAGCTCAAGCGCCCGCCCACAAAACAAAATGCCCGGTTACCGTGTACGTAGACACTGAGGCTACGCGCCCGGTTGCTGGTTACCGTGTACGTAGATATTGAGGCTACGCGCCCGGTTACCGTGCGTGTGACATTGAGACTACACACCCGGTTACCGTGTACGTAGACCCCGAGGCTACGTACGCGCCCGGTTGCCGGTTACCGTGTACGTAGACACTGAGGCTAGCTTACGTGCCCGGTTACCGTGTACATAGACCAGGAGGCTACGTAAACGGATACCGTGTACGTAGACCCCGAGGCTACGTACACGGTACGTAGACACAGCGTTTTACTTTTCAAAGCTGAAGATGCCTCTGGATGGCTGTATAGAAGCCTTAATTTTTCAAAATTTTTCGGGATGTGGTGGGGGGGGAGGCATGCCCGCGGACCCCTGTAGTTAGGCCTCGTGCCTAAAGCACTCGGATGCCGCACAGTTGGCGCGCTGGCTATGCCACTGTAAGAGGCGATTATGCAACCCAATTTTGCTTGCATGCAGATGAAATTTAAAAATAAAAAATGTAATCGTTTTTGGTGAAAATTATAAAAATGTGTTTGCACCTAGTCAAATGATATATATATATATATGTATATCTAAACAACCATAAAGGAATATAGAACTGGAAAATATTTAAAAATTTGCAATTATATACCTATTCCACATAATTTGTACATTTGGATCATAACATCAGATGTTGAAGATTTTTTCTATCTTGAAACAAAATCTATAAAAAAGGACAAGGTGCATTTACCACACAACTTAACACACGTATCTTATATAGAATTATTCAGAATTGCATTACGAATAAAACCATACATGTCTTGAGAGGAGAGGTATTCTTTTGTAATTTTATTTTAATAAGTATAAGTGATTGTGCTGGGTTGGACGAAATTGTCAGAGGACAAAGAGAAATGGCGAGAGCTGGTTTTCAGATGCAGTGTTGCCCCATGGTTGCCCCAACCACGGGATAGAAGAAGAAGAAGAAGAAAAAGATTTTTGGGGAAAAAAAATTTGGACGAGTTAGATCTAGTATAGAAAAATATTGATCTCTCAATAACAAAGCAATGGCAATTTGAGTATTTCCATTTTACAATATAATAGCAATATTCTAAAGAAGAGTCCTACATTTATTTAATTAATAAAATAATGATACATTTTGTTTTGTAAAAGTACTAAGACTGGTACCTGGGCTATAATTTGGGTATTGAGATAAAACAAATTCGCATAAACTTCGAAATCGTTTTTCAAAACTGAATCAAAACTTAACATTTTTGGTGGAAACGCTATTAGAACCTTTACATTAATATGGATATGTGGATTGGAGTATAATCTAAGCCAAAATTATAGATCGGTTCTCGAGGTGTCGGGGTCAGCTTGCCGAAAGGAAGTCACTTTAGCCTCGCCACCGCCCACGGCTTGGCGTAGCGAATGAGTTAAAGATGGTGTATGCATTCTGTATGGAGGAGAACATGGCCATTTGGATATCAAATGCTAAAGAACTTTGGGACTGGGTGTTGTTTTAGTCGATGATTAGTAATTTTTAAAAAGTGTATGTTGTATGGCTCTTCAGTTATGTGCAAAGTTGATTTGACAACATTTTAGCTTTCTACTGTCCTCCTTTTAGAAATATAGGTTTTAGTGTGTAGTCAGTAGATTTGGAAATAAACATACAGCTGCATAGATAAGTCAAACACGCAAAACTCCGATTCACGAAATGCTTCAACAACAAGCCATTTCTGACCGAACCGCTGTATTATCTTTGTATTGGCAACACTGTGTTGTTAATACCCACACAGATGTGTCGAGCAGCTAATCTTGAAAAGCTCAATCAAATTTTTGTTTACAATTGTCTTGAATTCAAATTACCCCACACACATCATGGAAAGCAAGTACACCCATCATGACCGAGAGATCAGGATACACACATTGCTGCTATCAAGACGATCATCACACATTTTATGTTGTGTGCACGAGGTGCCAGAGTCTCTTTGAATCTAGTCATCCCATGGTGTGTGCTGGGTAGAGGGTGTGATTGAAGACGAGACAGTGTGGCGCTGCACTGGGCCATATGGTGTGTGAATTATGTTTGTAGGCGTGTGTGTGTGTTACATGTGTGTGTGGTTGTTTGAATGTGACAATGTGGATATGGAAGTGATTACACATGAGTGGTGGGTGGCATGCCCCAACCAGTATGTTATATTATTCACAGGCTTTTGACTTTCTGTGCTTGCCTGAGCTTATGTGTAATGGTAGGTCAGATATTCATGAATTTTATGGTTCGATTGCATATTTGGTTACACCACGATGCTGATTTCTTGTGTCTTCCTCAGGTCGCTGCTTGTCAGAAAATTTCTATGTGCGTGGTGATGGAACCCGAGTCTACTTTTTCACACAAGGTATATCATCTATTTGTGTGGGTAAACCAAAGTTGATTTTTGCTCTATAATTTTGCCATCCTGGTTTTTTAAAAAATGGCCACGGTTCTTGTAGATAACAGCGCATAAAGATATTTTTTTTAGTCTCAAGAAGCCTCAATTTCAAGTCTTCTCTCTCAATAAAAGAGATAGAGGAGCCTCCATGTGCATTTGCTTTGTTGATATTGGTACAGTAGAACATGGTTATAGCAGGACTTTTGGTTCCAGAAGAAAAATCCCGCAGTAGGCAAGTTTCCGCTCTAGGAATGCAAAGTGAAAATTACTGAAAAATTTCTAAAAATCCACATGATTACATCCCTTCCATATCAATAAAATTTGCTCTTCAGATTAGTCTTCCTTTTCTTGTCAACTTCATTGATTATCTTGGCCTTTAATTCGAGTGAGAAGCATTTCATTTAGTTTTTGTTGGAAGCCATCTTTTCCTCGGTTTGTTGTTTGTGCTGTCTATCGTACCAGTAGGCCTACAGTAGAACTGATGAAGTGGATGCGTACGTATGCCTGAGCATCAATGATCGCAATTCAATGAATGAGGAATCACACACTACACGCTCTCCTCTTCTTTTACTTTTTGGCCTAGCCTAGGGCTATGACCTATACGCTCTTATATGATACTCAGTGTCTAAGCTATGGCACATCACTTTAAATTTTGGAGTGGCTCACGTAACAGGCCTCTCCGCACCATGTCTCTCTACTGCCTGCCCCACCTCACTCTTCAGTGGATTAGCCAATCACAATGCCGCACCGCTGACTGCCTGTTTGGATCCCGCCTACAGCCCCCACCCCTCAATCCCCTTCCCCACAGCTAGAGCTCGTTCGATCTCTCCCTCTGTATCCAAGTACGGGCCTGTCCTTGCCCCGTTAAACCCGAGCACAGGTAATTGAGTTTGCATAGAAAAAAAGGGGATTCCGGTAAGATCCCGCTGTAGGGATGGTCCAGCTGCAGCTTGTGCCACCATAGTCATGTTCTACTGTTTAGATATATCACTTTTGGAGTGGTTCACGTAACGTGACTCTCCGCACCACCTCTCTCTACGCACCGTCTCTCTCTGGGCCTACCGCCTGCCCCACCTCACTCATCACTGGACTAGCCAAACACAAAGCCAAGCCGCTCCGCTGATTGTTTGTTTGGAGCCCGCCTACAGCCCCCCCATCCCCCAGCTAGAGCTCGCTCAATCTCTCCCTCTGTATCCGAGTTCAGGACTTTCCTTGCCCCGCTATATCTAAGCACAGGTAATTGAGTTTACATAGGAAAAGAAAAGGGGATTCCAGTAAGGTCCCACTGTGCGGGTTCCGTTACAGTCATGTTCTACTGTATCATGCAAGATTGTTATGCAGGTGATCCTTGTTCCACAGCCTAAAAGAGGCATTCTTGGTGATTTGATTGGATGTTGGAAGAGTTTTCATGGCTCTTCAGCTACAGTGGAGTCAGCTTACACTGAACACGGTTTATTAAAAAAGAACAGTAAACTAAATTAAAATAAAATCCCCTATTTTTAATTCTATTTGAGCAACTTCTCTAAACCCAAAATTTGGCTAAATGGAAGAAAATCCAGGGGTTCCGTAAATTTTGGTTTTAGCAGACTCCACTGTATTTGCCAGAGTCCTGCCAAGTTTTCTTATAAATGGGGGCTGTTTGCATTCACGACTTGACTTATGGTTTCTTGAGTGAGTTTAGTGGTCTACGGCAACAGCTGAACTAATCTGTGCAGTGCAGGCTGAGGCTGATGACTGTGACTTTGAGGGAAACGCCTTGTCAAACCCTGTTTATTTGTTTGAGTTCTAAGGAGGCTTTTCAATACAGTAATGTCCATTAAGTGCAGGGAAAAAGTAAGACATACAGACAGAAGCTAGGAAGGATGGTAAAGAAGCACATGTAGGACCCACCAGTGGTGCCCTCCATCGACCTGCTCTGGTTAATCTTCAATAAGTTCTGGCTCCTTCCTCCCAAAACCAACAGTGTTGAGCCCTCTTCTTCAATACAATGAACCATTTGTTTTTTCTGAATGATCAACTTGACTGTGTTGTGACTGTTTGCGAGTGGACCAATTTGACAGTGATATTGTTTATTTATCGCTGCTGTTTGAGCTTTTTGCTTTGGTGTAAGTGTAAGCTGAAAAAAGGCTCTAGGAAATGCTGTTTCACCAGTTATGGTCTTACCTCACTGTCTGATGACTTCTGGTGAATATATATGTAATGCTGGCATATTGACATTCAGTGTCACAATTATCCATTTATATATATATATATAATAATACAAGGCTTTTTTCAAGACACTATAATTGATTTATTTTGAATATCAGTTAAATGGACACACATTTTCAAAAATGACGTTTTCTTATGCCTTTGTTCTCCAGGTGAATTGCGAAACATGTTTCTGAAGGCTGGCTTACTGGAAAAGGAAAATCTAGTTGACAGACGATTGCAGGTGAACAGAGGTCGACAACTGAAAATGTATCGTGTATGGATACAATGCAAATATATAAAACCAGTGAACCCTGTGTCATAGTCTGCTTTATGTTTCTTTGCTTGATGATTCAAATTTTTATTGCGATGCAAATAAAAAAAGCGTCCGTTCTTTATTTCATATTTGTTTTTACATTTTTAAAATTTATGATTTGAAAGAAATCAATAAGATGTCTTGTTAGTTTATCACAAAAGGAGGAATAGGAATGAATGCACCTTGTCAATTTTGTGGGAAAGGAAGAAAGGGAAATAAGTGTCACTTGTCAATATCATTCATCATTGTTTTCAATGTTGGCAGCAGCAGTACAAATTTGTAGGAGTCTTTACCAAGAGTCTTAGTCTTGACATCCTCTCACACCACCTCAAAGAGCATCAGCCTTCATAATTTCATGATTGTTGTCTTTATGAAATTTGGATAGTCTGTCTGGCTTCCCTCTACCTTTCACTTTCTCTTCTACTTCTACTACTTCTAGAACTTTTTTTCTGTCTGTGTGTTCTTTTTTTCCATAAAGAGTGAAACATTTTTCACATTTTCTCTTTATTGCCTCTTGAAGCAGCATAGTTTAGGTTAGGTGTGCAATTTTTTTTCAGAATATCTTCTATCTGTTTTGACTGTCAAACCACACCTCAGCAGTTTGAATTTTCTCTTCATTTGATTTACTCAATGTTCATATTTCAAAATCATACATGACTACTGACCAGATTAGTGCCCTGAGTATCTGGACTTTGAGTGGTGTTGGTACCCTTCTTTGCCAGTAGATGTGGTATGTTCAACTGCACTTTTCCTTTGTTTTGCCATCATATTTTTAAAAATGTCCATCCTCTTGATGTAATCATCCTATGAGATTAAATGCTATCGTGGTACGGTACTTGAAATCATGGAAGTTTTCCAAAAGAGTGCACACTGGCAAATGCGTCATCATCGAATTGGTTTGACATATTTAAAAAAGTATGGTGGGGAAAAAAACAACCCATTAGTATTGCTGTCTACCAGAACTTTAAAAAAAATCTTTAATACATTTGTACTTTTTTTTGAAGGGTCTGAGTGTGGACGTCTGTTTTCAAGTTGGAAAATATTTATTCTCTGGTTTCTATTTTTTGTCCTCTCAAGACTTGCCAAAGCTACAGAAAAATTTTGACTTAAAACTTATAAAAAGAACTTTGAAGACTGGATTTGCGACTGATTATAAGAATGAACCCCGTAGTCAATTGGAGAGATTTTTTGCTGCAGGTCTACTCTGAAAAACTTGAAATTATTGAATGCAGAAAAGTGTATGTCAATTGTTTGGAGGAGGGGGGGGGGGAATGTTCTTTACCAGTGCCCACCATACTGACCTTCCATGTGGGTAGAGTCTGTTTTTTTGCTTAGAAAAGTTTGCAACTGTACATTAGTCTGAGCTGGCTGGCACAATGGGTTGTAGGGATAACAATAACACTGCCTGGACACAGGCTACCATATTCAGGAGTGGGGGCACTGAACAGATTTGTCTCTCGGAATGTAACAGATGTTACATTCCGAGAGACAAATCTGTTTTCAATACATGTGTAGTACAGTATAGTGGGAAGCTGGTGGAGAAACTTGATAAATGCCGAAACAACTCAAGATCTAGAACTTTCTGTTGTGGAGTTAAATAAGGTTGATCTGTACCATAGCTCAGCATAATACCAAATGATCTATGGGTGCGCTCTTAATTTAAAGAACTTAATGTGTAAATTATATATAATGTGCATAAACATGTAGTAAGTATACATTTGTCTTGTTTGAAAGGTTAGCCTACTGACAAAGAGGATTACTCTTGATTACATCACTTTTCTCCATTTTCTTTTTTTGTAGGGGTGGTCAAGTTTCAGTAATTCAATTCAGTTGAGAGGTACTCGACTCTTTTGACTGTATGCTTAGTCACTGTGCAGGACTTGGGAGAGCGGTGAAATGGTGGGAGTTGGAATCAGTTGCATGATGCTTTGTGGAGTTTATAATACAGCCCTTTGCAACTCATGAGCTCTTCGTGGTTGCCTTTCTCTACAACAACCCCCTTGTCAATAACAAAGATAATATCAGCATCCTGGATGGTGGACAGGCGATGGGCAATAGTGATGCATGTGCGTCCCTCACGTGCGTTGATCAGCGCCTCTTGCACTATCTGTTGATGAATTTAAACATAGACTTGTTACGGTTTGGCCATGTTTAATGGGGTTCTTTATACAGATGTGAAAATTCACATAAGCATAATAAAAGTTGGAATAGTGTGAAAATCAATAACCAATAGAATCTAATTCATAATTAATCAACAGTAAGGCAAGATTTAGGGACAGTGATCTCATGCATGTGTGGGTTTGTGTGAGTATGTAATTGTGAAAGAGGAAACTTTTAATTAGAGCAAAAGCCGAGTGATGAAGACAGTTATTTTGTTTCTTTTTCTCACCTTCTCACTTTCAGTGTCTAAGGCAGATGTTGCCTCATCCAACAGCAAAATCTTGGGGTTCCTCACCAACGCACGGGCTATTGCAATCCGTTGTTTTTGACCTCCGCTCAGTTGTGTTCCCTTCTCCCCTACTTTTGTCTCATAGCCCTGGAAGAGCAGAAAGTGCATAAATAGGTTGCTTAGCAAAACTAATTTCCAAAGTGCTGTTTAACGTTGACAGTCTGTTAGATGTAGAGTAGGCAATAAAATGTTTGAAAGATGGCTACTTATTTACCCAGCAGTTAGGTATGAAGCCAAGGGAAAGTGTTCTAATAATACATGCACTCTATTTCAAGGCACAACGAGGAAAATCATTTTGACCCCGATTTGGATGACATGGGATAGCCCAGTAGTATTATATTATGTTTAGTTTAAACTGACAGTTGACCGCCCCCTTTGTGATAAAAAAATAATACACGATGAAAACTCCCTTGATTTAATTAAATTAAAGTACATTTAAGGGTTATTCATTGTCTCTCTCTCTCTCTCTCTCTCTCTCTCTCTCTCTCTCTCTCTCTCTCTCTCTCTCTCTCTCTCTTTCTCCTGTCTGAGATGAATACATGTACTGGGAATTCACTGGAGAGATAAAATCCCAAACACTTAAGTTGTTTAGAGAGCGAAAAGCTGATCTTCTGCCTTTACTACCATTCTGAAGAAAACCCAGCTTAGATAGTTGAGACACTTGGTCCGAATGCCAAGCGCAGTTCCCTGAAACTTGTTTTCTACTCAGAATTGGTACATTTTTTACATTCGTGCACCCCCCCCCCCTCCTAAAAAACAACAACCCAAAACACTCTTAAGTCTTCTCTAAAAGAATGCTCCACATTGATGAGGGTGAGTAGGAACCCAGAAATCCTGTCTTGATGATTGATCGGTCACAGTAAGCAAGACACCTGACAGCGAAGGTTTTGCGTAAAAAAACAAAAACAAAAACGACGAGTTTGTAAAGCAGAGGCAGTCAAATCCTGGCAATGACACTGACCGAACAGACCACAAGTGCTTTGTTTGTGGAAAATGCTTCTCAAAAAGAATAGTGCTTGAGGTTGAAGGTCACAACGGAAGCCATTTGATAAGCAGGTTGATATGAACCAACTACCGTAGCCCATTCTTTAGATAGATAAACATACGACTTCAGGAAAGTGAATGGCGCTTCTATCCGCGGTGAGTAGTGGTGTTTGTGATTATTACAAGTTGTTTGCTATACATGTAGCCTACTATTATTTCTTTTACTTTACTCTCTTTCACCGGCGTTTGTAATGTAACGGTTAGGTACTGCGATGTCACACGTAGTACGTAGGGGACCCGAGAGCGATTTCCGGTTGGGGGTACATTTTTTATCGAGTTTCTCAGTTTTTCTGGATCCATCTCAGCTCAGGTTGGCCCATACAGATAGGGTCGGAAGCCGGCCTCCTAAATGATCTAAATTTGGTCGATGGAGGAGTAAAAGCACCTACTATAAAAAAAAAGAAAACACTCAATAACTTTTCTTCGTCCTTGGGTGTTAAAGGTCATAATTAAATCACTTCATGACGGACCAATTATTATTATTACATGTATTATTATTATTATTTTATTATTATTATTATTATTTTCATCATTATTATTATTATTGTTGTTCGATGTAGGCCTACTGCAATGTCTTTGTATGACATTCTTTATCGCCTCTTGTAGCAGGATATGACTGGTCTGAAAATGGATTTGGCTGAGGTACGAATAAACACAGATTGCTGGAAGAAAGGACATACACTCTAATATATAATGAAGCTATCCAAAATACGTGGTGATTTGGGGGGGGGGGGGGGGTCCTTGTGTAAGTTTAGGAATCCAAAAAACAAAGCACACCAGTCCAACTTGACGGCCAGGTAGCCGGTATTATATAGATCTACTCCTTCACATTTGCGTGCCTGTAGAGTTGGACTGGTGTGTTTTATTTCTTTAATTTGGACTGGTGTGTTTTATTTCTTAAATTTCTAGCTGAGCATATTGAAGTCATTGTCGTCTTACTTGTGTCTCATAATTTACACAAAAAATGTAAACATTTATAAGTTATTCAACAATCCCTCTTCAGGTTTTGTTATCTGACACTTCTCAGGATAGAAATAAAAAATAGAAAAGTCAGAGAAATTCCATGCAGCCATATCTGTATTACGCCGCCTTTATAACTGCTCCATTGAAAAGACGGTGTTTGTGGTGTAGCTGTCAGGCGTTTTGCTGTCGCACGCACAGAGTTCAATTCACGAGTGGGGAGACATTTTTATCGAGTATCTCGGTCTTTCCGCCGGGATGTTGTATCCTTCTCAGTCTCAGTCAGAGTTGGCCTTGGCGGACAGGGAAGGAAGCTCGCCTCCTAAAAATATTTCGCACAACTCCCTGGGGGGGGGGGGGGGGGGGGGGTGAAAACGCCTTAATATAAAAGACTCACCTGAGGTAGAGCTGTTATGAATTCGTGGATATTGGCCATTCGGGCTACTTTGATAATCTCGTCTGAGGTAACTGTCCGTGTGTTGTCTCCGTAAGCAATATTCTCTGCGATGCTACAGTCAAACAGCACGGGCTCTTGGCTCACCAGTCCCATTTGGCTCCGTAGCCAATGTTTGTTCACATCTTGTATGCTATGCCGATCTAAAACCTGAATTAACAAGGCGTTTGTTATAAATTGTGTAGAGGTATCATGTGGTGAAATTGAAAGGATTGACTCGCATACCGAAACGTATTACATTACTATTGGAAAACAAATCAATAATTTCAAATAATTTCAACATCAATTGACATACAGATCATAAGCCGAGCCTCTTAAATTAGGCATCTCTCTCAAAATGACGTCATGAAAAACTGGTTTCCCATACTATACTCAATCTCAAGGGGTAGTCAATTGCTGATTTTTCAACATGCAGAGCAGCTGATTTTTACGAGTGGTCGTTTTTTTCCACTTTGTAGGGTCTCTTGCCGTCATGCAGCAACTGTCCGATTTGGAAGTATAAAGTATTTTTACTCTCGATAGAAATTTTATCTTGGTTGTCCAAAAATCGATAGGAGTAGTCTTTAGCTGTCACCCGGACACAGTTCAAATTTAATTAATTCCTACCAAACCGAAAATGCTTAATGTATCCTGCAAGCTCATACTATGACCTCATGTAGTTGCGAGCGCCGTAAAACATTTACCAAAAATAATTTTAAAAGAAAATTCCATTTTGCTCGAATGGCAGCCCAAGCCTAGATTTACTCTTTCCTAATTCAGAACCCCCAAGGGATCTTAACTGTAAGGTGCTCAACTACACGGAACCTCCGAGATTTTTAGCTCTTATTCGAGAAGGCTAGGTGTTCGATATTACCCACCCTAAAATCTGGGGTGTGGCTGAAAGACAACAGTGGTAGGAGACAAAGAAAACTCGTGGGACGAGTGGACAGAGGAATACACTGTATCTTTAGAAGAACGCTTCTCAAGCAGGTGTTTCGACCGTAACTACTTGACATTCTAAAGAGGCCAGATCACACTAAGGTCATCGGTCATGACTCCTCAAGCACAATCTCCTGCTGTTTTTCCCCTCTGGACGCTTAACGAGGATCGAACCACAGCGGTGTTGTAACATCTCCGGTTCTTCAGTCCGTAAATGTGTGTGCAATGCCATTAAGCTTCCTCCAGTGGAAATAACTTAAAGTGAAGCTATATATATATATATATATATATATATATATAAATCTACAAGACATTTTGGGAATTTCCTTGCCTATTTCCTGTTCTACTTCTAACGTCCCAGCTTTCATTACGTTTCGTCCTCAACTAGCTCGAACTTTTCTCTGCCATTAAAAAAAATGCGCTTAATGGCTGCCTTTCTTTTTTTGGGCCTTTGAGGCCTAGCTGCCCCTGCGGTGCGAATGTTGAGGGTGCAACAAACCCCAGTGCATACACTTATACTGGCATGACCTTGGAGCTATAACCCCTCCTTGAAGTTGATTCGAGAGATTTTCATAGTTTGCCGATTTGACTGATGCTGTGCATCTATCCTGCTTTCGTATGGCTCGATTAGGAAGATATTGGCATCAGTTTTTGACCAAGGAACGATATTAGGTCTGAGACTTGTTCTCTTGATCATAGGAGGGTATTTCAGCCTCTCTGGGAGATCTGCAGCTAGTACCCAATCCTTAGCGGAACCTAGAAGGTTTCCGCCCCTTGAGAAGCAAGGCACTTGCTTTCTTCCAACCCATTTTTTCTTCTTCCCTGTTATGAAGAATATCTGGACTACACGGAACCTCCGAGATTTTTGGCTCTTATTCGAGAAGGCTAGGTGTTGGTCGCCAGGCTACAGAAGATTGCGAGGATCAGCTCTTTCAGCACTCTGTAGTGCCGCCACGCATATCTGCTATCACGAAGGGATACCTTAAGAAGCTGCGGACATGTTCTATTGTCTGTCCCTCCTGGCACAATAGGCGGGGGGGGGGGGGGGGTTCTTCTTCCCTGCCCCACTTCATGAGATTAGCTTTCAACGGCTGCAAGTCATATTTCGCTTTGATGTTGAAGCCAAGTCTCTAAGGTACTATATGCTGCATATTGTTCCAGGTAAGGGATTTCTGCAAGACATCGGTCCAGTTTGTCCACTGGCCTTGATGCGACTGCTGGACCGCTTTCTGGTATCTCTTGTTGTCTTCTGAATCTTTCACTTTTTGGATCATCATGTCTCGGCGTTCTTCACCATGTGCCTTGGACCATCACAGCATCTTCTCGCTTCCAAGTCCTTGTCTTCCAACCTAAGTATGGCCAATGACGTATTTGAGCCTGAGGTTATCTTTTGCACCCATCACGGTTTCCAAGACTTTCCACTTTCTGTCAGTTCTGTGTTGGTTGACCTGACCACCTCGCCATGTGAATTCTCAAACATCACCTGAGGCCTTATCTTGCCAGCTTTGTTTTCCTCGACGGCAGTAGCAGTAGTAAAAACGGACGCAATGCAATTCGCTCCCCATGACGTCACAGCCCAACATGCCGAAAGGTTGATCCTTAACTCGCCCCTCCCCCCCCCCCCCCACTTTTGCAATCGAATATTTTCTAAAATGACTGACGGACCGAAGTAGGGTATCGAAACTGGTAAATGATCATTCACATCTCTGAGCATTGAATGTGTGTGTGTGTGTGTGTGTGTGTGTGTGTGTGTGTGTGTGTGTGTGTGTGTGTGTGTGTGTACCTAATTTGAAGTATAGTGTTATAGTTATCCCTGCTCGCCTCAGTTGAGATAAAAGCAGATGACAGAAGGGCATGACAAGAGAACAGGAAAGGAGGTGAAAGACGAAAACTTTAGAGAAGAAATTTTGTATCGTCGCTGTCTGGTTTCGAGCCCAGGGTCTATTTAACGAAAGGTGAACACATCGGAACATCGAAGTTCTAAAGCCCCCTGCCACAGCCCATTCTCTACAATTTTCACCTTGACCAAACTTTGCATCTCTCAACCCATTTGGCTCGGTCCTAACGGAGACAGACGTTAAATTCTGAGGCCCCGCCTCTTAAGTAATCTAACAGTGTTGATATGGGTATTAAATCCATACGCTTTTACACTTCTCTCACTCCCCAACTCTCTATATGTCTCTAGTCAATGCCACTTTGGTATTAGAAATTTGCAATCGTCTTTGAAAAGATCTACAAGCGCTGATGCTAATTTATTCCCCTATATTATATTATACGAATTGTTTATGCTATGCGCGTGTCTTGAAAACAAGGATTACGCAAGAAGAAATTTGGGGCCTGAAGATGTTTGCTATGTGCGTTTTTTTCTATATGTGCGTGCTAGACGGTATTCTGGTATTTCCCCGCTATCCATCTGCTCAAATTCTCTAAGTGAATTGCTCTTGGTCTACCCTTGCCTCTTTTGCCTTCTTTTCTTTCAGTGAGAGCAAGATATTCCAGATTTTTATATACATATGCAAAAATAAATTCTCTTCTGTCCAGGATCTCTTAAGCCCGGATACATCCCCGTCGAAGCAAACCTCGCAAAGTTGCTGAACAAAAGTATACAGTACATATTTAGTTTGTGTAGGATTTTAACAAGAACAGATTGTCCACATAAGTAGGGTACCGTACTACATTCAAAATAGCAGGTGCTTTTCTTATTAAAAGATTTCGGCTCGTAGCGTACACCATAACTTTCATCTGACGGAAATCCAGTGTACACTGCAATATGGCCAGGCACACATCGAGGGCATCCACAGAAAAGCATGACCACAGCAATTGGAGATTTGGATTTCTTAAAAAGAGGGGAGTAGAGGAGGGGGGGGGGGCACCACCAGATTTCAACAATGTCAATTTGAACGAAGAAGTCAAATTAAGCTGGGTCAAATTACTCAATATAAAAATATGTGCCCATGCGAAAAACATAATACATGTAGGCCTACTACCAACCGAGAGAGTGTCTTTAAGCAGTATTTCAAACAATTTAACAACCAATTTATCACCGCTTACCCTTGAAGTAATTTATTTTCAGTCTGCCGTAATGTAACCAACGTAATCAGCACAGTGTTTCATTCATTCAGTTTTCTCTCTTTTTTTCTTTTTTTTGGGGGGGTGAAGCTTCTAAACTTAGCCCTTCCATTAGAACCAAATGGTCAAGTTACTTACTATAGAGCCGCCCTTTGGGTTGTAGAAACGCTCGAGCAAGCTGATTACGGTGCTCTTTCCACAGCCGCTACTGCCCACCAGAGCAACCGTCTGGCCTGCCTCAACAGTAAGCGACAAGCTTTTGAACACTTCCACCTCGGACCGCAGAGCATACGAGAAGCTGACATTTGTGAAGTTGATACTGCCTCGAAGCGTTTCCTGTGCGCAGTAGTTCAGAAAGCTTTAATGTGTATACACGTATAAATAATGTCATGCGTACTTTGTTTATGTAGTGTGTGTGTGTGTGTGTGTGTGTGTGTGTGTGTGTGTGTGTGTGTGTGTGTGTGTG
>NW_004797305.1:145036-150376 GCF_000002075.1 Aplysia californica
CCCCCCCATCATCTTTACTATCGTCATTTTCCCTCTACTTCTTTTGTATGTTTGTCAATCTCTTTTGAATTGTTATTTCCGGGGTACCTTGAGAGTCGATGCAGACTTCTGTTGAGGCTAGAGAGGTGAACAGAGTAAGCCTGATTCCCTGTTTGGACTTCTCTGTTGACATCCACCCCTTGGCGCTCATATGACCTTATGCAGTTGTGAGCGCTGTAAAACCTTACTAAATACAAAATAATTCTCCAAGATTAAGTGGAGATAAAAGCGGACAAGTATGCATATTATATCAAACTCTTACCGAATCTTGATGCTCTCTTGATGAGGACAATGAATCAATTTCTGGGACTTGATCAAGCAGGGAAATGACTCTCTTTGCCGCAGCTTTTGCTTTGCCCATGTCCGGCATCAGTGCAGAAGCAGAACCGAGGAGTGTGCCACAGAAGAACAGTATCGAAAACACCCTGGGAGATGACATGACACGTACATCACGATGTACATTCATACATCTACATACACACAGTCACAGCCAATCCTCACTGGACTGTCCCCCCGTTGTACATGTACCACGAGCCTGCTTTGCAGCCAGGTTTTGCCAATGTACAAAAAAGCTACGCCTAAATATATAAACATAACATTTACACCTTTCTGAGTCGTGCAGTCCTTATTAAACTATTATAAATTTGCACTGCTGCACCACCAGTGAATTGGCCACCAGAAGTAGACGTACAAGACGCGCAGTACTCACTTGGACTTGGTGGCTGCTTGATAATCTCTTTCCCACATATGTCTCTGATTTTTAAATATTTTTTTTGGTAAGTGCTTTACGGCGCTCGCAATTGCATAAGGTCATATGAGCGCGCGGGACACATTACATTTTTTCAGTTGATAGGAAATTTTGAATTTTGCCCGGGGTGGCCGCCGAAGCCTACTCTTATCGATTTTAGACCAACAAGGGATCTTTAACGTGCGCAACTTGCAAACGGGCCCTCCGAGATTTTTCGCCCTTGTCCGATAAGGCTAAGTGTAGATCTTTCCAACCAGAAGATCAGGGGTGTAACCGAAAGACAGAGTAAGAAGGAGCCAGTGAGTAGCAGTAGAAGAGCTGCAGAAAGAGTCAGGAGCCCAGAGGAGATGGCAAAGGGAGTGAAGGGATGGGGGCAGAAAGTGGAGACGAAAGCAGACGACAGAACATTGCTAGAGAGCAAGAAAGGAGGTGAAAGGAGGCAATTTTAGAACAGAACATTTTTCGATCGCTACCCGGATTCGAACCCAGGACCTTTGAACATCTCTGCGAGTTCAGCCTGTTTTTCACTCTTAACTTGTTACCAATTTGCTCCTGATCTGAGCTGATTATGACAATGATATCAATAAAAAATTTTAATCGCTTGGAGAAAAGTCAAAGGAAGTGCACCACCTCGGCAAAATATCTGGCATCGTCAGATATCAGGCCGATGATCGAAAGGCTGGCGGGCGCCCGTGAGGATTTCATATTGCGAGGACTCACCATACTAATATAATGTACATGAACGTTCTGAAGCGAACCGAGGAAAGACAAGTATCTGTCATCTCTCATTTTGTTACATGCGCAAAACGCGCAAAATGGTTATTTTCGATATTTTGAGATTCCTTTTCGTAATAAATCAACCGGGATTGTTCTGCAGATCATCACTTAACTGTTGTGAAAAAGAAAATGTGTCCAGTTATTATTAAACTGATCTCCTTATTTTACTTTTCGTTTGAGCGCCGAGGAGTTATCAAACACAAATATGAATTCTTACATCATGATGTCATCAGTGTCGATAACACCTTCCTCCACGAGATAGGCGCCGTAGCCGAAGATCACTGCAGGGAACATGAAGTTGGCGGCCTGTGAAACTCCCATCATGAAGCCAACATTAAAAGCGCCGTTCACGGAAGACTCTTTCACCACTGACAACTTGTCTGACACAATGTCGATAAAAGTACTTTCCCTTGAGAGGGCAACAACTGTGCGAACATTCTCTGTTGCTTCTACTGCAGCCTGAGAAAACAACGAAAAACAATATCTGTCTGTCTGTCTGTCTGATTGTCTGTCTACGGCAGTTTTGTAAAACACACAGCTGTTAAACACACACACACACACACACATACACACACACACACACACACACACACACACACACACTCTCTCTCTCTCTCCCTCTCTCTCACACACACACACATACATACATACACACACACACACACACACACACACACGCACACAGAGGTTTTGGAATTGCCGCTTTCCCCCCTTCTTACTTCTTTGCTTTGCGACGATGAAAAGGATTCCAGCAGAACTGGTTATTATTATTATATCATGAAGAAATTTCGGACAGTTTCCCGCTGACTCTCCCCATGTTCCTTTTAAAAACATTTTTGCTCAGAGTAACATAGGCTTAACATTGTCAATACGCTTCCGCAACGCTCATTCAGCCCCCCCCCCCCCCCCCTTCCACACACACACACACACACACACACACACACACACACACACACACACACACACACACACACACACACACACACACACACACACACACACACACACTTTTTCTCCCATTGCGTTTTTCTCTCCTAATTTCCGTTTGCAGTGGGCGGCGAGAGAGTGTTTCATGGCACAGGGTGACAAGACGCTGCCAACTGTGCTAGAGAATGGGAGCATCTCGTTTCCATTTATTACTTTTTTGTGTCAGGAGAGATAATTCGAGTGTTTGAAGGCAATCACTATCAGGTAAAAGAACAATTTAGCGCTCAATTCCAAACTTTCTTGACATAGTACACACATCCGTAGTCTCCTTTTTTTAGGGTCATTTTAGGATAGCCATGAGTTCATTTGCGAATAGCATTTATAAGTTTTATAAGTTATTTTAAGCATGGAAAGAGAGAGACAGGGAGAAAGAGAGAGACACACAGAGAGAGAGAGAGAGAGAGAGAGAGAGAGAGAGAGAGAGAGGGGGGGGGGGGGGGGGCGGGGGGTAGGAATTTACTTAACTTATACTTATATCCACTGATGTTGGTTAGGCTAATTATTGAATGAAGAATAACAGCACCTAACTTTACTGCGAGCTAAATTTAGTTAAGCTGTGGTATTTCTATTTCTAGCGAGCGACTACTATTGCACCAGTTCATGGCGCATCTTGAATCTGATGAAATCGAACTGACGCCACTTAAAAAATTTAGGTCATGCTGGCAGTCGTACAAATTTGCGTTGTCGGACAAGTATAATCTGCTATACTCATATTAACACAATAGCTCTGAATGGATAGTACTAAAGATCTCATACATTTAAAGAGAACAAACGTCTAAATTATGAAAGAAACTAAATGCAAAACGCGAATCACTTGATAATTTTAAGAATAAAGAAAATACAATATTATGTTAACATAGAAAAGCAATTAGGAAAAGGATGCATTCAAGGAAAACGTGGCAGGGTGACACAAAACAATAAGCTTATGCGTGCATCATGCCTACGCAGAACAACTATTGTAGTATCTCCGAGACAGGACACCTAGCGCTGAAAACCCCCCAGTTGCCAAAGGAGCTTTTAGAGAGTCACGCTTCCAAAGGAATGCTACATAGAGAAAGTAGGTCTTTCTACCTTTACTTCTTTATGGTTCTTTTTTTGTTTAAATCCGCCTGTTTTACTTTCCCCCAGTTCTAGATGGCTATTATTTTGACGATAAATCTGCTTTACCCCCTACTGAACCTGGTCCTCATTACCTTTCCTGCATCTAGCAAAGCCTCCTTGATTTCCAAAGAGGCACCTGCTACCCTCTTCATATTCACAAAGCCAGCGCCCATAAGCGCTGGGAGGATGAGCAGAGTGGCTAAAGTTAGACGCCAGCTGTATAGGATAGCAGCCACCACGCCGATGCTAAGACTTGAGACAGCCATCAGCAAAAAGCCCATTTGCGTACCCGTAACCTGGCAAAAAGAGACAGGGGAAAAAAAGTAACTTCATGGATACAAAACATTCATAAACGCAGTTGTCATTTAATAAATACATGTAAATGATAGTTGTAAGCTTACGAATATCTCCACTGATGGAGCAATGTCTATTACAACTACAACCAGTTGGAGTTTCTAAACTGCCAGGGAGTTCTGGCCACCTGAGTTTGTCCTTTTGGAGCACTGAAAACACCACGGAAACCTCTAACCTCTCAATGTTTCTGTGTCAGCAATCACGTGTGGTAATATTCTAAAATATATCGTTTTTCAAAACAAACATCACGTTAAAGCTAATGTGCGCAGACTAAGGGGGAAGAACCACAGATGTTCACTTTTAATGAAACAGAACATTTTAAGTTTGCATGTTAAGACTTCTGTTTCCCCTTACCACCTGTTTAAAAATGGCCACATCTCTAGACTTCTGCAGTTGTTTCTTCTTTTTGCTACGATATTTTTAATAATAGATAGCCAAGGCCCACAACAAGATCCAAGTGGCAGAACCCCCTCAAAAGAGTAGAAATTGGACAGCGGTGCTCCCTTAATCTTCGCATACTTTCCGATGCCCAGATTCAAACTTCTGAATGTTATTTATGAGTTTGCTGCTTGTTTACTTTTAATTGACGTGTATCGCTTTTAAATACTTTCCGCTAACTAAAAAGCCCCTTGGATTCTGAATACTACACACAAAGACTGACTCACCCCTTGAATACGCGCGGCATCAATAGCAAGTCGAGAGGTTAGGGCACCGGTGTTATTCTTGGGGTGATCAAACCACGTCATGTCCTGTAAAATGAAACGTTTATATTATGATACTTTTAAATCAAAACTGCCATAATTAAGCAAGGTCCTTTGTACAACTCTTAGCCTTAAACAGTAACAAACCAACTCACAAATAAATCAACAATTCAACATACAAACAGGCTAATAAATACATATCGCCATCATCATCATCATCATCATCATCATCATCATCATCATCATCATCATCATCATCATCATCACACACACACACACACACACACACACACTTTTTCTCCCATTGCGTTTTTCTCTCCTAATTTCCGTTTGCAGTGGGCGGCGAGAGAGTGTTTCATGGCACAGGGTGACAAGACGCTGCCAACTGTGCTAGAGAATGGGAGCATCTCGTTTCCATTTATTACTTTTTTGTGTCAGGAGAGATAATTCGAGTGTTTGAAGGCAATCACTATCAGGTAAAAGAACAATTTAGCGCTCAATTCCAAACTTTCTTGACATAGTACACACATCCGTAGTCTCCTTTTTTTAGGGTCATTTTAGGATAGCCATGAGTTCATTTGCGAATAGCATTTATAAGTTTTATAAGTTATTTTAAGCATGGAAAGAGAGAGA
>NW_004797305.1:150918-154527 GCF_000002075.1 Aplysia californica
GCGACGCTTCACAGAACTGAAATGTCGACATTCAGAGTAAAAATGAGTAAGAATTGGGCAAAGGTATGTAACCTAACCTGCCCCCCCCCCCCCCCCCCCCGGGCAGAAATTCTAAATTCCCGATATTTTAAATTTTAACAGAACATTAGCTTGGCAGCCAGCAATCTCCTCGTCTTCACTGAAACCACCATTCTCGGTGATATCAAAAACAGCCCTACCCCTGGGACACACACACACACATATATAAATATATATATATATATATATATATATATATATATATATATATATCAACCCCCTAGCTCCCGAATGGAATAACTGGGGTACTAATAATTACCACAAAAAACCCGCCATAATAATCGTTGTCGTGAACGACAGATCGCACATCGTCGGTCGCCTGATAAAACCGTGAATTCCACAAATTTTCGAAAATCGTTTTTTTTGCATATTTTGATAGTGCTCGGTGAGATACATGTTCCTGTAAAACAATTTTTCAATGATCTCAACTCAAACGTGTTATCTGACGTAATAAGAAAATCGTGAATAAACACCGTGCCCCAAAAGTCGCCTGATGAAACCGTGAATCCCACACCTGTGTGGAATTCACGATCTCATCAGTCGGTTTATGACTCATGGGGCTGACCGTTGGCGCCGTGAACACCTCTTTAGACCATTGAAATATGTGCGACTTCGTTGAGCAAACATAATGGTCGATCAGTATTCAGGGTTTCCAGGCCAAAGATTATAATTTATGATGTTGACTGTATGCGTTTTGCGGGAAAACCTCTCTATCACATAATTAAAATGTGTATTTCCTAGGTGCAAGACCGGTATTGTTTCACAACGACTATCAAATTCGAATGTGTAATGTGTGTGCCCTTCTAGTAGTGGTTATACAATTTTGATCATTTGCAAAAAAAATATTGTAAAAAATAATAAATAAAAAAGGCTGAAAATTGACGTGGTCAAGTATACATTACAAGTATATTTCCGTGTAATATTACAATCCAAATTTGTTTGACATTGAAAGCTCTTTGATTTGACATCAGAGTTCCCTAACAAGAAAAGGAATTTTGAGAAGCCGAGCAATGTGAACCATTTTGGGCTTCAAAGAAAGCTACAGAAAATACAGCACGGAAATAGTAGAAGAACCAGACTTCAATGAAGAAAAGTGTCATTCAAAGTACACGATGCGTTGGAACAGATCAAAGGTGCCTTTTTAACCTCCGAGAGAGTGAGAGAGAAAGAGAGAGAGAGAGAGAGAGAGAGAGAGAGAGAGAGAGAGAGAGAGAGAGAGAGAGAGAGACAGACAGACAGACAGACAGACAGAGAGACAAACAGACAGACAGACAGACAGACAGACAGACAGACAGACAGACAGACAGACAGACAGACAGAGGGGGGCAGCAATAGGCAATACAAATCAAGAGATAGGACGATTAATAAACCCCCTAAAGAACTGAAACCCAGATGTGATTCCTCAACCAAATCAATGGACTACTCACTATTAAAAGACAACGCCAGAACAACTATCTGAACAACTATCTTTGTCTTTGTTTGGACTTTGACACGGGGAGACAGAAAGTCATATGTAAACGGTATTCTCAACACAAACAAGTACAATTCAAGCAAAAGCGATACACCAAGCTGAAAGATGCACACTTAGGTTTATTATCTGAAACAGAATGACCAGAAGATCAAAGTTTGCAGGATATATATCTATGACCGGCTCACCCACAGTAAACTGCTCTAGAGGAGCCCATGCCAGTTTCATCATCACCTGGCTCACCCCGTACGGACAAACACTTCCCACTATTCCCTACCCTGGGCTAACTTCTTCATATTTTTCAAATGTCTTTCCACTTTTCTGTTCATCATTCTCTGCGTCTTTTCTACAGGTTCCACATGGTTTTCCCTTGATCGTTTAAGCTGTTGACTCAAAATTAAAACGTTTTTGTTATGTAGCTGCCTGATCTCCAAATGGTATGCTCAGTCCAATCCATCTCCACTGCTTTCTTCTGTCTGAAAATTTTCTGGTCATTACTTCCTCATTGGTGACTCTGTCTGTCCATCTGATCCTGAGGACCTTCCTCAGGCACTTGTTGATGACAACCTGGATCCTCCAGAACTTTGTAAAGAGAGCTTTAGAAGAGTGCAGCCCAGCTGCACCACCAAACAATCCACAAGGGACGTGCAAGCCAATGAGTTTCTGTTTCCCATCTGTGGACATGCTTCTGAAGGTTCCCACTCACTATTGCCAACAAAGCTCTAGAAAACTGTATCTTGATCCCTGATTCTGTAATCTGTCGGAGCTTGAAACCGCCTGCACTGGTCAGGGACAATCTGCCTTTTGTATGTCAGGCTACTCAAATATGTGCTAGATGAAAAGAAAATGTCGATCTATGAGTCAAAAAGAGATCAATGTGAATTGTGCGTGAGTTTTGAGTCTTGACAGCGTCAGCCAGACTAAGTGGGAATCTCACATTTTAGAAAAAAACATGACAAAGAAAGGGCACGTAGTGGATAAAACCTTTTGCTTTTAGGCAAGAAGACCTTGTGATGACTTGCCTGAATCTTCAGGGTGTACTTTTGTCATTGTCTATTAATTAATCCAGCTCTTGTTACTGAAATATGCACATAATCTTCAATGCGACCTCGTTTGGTGCCATCTATTACTTATGACAAAAGGCACATGGTGGTTTGATTGCAAATGAATTCACAAGTTGTTTGATGGACAAATGCATAGAAGGTTATAACAATATATTCATTATTATACAGCTACGGGTGTGTGTGTGTGTGTGTGTGTGTGTGTGTGTGTGTGTGTGTGTGTGTGTGTATCAGCACAAAATTGCATCTATTTCTAATGCCGTAGGTGTCCTCTCCACTAAAACAAACACCGAAATTGAATACAAAATCTTATTAGAGGCCACACTTATATGCAAGTACAAAATATGCACGGCGCCATTGAGCGGCGGCTTTAAATAAAAGACATTTTCAGAAATGCAATTTTTATAATTATAGCAACGAACCTCCATGGTTTTGCCAAAATTGCAGTTAACAAAACTGTCAGGTCGGGTAGACAAAAAGAAGACCAAAATGTTAATGCAGTATGAAGCCTCTGATATAGGAGAAATTCTTTTCAGACTGAACTCTAACGAAGAGTGGGAGAGTCTTCTAAAGTCCAGAGACAAGAAAAACTTAACAAATAGTTCCCCACCAATGTATCATTCTACTTATAAACGATAAAAAGTAATTTTCAGGATCTGAGAGACAAAAAGGGTAAGATAATGAAAGAAGATCAATCAGTCAGGGGGTATAGAATTTTAACAAAAATCAAGTTCTCAACCCATCCACCACCCCTTCCCCAAAGGAAATACACTTACATACAATTGGAGAAAGAAGGGTAGAAAGATAGAAAGTACGCAAATGAAGGAGTATGATTTCATAGATTACATACAATATCACATTCATGTAAGAGTGAGAGATGTTTATAGTGGTAAAATAATGAACAGCTTTCTGCCTCACTCAGTCTGTAATTTAATTCTCAGTTTTAAATTGGTCTTTTAAAATCTTTCTTATAACAGTATTTCGTGCTTTCTTATATTTTTA
>NW_004797305.1:154627-158934 GCF_000002075.1 Aplysia californica
AAACATTCCAGGGCCTCAAATAAGAGAAAACACACTGCCTAATAACCGTGAATACAACACCCCGTTCCCAAAAGCCTACTGATGAAATCGTGAATACCACACCTGTGTGGAATTCACGACCGCATCAGGCGAGATTCGAATATGAAAATCGTGAATCCCACACTTTTTCGAAAAAATGACCTTCTACGGCAAAAAATGTACCACAGTATTATTTCTAAAAGGTAAATGATTAGATTTATCCGTTTAGTTTATATATTGGACGCCAAATGACGGAGAAAATCAGTTTTTTCCCTCTCCTGTATAATTTGCTTCGTGCGGAATTCACGATTTCATCAGGCGACCGACGACATGCGAACCAACACCAAAATCTGCTTCTTCTTCTTCTTTCCCATGGTTGGGTCAACCGTGGGGGCACCACTGCATCTGAAAACCAGCTCTCGCCATCTATTTTTGTCCTCAGCTTTCCTCAGATTGTCACCCATCGTCTTTCCTGTCCACTCTGTAATGTTGTCCTCCCATCTCATTCTCTGCCTTCTTCTCTTTCTCTTTCCTTGCACAGTTCCTTGCAGGATTGTTTTGGCAAGTACTGTTGATCTTGTGACATGTCCATACCATTTTAGTTTTCGTCTCTTCACTGTGGTCAGTAGATCTTCATATTGCCCCACTACGTTGGTGATTCTCTTTCGTACTTCAGCATTTGAAACGTGGTCTTTGTCAAGGAGTCTGCGGTAACATCTCATCTCTGTGGTCTGAATCTTTTTCTCTAATTTTGCTTTTAGTGTCCACGACTCGCAGGCGTATAAAAATATTGTGATGACCAGTGAGCTCATTAGTCTAATTTTTTAGTTGTGCGTGATGTTTCTGTCCCTCCAAATAGGCTTCAGTTTTGACAACGCAGCTGTTGTTTGCGCTATTCTGGAGCCTTCATCTGAGACGATTGATCCGAGGCATTTGAAGCTGTTGACGGCCTCAAATTTCTCGCCCCTGACTTTGATGTCCGCGTTGATGCCATTGGTATTATTGGTCATTAGCTTGGTTTTCTCGGCACTGATCTCCATGTCGTAGGCTGCTGAGGTTGTGTCCAGCCGCTCCACTTGTGTGGCGAGCTCCTGTTCTTCTCCTGCTAATCTATTGATGTCATCGGCAAAACGCAAGTTAGTGATTGTCCTGCCTCCAATACTGATTGTTCCACTGTGGTCTTCCACCAAAATCGCAACACGACAATTCATCGACTACCTTTTATATTCCTCACCCTCGTCGGATGGGAAAAGTGCCCCAGGAATCTGCGAATCAACATAGAGCGGGAAACTTCTATTGTACGCTAGGACAGACTTGGAAGCTCTGACCCCGCCAAATACCTATTGCTCTTAAAACCAAGGTGAACCACTTCTGTCTTCAATGGTCAAGTCTCATGGAGGACAGTAGGAGTAGACTGGAAAGCCTTTTCTGAGGAAGTGCAAAGAGCCACTGAGGCGAGGATGAAGACGACTAGCACTATTCGCAAAATGATGATAGAGTTCAACTACGTCCTGATATCCACCGCCACCACCCACGTTGGAACAGCAAAGCCAGACAGGAGAACACATTTCTGGGAAACACCCAAAGTACGAGAAGCCATCCACAAAAGGAACAAACTCCGCCGAGGAGGGAGAACCCGCGGAGAGAGTGGCGCGAGTCCTCCCGGGAACCTGTTAGAAGATACTGCTAGCTCGCCTGATAGTGCTTAAGTATGGAAACTGATTTAAAAAAAACAAAGACAAAAAACCCCCCAAGCAAACAGAACCCCCCCCCCACCCAAAAAAGCAACCCCCCCCCGAAAAAACCCCCAAAAACCCAAACAACAACACACACACAAACTCCCAATAACGGAAACCCTGAGACAAAATCAGCAAACGAAACGATGAAGCACAATGACGCCTAATCACCCCTGTCAGGCGGAAAGCTGACCTAGACGTAAGACACACTGGAAGGTGAGCAACCTGGTTATGACAAAATAGAATGGAAGAGTGAATAAATCACTGAAACAATCGCTAAGGGATCTTAGAAAACCCCCCGGACAGGCTCAGCCCAACTTCGCAAGCCGGTGGGGTGGGGGGAAGGTTGATTATTCAATTTTGTATGAATAATATTATAGTAAGTCTCTTGCACTTTCCTGAATCAACGACCTTTGGCTGTAACATAAAAATGTATAATTCTACAAATGAAAAAGAAAATAAGAATTACAAAGAAAAACCAACAGCTTAAAGAGACCCTCTCCCCTACCCCCCAAAAAAAACCCAACAACAACAACCCCCCCCCCAAAAAAAAACACACAACCCAAAACAAAACAACACCCCCCTAAACAAACAAACAAACAAACAAACAAACAAACAAACAAACAAACAAACAAACAAACAAACAAACAAACAAACAAAACAAAAACAAACAAAAACCCCAACAAAATTAAAAAAGCAATAAACAACAACAAAAGCATTATAAGCTACTACTATAGCATCCAAACTAGCTCGCCTGATAGTGCTTACCTGTCTGAGCATTGTTCTAAACATCTTACTTCGTATGCGGCGCGTGAGTGCCTCCCCAGACACTGCCATTGCGTAGCCCTGATGATAAAAACGGGACATGATATTCTTTACAGGACTTAAAACTGAGATGTTTTCCATGGTTGTTTTTATTTTAGATTGTTCGCAACATTTTAACAAGAAGTAGATCTACTTCAAAGTTATTCCGAATTAAACTAGATTTAACTGTGAGCAAATTTGCATCAAAAAAAAAAAAAAAAAAAATACAATCAGAAACGATCTTTTTTTTGTAATAGTTAATTAAGGGTCAACGGTTTTTTAATACCTTTGAGTATTATAACTGATTAACTACTGCTGTTTCTGTTGAATACTTTTGCTGAGCATGCCGTTGTTTGCAATACATTTGTGAGTAATTTGTGTTCATACACTGAATAATAAATTGTGTCCTTCCTTTTGCCACTTGAACCAAATTTGTGCAAATTCATAGTTTTGTAAAAAGTTGTGCTGCTGGTTTAGCGTTTATGGTGATAGGTCAGGGAAAAAACCCCTTAAAATGAAACAAGTTGTTGATTTGATTCCTAGTCGCGTCGAATCCCGAGTTATGTTCTTAAGAAAGACATCTGTAGATTTTCCCTCAAGCCACCCTTATGCAAACTGAGTGAGTGACCACATCGGGGGTCTACACTGCGTTTTAGAATTTGGTGCCAGCATCAACTGGCAGTAAAATCATCGACACACTTGCCTCCAGTTCAGGACACAAATGTTTCACCTCTACACTCTCTATGCTTTCTTCAAGTTCAATAAAAAGCAACATTCAGTTTGTTCTATAATGACTTTCTAGTTTTCAGAAAAGAACAAAACAAAACAAAACTGACGGCACTTCAAAAGCATTAAAAACTCACCTGTATGAAATATGACACAAGACTTGTGCACCCAACGAGTACAAACGCCAAAGAATACTTCTTCGACTCATGTTCTTGATCATCTATGGGTTCGCTGTAAATCTGGAGGCAGACACGGTTGAGAACGTTTATTTTAAGTAAGTCAGTGTTCCTTGCAACCTATTGTTTTAAACTTTACGTTGCTGTTTAATGCTTTGCTACACAGCCTACTCATTATGTGTTATACACATACTCAAAGGCGTTTGGCAGAGTTCACATCAAATTGTTAGAGTTCTTGGAGAAATTTTGCATAGATGGTAAAGACGTCAGAATTATAGAGAAGAATTTGTACTGGCACCAAAAGTGCAGCAAGCTAGCAATCAGGGTTCGGAAAGACATCACTATACTATACTGAAATACATAGAAGCGATAGACAAGAATGTGTCCTATAGTTATATCTGGCAAGCGTAATTAATGGGAGAAGAACATTTTTTAAAATAAAATCTAAAATATGCTGACGATACCGCTCTGTCTGCAGACAATAAAGAAAATTTAAAAAATCAATGCACATGAAGTAGTAAAAAAGCACAGTTGCAAAATAGGTCACTCATGAATGTGAAGACGACAAAGACCGCAGTAATATCAAAATTCCCACTCAAAACAGCAGACATTGAAATAGATGGTGAGCAAATAGATTTCAAGTACCTGTAAAAGGAAAAACAATTACTTAAGACGGGAGAGGTCACACAAAAAACTGCAATAAGAGCAGACATAGCAAAAGGTAAGCTCAGTGAAATGAGCAAGCTCATCAGATTTCATTACCAGTTAGACACTGTCTGCAGAACGATTGCGTATCTATCTATCTATCTATCTATCTATCTATCTATCTATCTATCTATCTATCTAT
>NW_004797305.1:159666-171261 GCF_000002075.1 Aplysia californica
TGTGTGTGTGTGTGTGCATGAGTGTGTGTGAGTGTGTGTGAGTGTGTGTGTGAGTGTGAGTGTGTGTGCGCGCGCGCGCGCGCGCGCGTGTGTGTGTGTGTGTGTGTGTGTATGTGTGTGTGTGTGTGTGTGTGTCTGTGTGTGTTGATCAGATGCATGGACCAAAGGCAAAGAACTTGAAAATAAAACGGAGCCAAAATAAAATCAGTGCCTTCAAATTATTGTATTCTAGACAAATGGGCAAGATCTGAGAGACAGAGAGGAAAACGAACGAAGAAATATGAATATTTTATTAGTTTTTTAAAAACAAAATTAAATTTAGAAAAGTGCAATATCATAGACATATAAAGAGACGCAACACATATAAAATTAAATCCTAGTAGGTAAGCTAGAAGGGCCGAGGGCAGTAGGAAGAAAGAAACTTCTATAGGCTGACAACATAAAGTCATGGACAGCACAATCATTGGAACAGTGCACCAGAGCAGCTGACATCCAAAGTGGATAGCAAGTCATTGCATGTCAACCTCAGAGGGCCCCGAGGCAGAGATGACACTCCCAACTGCAATTGAAACCCCTTGATGTGGCCAGCCAGCCTCGAGAGCCTACAACACCAAGCACTCGGGCTATAAAGGAAGAGGAAGGCCATGAAAGGTGGATCGAGGGCTTCAAGGAAACCCTGAGAAAACATAATATCACAACTGAAAGAGCTGCGGGGCTGGCTTAACATAGAAAACGGCATCTCCCCTCGATGCTTAACGGCAACAGAGGATGAAAAAGTAAAAAGTAAGTAAGCACTCACAGAAAACTGCCGAACTACTTAATTGACCCTCTATATAAATTCCTCTAAAGACAATACATTATTAAAGTTTGGCTTGCTATGATTACATACATTTTTTTCCGTTGCATATAACAATGACCGACGAGACACCTCATAGGACTCTTTCCGCCGTACGTAAAAATAAAAAGACCAACCCCCCCCCCCCCCCAGAACAATTTACTTTGATAAGTGGACTCTGGTCGATTCAGTTTCCCGAGAAATATCGGATGCTTGCTGGAAAAACTACCCACTTCCCTTAAAAGAATACTATTCTCACCATTGAAGCCTCTCCGAAGATGATTGCAAAAGCTGGCTGAGAACATCCTATGACGAATGATGCGATGCATCCAAGGAGAAGAAAAGGCCATTCCTTCATATTCATCTTCAATAATCTGGATACTGGGGCGTTAGCCGGACCGTCATCATCCTGGCAACAAATGTATCTTCTCAATATTAGGCTTATCAAATCTTTCCTTTAAGAACACGAATAATGCAAACGTACACTCTACCACATACGTAATATATACATGTATTTCTAATATAAATCGAAAAGAATTGAATAGAGCCAGACATATATGACACGAACAATCTTGAAACTGATAACAATGTCCATCCAACACAGGGAACATAAAATTGTAAACCATGTGTGGATATTATACTATTTTGCAAAATAGCATACTTACCTCCTCTTCCTCCTCTTCGTCAATCTTCACATCGCCTCTGCTTGATGTATCCTTCACTCGAGATGTCCGTTTAGAATCGTGTTCGTTTAGACGTCTAGACGTGGTGTGGTGCTCGTCGTCAGAGCTCAATATGTCTAGGAGTCAATACATGTTGAATTAGAAATACAAACCCCTAAAAGTAACACATGCTACTTGTAGTAAAGCTTATTTGTACAAGCATTCACATTTTGCCAAAATTGAAAAATGGCTTCGCAAAAAGGCGGCAACCGTCAATTCCACCGCTGAACCTACGAGTTCAACCCAGACAAAGCGTCTTTCCCTCGTTGAGACATTTCTCATTTTTTAAAAAGTTGACTGTACTGCACATTTCCTATGTTTACTGCATTGCATACATCTTACATGTAGTTTGGTTTTGTTATGATGAATCCAACATCCCTAGAGAATGTGCCCATAGTTCAATGCCAATAGTACAGCCCCCTTTTCAGATAGGGCTGTTCAGATTTGTGAGACAGGGACAGGTGTGTGGGTGGGTGCAGAGGTGCACAAATTGTGTTGCTGTCTTAAATTTTATAAATAGGATATTACATAATAAATTAAAACGGAAATATGATTTTATGAATCAGCTCCGTCAATGTGCAAGCGTCATCAAATTTTGACATATTTATTAGACTACATACCTTTGTCTATTTCTGCAGACGTCTGAAACAAAAGGAAACACAAAGTCAACAATATGTTGTCTACGTTAATAAGGATACACTACTTAATGGGCGAGGTGGGGGGGGGGGGGGTGAGAGATGGGGATAGGAGGAGGGAGGGGTGAGGGGTAAGGGTTGGGATGAGGTGAGGCGTAAGGGTTGGGAGGGGGTAGGGTGGTGGACGGGGAGGGGGTGGGGGGATGGGAGGGAGAGGCGAGGGGGGGGGGGAGTAGAGAATATTGACTTGGGATCAAAAGACAATAAAGGTTTGTCATACCAAAATAAAGACAAAGTCACAATAGCATACACACAAGAATGCTTAAGAGTTAGAAATTAGATCTGTTACTTGTTGACTAAGAAAGTGGGACTGTTACAAGCTCGCTAATTTTTGGTTTCCCCTGGTAAGAAAACGGCTCGTGTTCTGGGGAGAAGTGCCTTAAGATGAAATTAATTTTTTGAAAATATAAGTGTTTTCACGCCCTTCATCGACACAATTTGGATACTTTAGAAGGCGAGCTTTCGACCCTGCCTGTCAGACCCAACCCGGACCGAGAGGGATACAACATCCTAGCAGAAAGATCGGGATATTCAATAACAATTTCTCCCCGCTGTGAAACAGAACTCGGGTCTGCTGTGTGCGACAACAAAGTGCGTTACTGCTACAAAATGGACGTCGGTCCTTTCGATGAAATGCTACTATTTTCAACGAAAAAAAAAAGATAAGACAAAATGGAGTCTATCTTAGCTTCCTAATCCTTAAGTCCAGCTCACAGGAAACCAAAAGTTACTAAAGAAAATTCGATTTGTTTTTCAAATGGACGACCATAGCGATTGGTCGCTCACAGCAATAGCTTTTTTTAAAAAGCGTATAAAGTGTTTTCTTTGTTCTCAGCCACAGTCCGTCTTTACCTGGTTTGTGTACAGTTGGTAGTAGATACCCTTGCTCTCCATGAGCTGGGCGTGGGTTCCTTTCTCCACATCTTTACCCTCATGTATCCCAACTATGATATCTGCTGTTCGTATGGTTGACAAGCGGTGGGCAATGACGATTGTCGTCCGACCTTTTCGTGCCTGAAGAGAAACCAGCGAGATGTGTGGTTGGTGTGTGTGTGTGTGAGGGAAAAAGAGGGGGGGGGGGGAGGGTTCAGTGGAAGGTAAGTCGATCTTTTACAGAATTTCGAATCCGCTGTTGTTGTTACTTTTGTTTCTACGGCTGTTTGTGATTTCGGAGACAGATCACTTGGTCTCTCACCAGATCGTGGGCTGAGAAGGAGGGCAGCATATTTAAACCTTGATTTTAAAATTCTCATTTTCATGCTATAGGAGTAGTTGGTGATCCACTGCGCGATAGCCTTAAGCTGTAATAGTTTTATAAAGAAAGGTACCACCCTATGTTATGTTCGATCGATTCGTCTTTCCTGTAGAAAAATAATGATTCTTTCGACCACGAAATTGAAATATGAAGTACATGTATTTCATAGATAAATCAACGTGAGAGGATTATTCTTACAGTAAAAACGTCTCTTTTATGGCGGACATTTCACGACAGGGGTAAAATCCGAAATTCACACATCAGCACGCCTTGTGATCGCCATTCATCACACCAGTGTATTCTGCACATCGAGTGCACAAGTTTTCCTGCATAATGTTGTTTCAGGCACTGGGGAGGGCTTGCTGCAGCTGCAAAATGCTTCTGGGACCGGGATTCAAGTCACTAGCAACACAGTTAATTCTGTCCCTCAGGTACTCAACTGGGTTAAATTTTGGTAAAATGGCAGGCCGTGTGTCCATTTCAGCGACGTTATTCTAGATTTTAAAGAATTTAATTCCAAGTAGCGTTCGAGGTGCGAGGGTGCATTGTTATATTGGAATATCATGGGTTAATTGTGTAGTTGAAGACATGTCAGAGAGTGGCCATGTGGTCCCTGTATTCTGTTATACTCCCATCGTGACGCTCAACTTGGGATTGAGAATTGTTCGAGAAGGGTACGTTGTCCCACTGCTCTCTTTCTTTCGATCGCCAGTATAGAGCAGTTCCGACACTAAATTATGTCAATTGAAAGGAGAGATCTGAAGCTTGAAGGCGATATTTATAAGTCTTAATCTTAAATGAGCCATCTAAGGGACCCACGTTTGTATTTCCTAGCGTAGCTAGGCATATTTAGGGAGATTGCTAACTGCCGAAAAACGGAAGAAAGGTCAACAAGCTCACTGGAAAATACCAATATTGGCCAGTGGTGAAGGTGTGAGTGTATGTCATAGCCAATCTATACATGTGTGTGCCCATGCTCATGCATGTGTGTGTGTGTGTGTGTGTGTGTTTGTGTGTGTGTGTGTGTGTGTGTGTGTGTGTGTGTGTGTGTGTGTGTGTTTATGTGTGTGTGTGAATGTATGCTTGTGTGTGTATGTGTATGTGTGTATGAATGTGTGTGGGGGGGGGGGAGGGCTGGGTCTCTGTGTATGTATGAGTCAGTGGGTGCGCTCCTGTATATTAAACCATTAAAAAAAGGAAAGCCACGGAAAGGTCTTTTCTTATCTCCAACAACAACAACAACAACAACAGCAACAATAACAACAACAACAACAACAGCAGCAACAGCAGCAGCAACAACAGTGGAAGCAACAACAATAACAAAAACAAACAGCTTGTGTCTCCACTTCCCCAGCCCCTTACAATATCTCGATCCGACGAAATTGGATAGACTTGTTTTACCTTATCCAGTGCGTCTTGAACGATGCTTTCGCTGGCATTGTCCAAAGCCGATGTTGCCTCGTCCAGAAGTAATATCTTGGGATCCCTTACGAGAGCGCGAGCAATGGCGATTCTCTGTTTTTGGCCTCCACTAAGTTGAGTCCCACGTTGACCCACCAACGTCTCATAGGTCTAGAAGGTATAAAAAAACAACAACCAACAACATGGAGGTGAGGTGTGTACTGTGCGAGTAAATCCTGAAAACTGAGACTCCAAGGGCTACAACTTTAATGTGTATGGCCTACCAGTTTATGGAACTGGCCACCCTACCACAATATGCCGAAGCCCCAGGAAGTTGTCTCACTAACAAGGCAATCCCCAATGTCCGGATCGGATGCGGGAACTTCTTTACCTTACTTTACCAGTTTATTATGATGAGTACCAAAGTAAGATATATAATGAATATCATGTGTAGAATTGACATAAATTGCATAGCCAATGAATGGAGAATTTTGTCTCTGCAATAAACAATATTTCATTACGATATTTTATTACGATAGTTTGAAACAAAACGGAAAAAGAGCAATCACAAATACCACGCAAAACATTGACTTAACAATAAATGTGGTCATTGTTATTTTGTTTAGGAGCCACTGGTTTTGTGTAGTGCACGCACACTTTGGGCATCGACTATATTACAATTTGGACATACATATACTTATCAGTCTTTTCATCCCAAATATCACAGAGAGGTGTAAACAGAGGGTCTGGATTGAGAGCAAAGCCGCTTTTCTTCATCTGCTGTTTCACATATATGTAGTATGTAGGATTCGTATCGGGGCTTTTTACTTGTAACCTCTCCAACTTTGATTTGATTTTGTTTTCCAAGAATCGTCTAGTGGCATTGGCCCTTTGATAAAGTGCTTTGCTATGCCTGAGGATGTCTACTTGAATGACACCATGATGAAAATAAGGATAAGACATGACGTTCCAGCACTTGCCCAATGTACATGTAGTTCACTAAACAAACCCATCTGTCACGAAGGCAGTTTTGTTCATTCCACTCCAGACCACCCTAAAACCATGGCAGTTTCGTGGCCTCTGTTCCTCACTGACAGATGAAAATGTCCAATATTTAACTATCACAGTCCATAGGCAAAAAAAGGTTTCGTGCTCTAAACGAAACCAATAGCTCCTAAACAAACAACAATGCGCACATGTAATGTCAAGTCCAGGTCTTGCGTGGTATTTATAACTGCTCTGTTTTCCAATCTGTTTGAAAATATCACCAGAAGATGCTGTTCATTGCAGAGACAACACTATTCTCTTTTCATTTGATATTTCATACATGTCCATTCCCAGAATGTTGGTGCACGTCAATATACGCGCTCACACACTTTTACGTTTAATTGATTTCGCACAATTTTGCCAAGCCTGAATATTTAATGTCAATTTTGAGTGACAATATCTCGAATGTCTCTTAACACAGATGAAATATCTATAGGTCAAAGGATGCAGAATTTATTTAGCTTTAAATTGGTATGATGGATGAATGGGTATTGCAAGGCAATAACACGATGATAGGGTGATTACATTTTCAAGTTTCTTTTGGACGCCACTATAATATATATACATATATAATACACACACACACACACACACACACACACTCACACACACACACACACACACTCACACACACACTCACACACACACACGGTACACAATTTAGTCACTTTTTGAAAATGGACAAAGGTATCAAAGGGACGGAGACGGCCCTGCCCCCTCCCCACCACCCACCCCCAAACCTACCACTCCCTCTCACACACAAGGAAAAAGTACAAGCACCCCCTCTTGTCTGTGACCATATACAAAAACAAATTAATAAGAGATAAATATTTTTTAAAAACTACACGAGCAGATCAAAGAGAAACATTAAAACAACCCCCCCCTCCCCCCTCCTTCCCAATCTCCCCCGAAATCATACAAAGACAAGACGGCACCTTCGCACACTCACACACAGCACGACAAGGAAATAACAGCAAAAAGAGATCGACAAAGAATGAGGTAGGGTGTACAAAAGAGGGAAAAGGGGGTGGGGGTGGGGGTGGGGTAAACGGGAGGATGTTTGAGAAAGACAATGGAGTTCGTAATTAAAACAACAACAACTACAACAAGAACAACAACAATAACAACAACAAACGGAACAATGACGACGACGACGACGAAAAAAAACAACAATCAGAAAACGGCCACTGGGTATATATTCACGCATTTGTAAACACAACACAACATAAAACAACCCAAATGATAGGAAGATCAAATCATAGCAGAAAGGTGCAAATATCGGAAGAAATCTGAGAACTGAAAAAAGACAGGTATTAATTTCACTCCCATCTCATGCTTAGGTATTCTATAGAACTTGTCTTGTTCATTTTTATCCGTTTTACACGAATTTTAACCCTATATCCTTCGCAAATAAATAGTTTTTGATCTAAAAGAATCGGGAGGGGTTGGGGGAGGGTGACATGCCCGTATTTGATATTTTTAAAAAATTTAGTTTTGAGATTTTCTTGAAAACAATTGATTTGCGACGGTTTTTGTGGCAATAAAATGTGTGTTCTGCAGCATCAAATACAACAATTTTGCTACCAAAAGCTCTGCATCTGCGTGCGGGACTAAAAGTAAAAATGTACCCAAGAATGAATCAAAGTCTGTATTTGTCGAATAAAGAAACACGGCACATATCGCGTTTTTTTCTTTTCTTTAGATCAAAATATGTGCGAGCACCGTCTGTTTCTTACCCCATTGCTGTCCGTACAGTGCTGAGTACATTAGTTTTGCACACGGGAATGTCAGCTCTATTTAACATATATCAATGGCAGTACTTTTCTTTCCTAATTTTGACTTAATTCTATTTAATTTTTGTTTTCAGTTTACCGGTACCAATTTTCCAAGACCTTACTTACGTTGGGAAGTTTCATAATGAAGTCGTAAGCATTAGCCTTCTTGCAAGCGAGCTCTATTTCTTCCATGCTGACGCCGTCTCGTCCATAGCGTATGTTCTCTGCGATAGTCCTGTTAAACAAGACTGGCTCCTGACTAACAACCCCTATATGCTGTCTCAGCCATGTGACGTTCAGAGACCTGATCTCCTTGTTGTCGATCAGAATCTGTTGTTCATTTCCGTGGGAAACAAATAAGTTGAGGAAAAACTCATTATTTAATAAGGGGTACATACGACAGGTACATTATAGTAAGAGAACAGCTGTGTTGTAATGATGGTCATTATTCATCGTATACGTATTTATTTCTTTTGGTTAGGATGGGGAGGGGGGGGGTGGAAGGGTGGGGGTGCGGTGGCTGGGTAAATACCCCCCCCTCCCTTAACTTCTCTTTGAAAATCAAACCCTTCTTTATTCTTCCCCCTTCACCTTCTATTCCTATAATACAGCCAGCCCCTTTAGCCTTTTCCTTCTTTTCCACCTACACTTTACATCGCATCATCATCCTCATCCTCATCCTCATCATCATCATCATCATCATCATCATCATCATCATCATCATCATCATCATCTTTTTGTTTCTTCTACTTTCTTTTCTTTTTTCTCTTCTTCTGTAGCAGCTGGAACATAAAAATAGACAAATGCATTTGGCTAGCTTGGTTCTGATTTTGCTGAAACTGAGACTGGTCTTAAAAGCATTGACAAACTTGTGGTTAGTTTGTTGTTTCTGAGTTCGTTGTTGCAATGTTATGACTGATGTTGCTGTTACTGTAATCGATCAAGATTAGAGTTAATGAGGAAAGAAACAGAAGGGGGGGGGGGGGAATATAGAAGTTAGCAGAAAATGAAAGAGGGGGAGGAGGAGGAGGAGGAGGAGGGAGAGGTGAATGACGACGATGACGACGACGACGACGACGACAATTGGTATGGTATGGGTTTAACGCCCTTATCAACACTATTAGGTTATTTAAGGGGCGGGACCTCCTAGTTTAACGTCCGTCTCCGATAGGACCGAGCCAAGTGGGAAGTTCGTGTAAAGTGCCTTTCCCAAGGACAAAACGTCGGACTGAGCTGAGGCTCGAACCCCCGAACCCGCAATCTCACGTTTACGAGTCCGGTAGCCTAATCACTAGGCTACCGACGCCGCCGCCGCCGCCGCCGCCGCCGACGACGACGACGACAAAGAAGAAGAAGAAGAAGAAAAAGAAGAAGAAGAAGAAGAAGAAGAAGAAGAAGAAGAAGAAGAAGAAGAAGAAGAAGAAGAAGAAGAAGAAGAAGAAGAAGAAGAAGAAGAAGAAGAAGAAGAAGAAGAAGAAGAAGAAGAAGAAGAAGAAGAAGAAGAAGAAGAAGAAGAAAGAAGCGGGTGAGGTGGCTGGGAAGAAGGAGGACGATGTCGACAAAGACGACAACAAGTGGACAACTTCATGATAGAAACGAAAAAGACGGGATAAAAAGGGACCGAGGGAGAGAAAATCGTTGAAACGGTGGGGCGGAAGAGAAGTTTGTGCATGTACATGAACACAATGCATACCAAAATATCTGCCACCACTTACTTTTAGATATTTTTATGTAAGCCCCCCCCCCCCCTCCCCCGACCCCGATCGACACAACTTAGATCATTCGGGAGCCGGCTTCCGACACTGTCTATCAGGGCCAGCCCGGGATGATAGGGATAAAACATCCCCGCAGAAATACCAAGATACTCGATATAAAGATTTCACCCCACTCGTGAATCGAACTCGACCCTCCTGCGTGGGACAAGAATGTGCGTAACCGCTACACCAGAGGCAACGGTATGTCCACTTACTTGACCTTGTTGAGGATCGTAGAACCTCAACAACAACTGCACCAATGTGCTTTTCCCGCAGCCGCTGGCTCCTACAAGGGCAATCGTCTGGCCTGGAGTTGCCTCTACGTTGATTCCTTGCAATATCTGCAAGGATAAGACGTACGGAATGTTGAGGTGAAGTCTGGAGACAAGGTTATGCAAAAGAGAGTAGGCCTTGCCCGGTTGGAGAAATTATATTATATTATAGATTAATTAAGGATAAGAGATGGGGAGATATAAAGGGCTTGACGAAAGCTCTGATGTGCTTGCTTCCATACTTACCTACTTTTCCTCATCCCCTCCCTACTTTCTTTCTTTCTTTTTTTCTTTCTTTCTTCTTTCATCACTAACTTGCTAACTCACCTATTCACTCACTCACTCACTCACTCACTCACTCATTCACTCACTCACTCACTCACTCACTCACTCACTCACTCACTCACTCACTCACTCACTCTCTCACTCACTCTCTTACTCACTCACTCACTCACTCACACACTCACACTTGCTAACTCACCTATTCACTCACTCATTCACTCACTCACTCACTCACTCACTCTCTTACTCACTCACTCACTCACTCACACACTCACTCTTACTCACAAATCGCCGACTGACTGACTGACTGACTGACTGACTGACTGACTGACTGACTGACTGACTGACTGACTGACTGATTGACTGACTGACTGACTGACCGACCGACTCACTCACTCACTCACTAACTCACTCACTCACTCACTCAACTTTTGGGTTAGTGTTTTACTGCTCTAGCAACTGCATAAGGTCATATGAGCGCGCGGGACACATTGACCATTTTAAGTTGGTAGGAAATTTCGACTTTTGCCCTGGAGGCAGCCGAAGCCTACTCATCAATTTTAGACCATCAAGTGATCTTTAACGTGTGCAACTTGCATACGTGACCTCCGAGATTTTTCGCCCTTATCCGAGAAGGCTGGGTGTTAGATCTTACCTACCATAAGAACAGGTGTTTGGCTGAAAGACAGCAGTAAGGAGCCGAGGAGTAGCAGTAGAAAGGCTGCAGAAAGAGTCAGGATCCCAAACGAGGGGCCCTAATCTGTGAAAGTTGTACACTGAATTGGTGAAAAAAAAACAAACAACAGCAGCTCCGAAACGGAAAAAAAGTTTAGTACTTTTGACTGTGACCTCCTGGCAGCCTAAACTGCTACCCAACGTTTTAGACATTTTTTGTAACGACAACCTTTAACGCTATACACAGCAGATACTCTTCACGTCAGCTCTTCAAAGCCAGACTAACCGTTCCCCTCTACAGCCAAGGCATCTTTCTACCATGCCGAATTTACGACTGACATTCGGCACACATAGGGCATGTTTACTTTAGTGGTTGACGCCCTCTCTTGTTTCAGTTCCAACTCTAATTCTGAAGTCTGCATACCCGCTGTGGGTGATTTCAATCGCCCAGCTTAGTTAAGAACAGATGAATCCAAGGGAGATCTATCCATGCTGATGACAAAACTTCGGAGTGCTATCATGGCCTACCCTTGAAGGGGTTCACCATTAAACATACTCACCTTCGTCTCGGGTCTGGATGGATAATGAAAATGTACATTCCTAAAACGAATATGTCCAGAGATTGAAGATAGTTTCAAGCCAGCGTCCGAAGCACTGTCAATGATGGGTTTCTGCGCAGGACAAAGGGAAGGCAAGCAAAACAAAGTATAACATTATGTCACTCCCCTTATAAAAACAACGACTACAACATCAACAGCAGCGACAATAACAATAACGCAACAACAACAAAAACAACACCAATAACAATAACAACAGCATCAACAACAAAAACAACACAAAACAAAAGATAGCCAATACCTTTGCATACACACACACACACAC
>NW_004797305.1:174130-178728 GCF_000002075.1 Aplysia californica
ATGGATATGAAAGAAACTTGGCAGCCAATCAGAAAAGAGGTCAATCTCGTAGTATTCAGTTTGACAACATTGTGCCCATCCTAGAAGCAGTCGAAAACGTTTGCGAAAGTGGTTGATGTGGTGCGCTTTGGAGGTTTTTCGGAGCTGATACGTTGTACACCATTTTTCTTTATTCCCTTAAAATTTCATGCTTCTGTGTTTAGCGGTCCTATAAACGTCTTCATAACTCAAAAAGTAGGATAGCTATGAAAAATCTGAAAGCAGGACTAGATTTTGCACTAGAAAATGTACTGGGTTGCCAAGTTTCATTTAAACAGTCCGAGAAATGAGCGAGTTATGACGAATATTGTCTCACAACTCACCAAAGAACGTCCCATATTTTGGTTTTTTTTCATATATGTAAAGGTGAACCAAAAATTATTGATTAAAAAATTCGTAACTTTTTTGTTGATTGATGGATTTCAAAAATTCAAAAAGTTCCATTCTCTGTGGAGATAGAGCTACAAAATGCACATATTTGCAAACACTTTCTACAAAAAAAAAGGTTTTTCGTGGTCATTGCTAAATTATTATATATGTATATATCGATTTTTTGGCAAGACTTTTACGGCGCTCGCAACTGCATAAGGTCATATGAGCGCCCGGGACACATTAAGCATTTTCAGTTGGTAGGCAGTTTTGAATTTTGCCTGGGTGGCGGCCGAATCCTACTCTTATCGATTTTGGACCACCAAGGGATCTTTAACGTGCGCAACTTGCACTCGGGACCTCCGAGATTTTTCGCCCTTGTCCTAGAAGGGTAAGTGTAGATCTTTCCTACCAGAAGATCAGGGGTGTGGCTGAAAAACGGCATTAAGAAGGGGCCAAGGAGTAGAGTAGAAAGGCTGCAGAAAGAGTCAGGAGCCCAGAGGAGGGGGCAAAGGAGGTGAGAACATTGCCACAGAGCAGGAAGGAGGGGGAAGGAGACAATTTTAAAGAAGAACATGTTTCCGTCGCTACCCGGATTTGAACCCGGGACCTTTGAATGAGAGGTGAACACCATAACCTGTAGGTCATGAGAGCCCACATATTTTCGTTTGTATAGTTCTCTAAAATATAGGGGCAACAAGAGTGAATTGCAGTATTGTTTTATTATTTAAAAATCGGATCTCAAGAGGAAAAAAAAAAGACCTTGCTGTGAGGCTTATTTTTCTTTCTATTCGGCATTTTTTCTGCCATCGTTCGATCTTTTCCAAGAGTATACTATCCAGGCCTTCACTTTAAGAACTACAGATTAGACTTAACGTAGCGTCTGGTACAATTTTTTACACCTTCTCACTTGCTGATGTGGCTGATTTGCTCACGTTGGAGAAAGAAATTAACGGATTTTTAAGAAATAGTACGTAGCACCATCCTTCAGTGTAGAGCTGTGAAAGAAAGAAACATACGAGGAAAATGACGCCTTAGATGACTTTTCAAACTTTCACTACAACAAAAAAAAAAACCATGTTCTTTAATTGACATAAACATCAACTTGTTCTTGCATGCGTGAAATATTTTTTTCCAGCAAATAAACTTGTCTGCTTCTTGTACCATTGGGGTGCTTGCCCGGTTCAAGCATCTAATTAAACCGAAAGTCATACATCTTTGGAAATACTTTTTATTTCGTTTTACTTCCATCTTCAGCAAAGTGGAATCAAATCTTTTTTTTCTGTTTTGATTTATACTGTTGATTTCGAAACTTCTCGGCCGAGAGGATCTATCTTACCACAATTCAAACATTATTTACGTTTTCGCCTCTTACGTTTTGAAAATCATTTATTCTGAAGATCTAAAAACAGATGGAAAAAAAACAGACAATAAAAAAAATTATGTAAAAATGATAAAGTCTCAACTACCTTCGCGTAGTGGTCAAAATAAAGCCATCGGCGAATTCAAATGCTTTCTTTCGAACCCCTGATAGAACCTCTTAGAACAATCACTCTTCTCACTCTTTATACAAGAAAAACTATTTTCGTAAACTGGTACGCTACACTTTTTAATGTAAATGTCTCTAACAGGGCTTTTGGGGATATTTAAAATAAATTTCCCAAGTACAGGAGTGATCTATCTCGTAACATAAAATCTTTTGACGATCTAAATGAGCGTTTGCTTCGAAAGACTTACTTTGTTCAAATATGTAAACAGCCTTAACTGAAGTTTCCGTAAACACGTTCTTCTGATATTTGAAACAATCTATACCAAAACCAGCACACCTCCTAACTCAGTTCAAGAGTGCAACTTACATACATGTGTATTTAAAGGGAGGCTCATATTTTGTACATAAATATGCTGTTACCTGAAAATGGGAAAGTCTGCTATCACCTCGGATTTCGTCAGGTTCGACAATTTCAGAAAGTCCGGCACACTATCAAGTAGCCGACCCAGACGCTTTCCAGCGACGAAGAGCTCCAGGGCATCACCAAGCGCAAGAAGAATGATCGGAAGCCCAAGACCAACTATCACTGAGCATACTGAACCAAGAGCTATGAAGAGGATGTCCAACCGATCTGAAAATCTGAACTGACACAGCAAAGGGTTGTTGAGTTATTGCATTTACGTCATAACACACACTCATGCTCCGATGATAGCGCTTGCATGTATGATGATGATGATACTACTACTACTACTACTACTACTACTACTACGTAGTAGTAGTATAAGGAGGAGGAGGAGGAGAAGAAAGTAGCAGCAGCAGTAGCAATAGCAATACATGTAATTGTCCTCTGCCGGAGTTATCATCGGTAGTTATAAGAAGTCACACGAGGTGCGTCTCCTTAATAGGTTCCCTGTGTTAAACCGCTCACAAGTATTATAGAGTTATGAGAACTAGTTTGATATTTCAAAATAAACGTTATTATATTACATATTCGACATAAGTCCATTAATGTCTACTTTATTTTTTTCACGTGATGCACCCTGGGTTTGAAAGCACGAACCGGAGTTTCTTTGTCCAAGGTCGTCCTTATTCCATTCCTTGCTACCTCTTGAATCTTATCTGCGTCCCTAAAATCCCTGACCGCGAAGGATTTTCTTTTCAGTTTAGAAAAAATAAAACTTAATCTGGTGAATACGGTTCAAACACCAGTAAATCATTCGAACAGCTCTCACGAAAGAAGTTCAGAAACCACTGTCGATTTGGACACAGGTATGTTGTCGTGGTGGAGATAAATGCCAGATTCCATCATACCGGGAGGTTTTCGTGAATGGCTGGCTTTTATTTGTCTTATGTAATTGATCTGTAGTATCTACCACTGCTGGTGATGCCAAAGGAAATTGTCAAACATAAACGTATGCCTATATTTTCTTCGCATACGGCATTGATAGGTACCTCAAAGTGACCTTAATCTTTCATTTCAGATCTTTCATTTTGAGCCTCTTTAATTAACCCATTTCCTAACACTTTGAACGGAAGAGGCCTACCTGTCCAGAGCTTTACGAAGATCAAAGGGTGTTTAAGCAACAACTTTACCCAGCACAACAGAAATTTCAATAACAGCCGGGATATTTAAAAATGTCATGGAAATATTTTCTCGCGACACTGTCATAGCATTGCCCAAGACAAGTGATGTAAACTCACATTTATGATACACCATAGCTCAATTGAAAATCATATGATTACAACATATTTAAGCATAGATATTACAAATACGTTTTTCTATGTCACCATAAAACTGAAGTAGAGAAGTCACACACACACAGAAAGGAAACATATTCACGAGACACACCTCCATTTGTCTTCTTCGGAAGTAGCCAATTTAAATACACATGAACAAAAGACACGTAGTGGAAAGCGTGGCCGTCCTGAAAGGTTGATTTGAATGCTTCTACTGCTGCTGCTTCGCCGAATGAGTTCTAAATGATCGACTACATCTGTGCGCATATTTCTAAGTTTACAATGGGTATCGTTCTCTATATTTATGGCTTGGGAACATACGCTGATCATTTTGGTTTTTGAATGAATTCATCTGGCTTAGTTTCGCACACATGTAAGTGTTACCCTGTTGCCATTTTTACCCAAACCCCCAAATTCCAACTACCAGGACCTGAGGACAATACGTTAAGTGTATGAGTCCAGCACTTGGCGAGTTTTAGACGGGTCAAAGAGTTTTGAAAATAAAAGTATAATAAAATCAATTTGTAGCACATAATTCAATGTATTTTTGACTCTCTGTACAATACAAAGGCCGTTTCTCCACAGGAGCATCACTAAAGCTGCATAGTAAGTAAGTGTGCTACTCGCTAAAAAAAACAACAAACAGTCAAGCAAAATAGACTAATTTTATTTGCTTACCTTTTCGCCGCTTTCTCTTCTCCTCCAAAAACCACAACCGTTCTGATGGCTGCCAGCACTTCTTCTGCCAGAGAACCAGCCTTTGCATACACTGTTTGCTCTCTTGCCGACATGGCTACCACAATCTTTTCATAAAAGATTCAAACCAGTAAACAGATTAAAAGAATCACGAATGGAAGTATGATCTATCACGCCAAAACGGTAGATTGTGAGTTATGAACATCCAGCAAAGATAACGACAATAAGCATTGCGAGAAAACGACAAACACACACACACACACACACA
>NW_004797305.1:178828-181328 GCF_000002075.1 Aplysia californica
AAGAAGAAGAAGAAAAAGAAGAAGAAGAAGAAGAAGAAGAAGAAGAAAAAAAAAAGAAGACGAAGAAGAAAAAGAAGGAGAAGAAGAAAAAGGAGAAGAAAAATGAGAAGAAGAACGGGTGAACAAAGAGGACATATTATGTAATACCAGAAACAATCTTACCAATTCAAAGAAACTGAGCCGAGGTGGTGTGTCATTCTGACCGTCTTCATTTTCGATTTCTCCTTCTTGGATAATCGGATCCTTTTCATCTTGTTTTTTTCGCCCAGTTCCTAAAATGGTCATGCTCCTCTGCTTTGTTAAAATTCCCACGTGTCCTTGAAAGAAAGATATGACCTAAAATAATAATTTGTCACCCAAATGCGCAATTTCAACAGTCACAATCTTTGTTCTAAATGACACTTAAAAGCATTACTTTAGTTTAACTTTTTAAAATTTCTTTTTTATGCAATTAATGAAATTCAATAACACTCAAGATGACAACAACAATGACGACAAAGACGATGATGATTTTTCCCGGACAAGCTTCATGTTTCTCGTGCACACCATGAATGTGTCATATAATAATATTTTGCAAGAGAACGCTTTTGTTGCCATTGTGATTTTAAAAAAAACTAATTGTGTTCCCGGAGAAGCCCAATGGGCAAAAATGTTGAACCTCATTTCTAAACTACTATAAAATGTCGGAACATAATCAAAGTCTTCCTTTTTTTCATACTCCTCTAACAACACAAAGTAAATAACACAGAAAGCATAATACAAACTGTAAAAGTTTCCCCCTTACGTACCTCTGAAGGTTACTGTTATATCGTTTAGATTCAGTTGAAGGAAATAACGTGTCCAGGTGAAACACACTCTCAAAATATGGAAAGCTGTAGAAGTCCAGCTTGCCAAAGTAACCTAATTTAATGAAATTTGCAACGGGAGTACAACTTTGAGCAATGGCCTTTTTTGAGCAAATGGCTACTTCACATAGCCCTTTTCGAGCAAACGGCAGATCTGCGTGTATATTTATGCTTATATTTCTACCCGAATCAAATGACCATCACATGATCATCTGAGAATAATACTGTTGGTGTACCAGGATGGCGACCTATTTGGCTTCCAAGCTGTTGCGTTTCTCGTCACTCACACCATTTTAAAGGAACAGTCGCACGTTCGTCCTGGTTTCCCATGTTTAAGGGCTTAGGCTCGTGTTTCCACTGATGATAGTCAATGAAAGGTATTTTAGCGATTCGAGATTATAAATGCTCATCGTGGTATTGCTCCTAAACTGTCATTCCATCCGATGTTCTTCCTCCACGTTACGCCAATGAGTGGGCAAGTTTGAAACTTGTCTTTGTAGTTCATGCATGCTATAAAGCCCTAGCAGTGAACACATATTTGTTCATGAGATAATAAGTGATTGTAAATATTTTACATCTCGTTCAACATAGTTTTAATCATATTGGAGGCGGGATGTTTTGTCCTTGTCTGACCGCGACAAACCGGGTCGAGTGGAATACTGTATTCAAGAAGTCTTTCCCAAAAATATTTTTTTTCTTCAGGAAGCGAACTCACATCTTCTATAAGTAACATCATAGAGCCTTACCAATGCACCAATGAGGTGTGTCTTTTTATCTATGATATTTTTGCATAGCTTAGAGAGTGATTGTCAAGGAGACAGTTTTAAAATTTTCCACTCTTGTTACTCATACATTGAATCCGAACGTATTCGTACAGTCGTTATAGGGTTTTTCTTAACGTTACTGATATAATCTCAGAAGCAAGAAGAGTGAGACCAGAAAAAAACCCAAATAGTCTTTGTTTTAGTAAGAGTCTTGCGGCACTTGCAATCTAATAAGGTAATTTAAGTGACTAAGACGAGAGGTGTTGCAAAAGAGAAAGAAAAAAAAAAAAAAACACACACAAAAAAAAAAAAAAAAGAAAGAGGGGAGGTAAGGATAATAGAAATATGTTTGAGAGAAACGAAGGAGCAAACCACACCAGAGCACCGGCCAAACAGCCTCACTATAACTTGTTTTTTCCTAAGGGGATGGAGGGAGGGAGGGCGAGAGGGAAAAGGCGAACCTACAACGGAGGGTCTAAACCCCCTTGTTGTTATTAAAGGGCTCAAGTAATCAGATCATTTACGTATGTAGCCTTTGCGCCCGCTCCCCCCCAGTGAACATCCGGAACCCCCCCCCCCCAGTGAACATCCGGACCCCCCCCCCCCCCCCAACCCCACCAAAAAACAGCAACAAACAAAAACATCCAACAACTGATGTTGAATAATGATAAAGCAGAAGTCATATGCAAATTCTATAATATAGGGCTTTTAAAGCCTTGTATTTGAATTTTAAAACTTGTTTCAGTTGTACTGTTAACTTGGATTTAATGGGGTTCGGTTTTGGGAGCTCTTTGTTGTGCTCATTTCCTTTCCATCTTGCTCACATTCTGAGTTATGTGTTCTTTTTTCTTTCTTTAAAAAAAAGTGTTTTACGGCGCTCGCAACTGCATG
>NW_004797305.1:183828-198860 GCF_000002075.1 Aplysia californica
AAACAATTTGTGTAAATTCGTCTTTCAAAATGACTAGACACTTCCTGTAACTGCCCTTATACTTTTCAACATTACGAATTTGTGTTTCGCAAGATTCCCTTTCGAACAGAAACCATTTGTTTCTAATTTTACTGAACATGAGTATAATAATAATATAAAAAGAAACAGTCTTGCACAAGTAATATGCTTTGTATTTACTTCTATCTATCTATCTATCTATCTATCTATCTATCTATCTATCTATCTATCTATCTATCTATCTATCTATCTATCTATCTATCTATCTATCTATCTATCTGTCTGTCTGTCTGTCTGTCTGTCTGTCTGTCTGTCTGTCTGTCTGTCTGTCTGTCTGTCTATCTATCTATCTCTCTCTATCTATCTAAGGCTCGGAGTAATGAAGTCCTATTTCAGGAAGGGAGTAGTAATGAAGTCATATTTCAGGAAGTTTTTCAGCGGATAACCAGCGTCTCTTCCCAGGATCACCAGTGCCCCACTGGACCATGGGATGTGTGCAACAAGAACGGATCAGTTGAAACCGCACAGATGGCTGGGGGTGGGGGGCAAAAAATATTCCAAGCCGTCTGCGGTGAGCAACAAAGAACTATTCGGAGACACACTCCCGCACACATGTGCACTGGTATGGGGGTAAACTGCGTAATATTTGCTGCAGAACACACATATAGCTACTGAAACTGCCACAAATCAATTATGTTCCAGATATTTCAAACCTAACTGAAAAATATCAAATTTTGGGTTAAAATAATGGGCAGCGGTAAATTGCGCATGTTTTAATCCTATTGTCAAAAAGTTCAAAGGAGTTTTCCAATACTGATTGGAAAATTGCCAGGGGATTTTCGGTATCGCGTATTTTTTTAGGTATTTGACAAAATATCGACTTGAAATTCTTTAAGTATTTACAAAATTTATTTAGTTTAGTTAAGTAGACATCTTCCGTTAGCCAATTATCAAGACTGTTATTTCATTGAAATTTTTTTCAGGATAAAACGGTCTTGATATTTGTTGCCCCCTGCTCACCACGGGGAGATGGAAGACGGATTTCGAGCTGGTTACTGTCTTTTGGAGACCACGTTTCTTAAAAATCGCAGATTAAAATACTTGATAAAAGTGGAGATAAAATCCACATTTACATTCTCACAGGAAGCATTCTTTTGGCCATTTCTGTCGAGGAAATCTGCTTACGTTACTTGCGTTAGCTGTTGACTCTGATAAGCTGTATGTAATGAGCTATATATTATTGTAACCCCCCCCCCCCCACCGTCACCCAACATGGTAGTAAGGTCTACTACTCGAACTGTTTTCAGTGAACTCTCAATCGTAGCAAAGAGTCTACACAACAAGAGAGGCCCCTTCTCTCTTTGAGCCAATTAAAAAAGTGTCCTCAAAATTCGGCGGCGCACTCTTCGCAAATGCGCACCCTTTGCGAACAGAGTTACCCTACTTAATTTTTAAAAAATCAAAGTGAAACTAGCAAGTTCTTGAATAAATTTTGGAAGAACGCTTTTAAAAAATGGTTACGTTGACAAAAAACCTTTTCCGGAGGGTGATTGTTTTCTTCGTTTAATTTGACTTTTAGTGGGGTCAAAAACAATAGTCCCGTGACCGTGGGCTCCGGAAGTTTGTTTTTCATATGTTTTACCATCTTCAAGGTCTAAGTAGGAAAATTAGCCCCCATGCCTCTTTATAAAATGTGGGCGTTGCCCATGAGGCCTTGAAATCCAAGATGGCCGCCAAATGGCAAAAATCGATATTACTCATTGTCTTTTTCCAATACATATGAAGTGTGATACATTACTTATGGGTTTTTTTAGGTCAAGAAGTTCATTTTAGTGTCATTTTTAGCCTCTCGTAAAATATAAGAGCATAAAATCCAATATGGCTGCCGTCGTCCAATTAGAAAAAGGGAAAAACGTTGGTATCACAAATAGTAACCTAAGGTTCACGAATTAAGGGCATTTACTGATCTAGGATAATTCTATTTTTGCATTGTTTCATATTTTTAATATTTTGCAAGCTGTGTAAATCCAGTTTGGCTGCTCATCGAATATATAAACACATACAGCATCCGCAGTATGGGAGCCTTGTCCATACTTTTTGTATAGGTACAAACCTGTGACCATTGATCTATGACACTGCAGTTCAGGATTCACTGTGTAGATCTGATTCAGCAGCATTTTAGAATCGATGCAACACGCAAAAAATATCGCTGTTAGAGGATAATAATATGCAGTATGGACTTTCTTGTACTGGCCACGTACATTTTTTTAATGGCATCATACAGAATACACTTACTTGATGGCCCAAAGTATATTGCATGATTGTATAATTAACTTTTCTTGAGAGGAGGCTGACAGCCTGCTTGAGCCCCGCCGTGTGATGGAACTTGTTGTTCGTCTGAGGGAGATCTGGTTGTCTGCATGCGATAAGGCCTGTATTGCACTCAGGAGTTCGTGGCATTGAGAAACTTCCGATGGACTGCTGGTTCACTGTTACTTCCAACTGGACATTTAGATAGTTTAATCTTCAACTTTGCGGAGATTTCGTTTCCAATATTACTAGTAGGGGACCTTGGTTGTCATAATTTCTTTCACTGGCTTCTTAAAACTGTAGGTAACTTTTGTCTAATGAACCCAAGTCACATCACCTCATGATGGATCGGCTTTGAATAAAGCTAATCCTTATCAACAATGACAATAGCAAATTTTTCTATTGGCAATTTCTTGTGGAAAAGTAAAAGATGTTTTCAAATCCTGCAAATCCATACTGTCCACATGCTGATACATGTATGAGAGAAGAGTATCGGTCAAATGTGTGCTCCTTTTGACACCGTGCATGCTTATGCCCATGTTAATGACTGTGCTCGCCCTTTCTCTACGTGCATGGTAAATCAACATTAAAGCTAAACCACACGTTGTTGGACTATACAGATTTTTTTCCAGATTCTTGAGCAGTGTTATACAGTTACGTTTCTAGAGTAATGGGGCCATTTCTTCGCTTTCTTCAAGCTCTTATGTCAGGTAGCCACGTTACTGTGTCTCTTTCCTGTATCTGTTACACAATCGAGGCGCAACATTTTGGATCACCTGCTGGTCGCTTACCCCAAAAGCTTGTATTGTTGACCTGATATAATCTTCCTTTCCTTTAATATCACACATACTCTCATGTTTGTTCTTTTCCTTTTCGTACTTAAAGCCTATGGAATCTCTGCATTTCTTAGTACGTAACTCCGACCGATATGCCGATTTCATATACCCAACTGCATACCCACACTTGTCGGGAATGTGCTTGTGATCTTCAAGAAGGGACTTCAATGAACGTATATTTGTCCTTTAAAAATTTGTTATACCATCAAAATGTTTAGAAAAAAAATCTGAAATATTTATTTTCTGAAGATGCATTGCCGAAACAGACTATCCACCGCCTTGGGATACCTGCTTGTTCCAATATGCATGGTGGTAGCTGATGTTTGCAAAAGAACCAGACAGGGTGGAAGTAGACAAGGAAATTTTTGACAGTCCATCCTTCATGTCGGGATCTTCACGCCAGAAATGTCTTGCCGTAGTCTCTTTCAATTTAAAGTTCAAGGTTTTTTTTAAAAGTGTGTCTGTGGGTTTTTTAAAAAAAAGTATTATATTGTGAAAGAATCAGAAGGTGCATGAAATAGTTCCACGGAACATCTGTCCACTGAGTGGATTCATAGAGATCACACATTTATCAAACCCTCACCACTTTCAATTTTGCTTTCACAGTGTTTCACGGAGACAGGTTTATGAGATGAGAGGGTTGTGTGCCTTTTTCAATACATGGGTTTAAGTAAACATTCACACAAGACAGACACATTGTTCTCGTCTAAATAAAAGAGGTTTTGGACAAAAAAAATAAGTATAATACTGACATCATTTTCTCATTCTTTATGTTGCATTTATCTGAAAAGAAGAGAAATACCATTTTAGAAGCGGGGTGGATACAAGTCAATACTTTTGGAGCTAATATATTTGATTAAAGTACAAGTGGGGCATTCTTTACCATCCGCTGGCAAAATGGGACAAATATTCCTCTTCACCGTAAGCAACCAATCACAAGTCAACATCTATGAATGAGGGCAATACGTCTTAGTATGTTATTGTTACTGTTGGAGCCAGTTTACATAGCGGTGCGTAGCTTAATTTCAAAATGGTAAATTCGAATCAGTTTTCTTTTAAGAACAAGAATTTTAAAAATTATTAGTATAAAAAAATTGGCAACGCTAATTCTATCTTATTAGTTAGTGTTTAAACTTGCTCTAATGGAACACTCGATCTTTCGGGGATGTTTTTACTTTCATTATCAAGGAATGTCGAGTTAAAGATTTGGTTACAACACGCATATTGCCTTGATCGCATTGCACCGAAATGCCATCCGGGGAATCCCGATGTGTTTTTGGCTAAATTTTTGAGGCACCTTTACGAATTTGTTTTGTTCTACCTATTTCTATATGATAATTAATACTAGATCAGCAGTAATTCATCTAACATGTTTATGTGTAAGCCACAAGTGACAAAGTGGACGAATCCAGTTCAAACTATTTCAAATAATATAACCTAACTGAGGGTGATAATGTCATGATTTTGGAATTGTGACAAACGCGATCGGAGACATTGTCCCCAAGCGAATGTAAACCAAAGATAGTAAATAACAAGATGGGCCACTCAGCCAAAAAAGTGTCCGCAGGAAGTATGCTCTTTGCTTCAGATGGCGCTGCAGTCTGTTTTGAAGCTCTCTTTCGTTTTTCCAGAAGAAGAATAGGAATAGCACCTCCTTGCGTGCGCAGATCGACTGCTGTTCATCAGTAGTTCGGATTCGTTCAGTGCGGAGTTTTAGGTTATTTATATTTTAATGACCTCTCGCCTTTCATTCTAAAGTCAAATTAAACGAAGAAAACAATCACCCTTTCCTCCGGAAGAGGTTTTTTGTCAGCGTAATTATTTGTAAAAAGCGTTCTTCCGAAATTCAATCAAAAACTTGCTAGTTTCACTTTGATTTTTTAAAACTCAAGCAGGATAACTCTGTTCGAAAAAGGTGCGCTTTTGCAAAGAGGGCGCCTCCGAATTTTGAGGACACTTTTTTATTGGCTCAAAGAGAGAAGTGGCCCCTCTTGTTATGTAGACTCATTGATGTAAACAAAACAGTCCATTGCGGTGATTATGCTAGCCAGTTACCTGGACTATTTTTGCTTTTTAACACGGTACAAAGTTTACATGTAAATTATGTACAACATCCACCATTTTCAAAGAGGCATGGATGGGAGCTAAATTTTCTTTTTAACTCATAAAGTCTCCAAAAAGTCAAAGAACGCGACTTCTGCGCTCCACGGTCACGGAAGGTTTCATTTTGCTTCAACTATTTAGAATGAACTGCGAGAGGTATTTAAATTTTTTTTAAAGCCTAAAACTCAACACTGAACGAACCCGAACTGCTGATAAACAGCAGTCGATCTGCGCACGCAAGGAGGTGCTATTCCTATTCTTCTTCTGGAAAAACGAAAAAGAGCTTCAAAACAGACTGCAGGGCAGTGTAGAATTCTGTGCTCCGGATAGACACTGCGGGATGGGGCGTCGGTGGCCTAGTGTTTAGGCTACTGTGTGTTTGAGGGGCAGCTCGATCCGACGTTGTGTCCTTGGGAAAGGCACTTTACATGATTTTTCCACTTCCACTTGGCTCGGTCATTTCGGAGAGATAGACGTTAAACTTGGAGGTCTCGCCTCTTAAATAACATTATAGTGTTGATAGGGGCGTTAAACCTTTACCATTTAGCCATTTTCACAGATGGCGGCGGAAGACGGGAGTCAAAACCTCACTATTCCGGGAATCATGAAAACGGGACAGGGTGGGTCGCAATAGCAGCGGAATGCCAAAAAGATCTTCACATCGTTACTAACATTCTTAAACACACCATCCTCTATTCGTGACAGCAAACGTTGTTCTGTCTATCGTTTTGACTCATTTAAGAGGAATATAAAACTACCTGTAACGTTTGGTATTATAACTGACATTGTGATGCACGCTTTTCAAAACTGATGATGACTCTCACTCACTCACTCACTCACTCGGTCACTCGCTCACTCGCTCACTCACTCACTCACGCACTCACTCACCCAGTCACCCAGTCACTCACTCACCCATTCACTCGCTCACTCACCCACCCACTCACTCTCCCCATGTACAGTCAGGCACATAAGGGAGAGAGCAGTCGACGCCACGATTGCCTGTCCCTGCCCATTTCCTCCAATCTTGGTACAGCTAGGCCCTGAGTGATTGTCTCATCCAGGGGCGAAGGCTGACTTGTTTGACAGGGTAATCAAAGTGAAATGGGACCAGATATGGCCTGTAGATATCACACAAGAATCTTACTCGAGGCGGCGACTCTGAGTTGTGAATGAAAACAAATCCGGAATTCATATTGTATGTTCAACTGCCAAAATAATCGGGAAAGTATCTTATTAAATATCAGTTCCCACTAAAATTAAACTTAACTTTAGATGTGAATACATAAACACAAAGCAAAGAAGCAGAGGTGTCAGTACTCGATCTATATGTTATAGATCTACCAGTGAGTCTAACTCTTTGGTAGAACATGACAATTATTATTTTTAAAATTCACATTTGGCTGTTTTTGTTAGCCTTTCGCGGCCAGGAGCTGGTGTCATAATCGAGGTCACGATCTGATTATAGGACGGTAAAAAGTCGAGGAAAAAAAACAAGCACAAGCAGCAGTCAAGAGATTATTAAGAGTTAGTTCCCCTCACATTTGTGAGGTAGACTCGACCAGTGTTAGTTAGCTTACTTAATCAGGGCTTGTGATTGATTTTAACTGTGGCCCCAAAGGGGTGAACAGGGTATATGTGGCAATGAAACAGCTTTGACTGCCATGCACATGTTCCCTTCAACTCTATTCCAGCCTCACTTTAAGCTTACTTAATCAAAGCTTGAGACTGCTTATGGAGTGGCCCGAGAGGGGTGAGGAGGCTATTTCTGTGGCCATGAAACCGTTTTGAATGTTAGGCATACTGTTCGTTGTTGGTTACGAACGTCTTTTTACATTTAATTTATGAGGTTTACGTTTAAGGATGAATTTGACAGCGACAATGTTTCAAAATTAGAAAGGGAAGCAGTGATTATTTGATTATATAGACGCTTCGCCCCTGGTCTCATCCCTGATTGATAACACTCGGGACCTTAAAAAGGGGCCATGAGACTAATCAAAAAATTTGAAAAGGAAGGGTGGTCAGACCAGAGGAGGCTTATCAAGCTGCAGGTCACAGGACAATATGAAACATAATACACACAGGGAGCAGCCTTTGCGTTGCCCCAAAAAGCCCAAAGAGCGCTGGGTGAACTTGAATAAGAGGCTCATGACCCTAAGATTATCACTGCATTCTCCCAGGAGCAGAAAAAGGGAGAGCTAGTCGACCCGCTCTCACCGTTTAACCAGTTTGCTGAAAGAAAATTAAAACCAATCTCTTCCTAGAACAACGTTCTTAAACTTGATGATTTCGGCCGCGACATAGATACTGACATGTAGAATGCAAGGGCTATTTTTGTAACTCCACCCCGTGATGGTAAAAGGAACCCCTCCACGCCCTGATATTGTTAAAAGATCCCCATTTACTGACCGTGAATTAAACTCTTTTCTTGAGAAGCATTTCTTTGTCTTTTGAGAACAGAGGGAAACCGACCTTCTGATTTGGCCCTGGCTCTAGAGTAAATCGGGCTTCGTGTCTTCGCCACGGCGAAAAGAGCATTAGACTTCAATTTGGGTACTTGCAACGTTTATCTCAACCGTTTTCTTGTCTAATGAGCTACACCCAATCTTTACTTTGTGAGTAACGAGAGCAACAGTTTTCAGACATGCTTCATTTGACTGAACAGTTGGCCTGAGGGGTTCCTGACTGACCAGTGAATAGTTGAATTGTCGCTTGAGTTCAACAACTTCGCAACAAAGACACGGGAGGCGGGGGGTGTCCATTGTCCTGCTTTTGAGTATCAAGTGACGTTATTTGGTTATGATCGGGGGTGTACTACTGTCCTTACTGAATCTATGTGAACTGGGTGTAATAATAACACAAGTGTAGTATTACCAGTCGAACCATATCGTGAAATGTAAGCGCGCAAGCAGGATACAACAGAGGTTTAAAAAAAAAAACAGAAAGAAAAATAAAGTGGAATTTCCTGCAAGTGCTGGCAAAAAAGGCAGAGAATTCACCGTACCAAGGTAACACCTACCATTGATCTGCGTTTCATGAATTCGCCGTACCAAGGTAACACCTACCATTGATCTGCATTTCATAAATTTAAATATTGTAACTGCAACTGCGAAAGGGAAGAAGTTGCAGTCTATAAATTCAGAGAAGGGTGGGCAAGAAATAAACGGAAGGGAAGTTCACAGGAGTTACTGAACAGGGCAATCCCGACGAATCCTAGTGGACCCACCGAAGAGGAAATTTAGAAGCTGCTATCAAGGCGGAACCCCCCCCCCCCACACCCCCAAGAGGATCTGATAGTATTCGATTAATTTTAGTAAACAGCACTTTCAACGCAATAAGGTCATAAAAGTGCCGAAGATTAGAGGTGTTACAAAAAAGGAGGGGAGATAAGGGAGATAGATGTTTGATAGGAAAGAAGGAGCAAACCACATCAGAGCATCCGCCAACCACCCGCTGACTGTACTCAGGGATGACAAGAGCACCGGCGTGGAAATGCTGTACACACGTTTCTGCGAGATTTTGGAAGGTGAACAATTTCTTGAGGACTGTAGGGTGGTCTACCCCATTAAAGTGACGAAGAATGTCTGTTCGAGCTCACGGTCCGATTCCGGGGGAATAACTGCTCTCTATTTCAAGCAAAGTTGTTGAACGCAATCGAGTTCTTTTACATCGCTAGGCTCAGAGAACAGCAGGTAGGTTTTTGCAAGGGTAGATCCTGAACTACAACGCTACTCAATATACTGGAACAGTCTATGGGGTGAAACACTTCTTTGTAAGTCAACTTCATCGACCATAAGAAGGTGATTGACAGTACGATGGGTGGGTACACTCTAGAAGATTTTAGGGCATTATGGGATATCAGAGGGGATCACAGGTATCCCAAGAAAATCATTGTGATGGGATTACCTGCTGAGTCCCACTGACACTACAAGAGAAGCTATGCGGGCCGACAGATGAACTGAGCAGGGCAGCCCAATTTATGACAGATACCAGACTTCAAATATGATGCGATCGAGAAGAAGAAGAAGACCTGCAGAGTTGTTCAGGGGGACAACATACCGACATCTTCCTGACAAGACGAGATGTGAGACGGGACCGCTTACTGTCAAGCAATTTTCTGGCTCCTGTTGGAAAGTGACTGGGCCATGAAGCCACCCAGAGAGAAAATGGTATACAGTGGACTCTGTGAATACACCTCAATGACTTTTTTGTTACTATAACGTCGCTCATTTTTCACACATCCAGCATCAGATGCAGTAGAAACCCAACCAGCACTGTCACTGACACCTCAGATGGCTTGAGTCTCAACATACAATTGTTCTTTCCAGCTGTTTATTGATTGTCCATGCTTCGCACCCGTATAATAGGATTGGCTCTATGTAACTTTTCAGTACTCTTTTTCTCGTTTCCAGTGACGGATTGATGTTTGTGAGTATCTGTTTCATGTAGTGGAAGGCTGCTTTTGCTTGGCAAATGCTGCTTTTAATTTTGGTGTTACATCATGGTCCCCAAATATTTAAAATGTTGTGCTTGCTTGAGGGTGGTTTAATTGATTTTGATATTACATGTTGGGGTTGGAGCTTTTCTGCTTATTACCATTGTTTCGGTTTTCTTGATGTTTAGACGTAACAAAAGCACTCTCTTGTACAATGCCATATAAATAATTTAATAGATTTTGTAGGTGTTCTTCATCTTCTGCTATTAGGACTGTGTCGTCAGCATATCTTAGATTGTTTATATTATGCCCCCCTATCGAGATACCTGGCATTTTTTCTATGTATCTCATGATATTTTCGCTATACAGAGAGAACAGGTCTGGAGAAAGTATACATCCCAGTCCCTCTTTTAATCTGTATGTATTCGCTGATGTCGTTTTCTATTCTCATTGCAGCAGTTTGATCCCAGTAAACGTTCTTAGTAATCCTTAAGTCCTTCCCGTCAATATTGAGGACTTCCAGCATGTCGATGATCTTGTCGTAGGCCTACCTAACTTTGTCGAATGCCTTGGTGTAGAGGTACTGATTAGGAATAGAGAAGTCTTTCTGCAATTTATGGTTGCGTTTTCCTCTGTTGACAATTTGGAGTTGCATGCTTTTGACAAAATTCCATTAATTTTTTCTTTTCAGTTTATACTACCACAACTACCACAACATTGACCGCTCTGTTGCATCACTGCCTACTGTATTTTGGGGGGACTTTTTTTCCTTAGAATTAGAAATAAAAGAATAGGGTACATTGACAAAAAATTGATTGTTTTTAATATACAATTCAATTTATGCTCCTACCTGTTTTTGTTTTTAAAAGTTATAACAAAATCAGTGCATTTTTCAAGTTTTCTCAAAACGACAAAAATGAAGGGGTGTGGGTTGCGGCCTGAGCTCTCATTTAAAACTCAAGTGGAGGATTTCTTTTCAATTTGGCCTGACTATATAAAAATGAATTTCCTGCTGTCCTAATGAGGCTCTTAAAAATATCTTTCTTAAAATTATCCCTAAATATACATACAGATGATTTACCTCATCCGACATTGACAAATTGGAATCAATATATAGATGCCAAGATTCTTAACTTTTCTTGAAAACACAATTTCCGCTTCACCTTTAGATTAAATGTAATGATAGACAAACAGACAGATTCACAAACAATGACACACACACACACACACACACACACACACACACACACACATACACACACACACACACACATACACACACACACACACACATACACACACACACACACACATACACACACACACACACACACACACACACACAGAGAGAGAGAGAGAGAGAGAGAGAGAGAGAGAGAGAGAGAGAGACAGAGAGACAGAGAGACAGAGAGAGACTGAAACAGAGACAGACAGAGACAGAGAGAAAGAGACAGAAAGGGAGAGAACAGAAACAGAGAGAAGGAGAGAGAGAGAGAGAGAGAGAGAGAGAGAGAGAGAGAGAGAGAGAGAGAGAGAGAGAGAGAGAGAGAGAGAGAGAGAGAGTGCGGGGTCAGACAGACAAATATACAGACTTATAGACTTACACATACAGGCACACAGACATTCAAAGGCACAGCAGGTGAACATACATACATACACAAACGCTCACAAAGACACACACACACACACACACACACACACACACACACACACACACACAGACATATAGATAGATAGATAGATAGATAGATAGATAGATAGATAGATAGATAGATAGATAGATAGATAGATAGATAGATAGATAGATAGATAGAGCGAAAGAGAGAGGGAGAGAGAAAAAGAGAGAGAGAGTGCGGGGTCAGACAGACAAATATACAACAGGCACACAGACATTCAAAGGCACAGCAGGTGAACATACATACACAAACGCTCACAAACACACACACACACACACACACACACACACACACACACACACACACACACACACACACACACACACACACACTGAGATATATATATATATATATATATATATATATTATATATATATATATATATATATATATATATATATAGAGAGAGAGAGAGAGAGAGAGAGAGAGTCAGAAAGACAAATAGAAAGACTGAGAGAGGGGGAAATGTAGACACAAGTGTATACAGAGAGAGAGAGAGCGAGAGAGAGAGAGAGAGAGAGAGAGAGAGAGAGCGAGAGAGAGAGAGAGAGAGAGAGAGAGAGAGAGAGAGGGGGGGGGAGAGGGAGAGGGAGAGGACAAACGTACGTACATACATACACAGTCGGGCAAACACATGCAGAGACACAGACGGGAGCTCTCGCAGTCAAGAAGTTACGGTGTTCCTCTCTCGTTCAATAGGCCTTGGGTTCGAAACCTTACAGAGAAGGACAAATTTTTTCTCTGGAATTTTCTCCTTTCACCTCTATTCCTTCTGCAGCTCTCTATTATGTTCTGTCGTCTGCTTTCGCCTCCACTTTCTGCACCCCCCCCCCCTCCTTTAGGCTCCTGGCGCCTTCTGCAGCCTTTCTACTTCTACTCCTTGGTTCCTTCTTATTGCTGTCTTTCAGCCACGCCACTGATCTACACTTAGCCTTCTCGGATAAGGTCGAAAACTATCGAACGTCCCGTGTGCAAGTTAAGCACGTTAAAAATCCCTAGGTGGTCCAAAATCAATAAGAGTAGTCTTCGGCATCCACAGGAGCAAAATTTAAAATTAATTCCTTCCAAACTAAAATTTTTAATGTGTCCCGCGGCGTCCGCTCATATGACCTTATGCAGTTGCGAGCGCCGTAAAACACTAACCAAAACAACAAATTCAAGAGACACAGACTAATTACAGACTGACACTCACACAATGGGAGAGGGGATGGAGAGAGAGAGAGAGAGAGAGAGAGAGAGAAAGAGAGAGAGAGAGAAGAGAGAGAGAGAGAGAGAGAGAGAGAGAGGGGGGGGGGGAGACAAACCTAGCTAGGTTCATACATACATGTACACAGACAGTCAGGCAAACACATGCGGGGAGACAGACTAAAAGACAAACTCACGCAATAATGTGTGAGAGAGATAAAGAGAGATTGATAGGTAAAGAGATACTGATTCACACGCAATGGGAGAGAGAGATAGAGAAATAAACATAAAGAGAGAGAGAGAGAGAGAGAGAGAGAGAGAGAGAGAGAGAGAGAGAGAGAACAGACAGACAGAGAGACAGACAGACAGACAGACAGACAGACAGACAGACAGACAGACAGACAGAGAGAGTCATAGAGAAGAGTGCGGGTCAGACAATGGCACAAATACATGCAGACAGACATACAAAGGCACAGCAGGCAAGCATACATAACATACACAAACGTACGAATACACACGCATTGAGAGAGAGAGAGAGAGAGAGAGAGAGAGAGAGAGAGAGAGAGAGAGAGAGAGAGAGAGAGAGAGAGAGAGAGAGAGAGAGAGAGAGAGAGAGAGAGAAGGGGGGGGGGGGCTTACTTTGAGTAGAAACCGAATTTGTAGCTCCCCCTCATCCCCTCTCCTCCTCACCCATCTTTTTAAAAAATTGAAAACGGCTTGGTAGGCTACTGAAGGAAATGCATTCTGAAAATAAAGCCGATGACAAAATAAAAAGCAAAATTAAGTAAACGACTCGGCGAAAAAATAAAAACACGTTTCCTTGAAAATGAAGCCCAACATTGCTCCCCAACCGGATTTGTGGTGTGTGGTGGGACCCAAGTGTCTTGGGTGGGACTTTCCCACTTGCCACTTACTATTATTATAAGTTGGGAAATCCAAACCAGTCGGCCCCCACAAGCCATAACTTAGGGATTGAAAGGACAGGGAAACAATGTTCGTCTCTTGATTAAATAGGGTGCTTTGTCTGTAAGTATGTTTTTCCTCTCATAATTTAATTTTGAGTCAGAGACACCCCCCCACCCCTCTCCCCGACAACTCCCCGCTTCGTTACTCGTGGAACGTTATTCGCGATCTTCTAGTTCTAGGTCATTCGTCATGGATTTTTGACCACCTTGTCTTGGAAGAGAGGGGCGGGTGACGGCGCTCTGCACTTAAACTACAGTGTGTTCGCAGGTCAGGAAGGAAGCCTTAGGAAGCAACAAGTGGACATACCACTTTACTTTTCATGGCTTCTGAGGCAACGAGTTGAAATTTTGGTTTATATATATATATATTTATATTATAAAATGAAAAGTACATTGAGTTGTGTAAATATGCTTGCGTAGTGAAAGGTAAGAGACTGCAATTTTATTCAATTCCACGACATTGTTTGAAAAAATGACATTTTATGTGACAGGCCCCGGTTGTGTGGTTCCGGGTCCACAGCTAATTCAAGTTCAAGAGTTTGAACAATATCTGCCTGTTACAGACGCCATTTTCTTGTCTTTGAGTCATGTAGAAAATCGAGAAAGAGGTTTTGATTACCCTTCTTGCGTTCTGAATTCCTTAATAATTATATAATATCACACCCTGTTGCACAGTGAAGTCCTGTAAACTTCTACAAGTAGGCCTAATTTGTTGAGATTCCTTGCCAACGGGCTTTTTTTCAGCTTTAAATACTTTGAATAGTGGGCCTAATTAGGCATGAGTTTGTATTGAAAGAACAATTTCTCTTAAACTTAAGCTCTTATTGACACCCCCCCCCCCCCCCTTCTCCACATACACATCCCACAGCCAATTACATTCCGCCTTAATAAGCTTATCTTTCCACACCCACCCCCTCCCTCCCCCCCCCCCCCCCCCCCCCTTCTCCACACCACCCATCTTTTTTCACAGGTCATCTCTTCTGTGCTCATTATTAAGGCATTACCCCAACTGACCCCACTGTTTTCCTCTCACTTTTCTTCTCAGCTCAGTAAGCTATTGTGAACAAATAAAAAACTAAAGCAGTGATGGTGGGGGAGGGGGGAGGGATTTTTGTGCATGTGGAATTATTGGAATATTTAAAGCTTGTTGACTTGTTTTGCTTTACATGGAAAATAAAAATCCTTTTCTTTTTATCAAGATGTTGCTGACTGAAGGAGGTGGGGTCGCCTTGTTTCAGAGGTAATATTAGCGAGAAAAGGGGCGCCAAAGTTTAGTTATAATTTCCTTAACTTGAGAGTCCGTGGGAACTGAAAATTTACCATTTTTATTTGCCTTCATTCAACGTTTTCCAGTTAAATCCACACAGAAATGTGATCTTTAATGGGCGTGGAAAGTTTTGAGCCTAAAAACAAAAATTCAATAGAATTTTCCAAACCTGCGGAAAAATGACGAGCGCCTGATTTCACCACCCTGCCTCACATGGCCCCTGTATATATAATACATCTA
>NW_004797305.1:200157-325422 GCF_000002075.1 Aplysia californica
CCAGCAGACCCTCTGAGAACACTCAGAAACATTTTCAGCTTCCGTGGAAGCATACAGTGCAAGCTGCGGATTTCACGCACTCAAACACTATCAAACTGACAAGATCGTTCACTGTCTATAGCTGGGTACACATTTCCACCTTTCCCAAGGACACAACGTTGGGCCCCTGACGGGATTCGTACCCACGGTTGTGAGTCCGAGAGCCTAACCACTAGGCCACCGACACCATATATATATATATTTATTAGATGTATTATATTTATATGTATATATGCAGGGTCCATGTGAGGCAGCGTGGTGAAATCAGGCGCACGTCAAAATAAGGAAAGTCAAGAAACTGGCATTTTTCCACAGGTTTTTGAATTTTTATCAAATTTTTTGTTTTTTCGCTCAACACCTTTCATGCCCATTAGAGAGCACATTTCCGTGCAGATTTCACTGAAAAACGTTGATAAAAGGCATAAAAGATATAAATTTTCAGTTTCCACAGACTCTCAAACAAAGGAAATAACTCAACTTTAGCAGCCTTTTTCTCGCTAATTTTGCATCTGAAACCAGGTGACCCCCTCCTCCTTAAATCACCAATATCTTGACTTGTATCCGAGATAAATTGATATTTTTTTCATCTCAAGCCAGGCAAATGGACAGGCTTTATGACAATACCAATAACTCCATATGCCCTAAAATTGACGAGCACCTGATTCAACCGCATTGTGGAAAAAACACACACACACACATTTATATATATATGTTTAGTAGCGTACATACTATATAAATTTTGCACATAATACATCTTAGCAGTCAACCCTTGGTGTACGTGTTCACTATGTGCGTATATATATCATACATATGTATTTCAATTGAGTGTCATTATTGTATAAAATAGTGTAGGCTATGTATGGTCAACATATTACACAATCATTTTAAACGGACAGGTAGGCCTATGTAATGAATGTTGTTTCATGTTGATTTTATCGTTTTATCTTTTCGTTTAACAGGTTGAAGCATCATGTCAAGCAGGAAAAAGCAACTGAGTGGGGATATTCATATTCCCCTCTGTCAAAAAGCCAGCTGTAAGGCTCAGCTGACAGAGTTAGCTGCTGCTTTACGGAACAAGGAGTTAACCTGTGTCACAGATTACAGGCCCTGTAAGTTTATCCAGTTACACTTGCTGACCCCAGTGCATTCCTTTTTCCACAGTCAATATTTTGACATATTTCCCGTTTTCAAAAAAAAGAAAAAAAAGATTTAAAGGTGTACACATCTGTTCTCTAAAATATCTTTTTTTGTTTTTTTTTCAGGAAAACTGAAATGATTCTGTCTCTCAGCTGTTTTTTTAGATGCAACTATTTTTATTTGGTACCAACGTTCATTTTTCATTTCTGTCTAATACCATGTTCCTGAAATCATTCCACATAAGCTGCAGAATCTAACGTAGTTATCTACCTCTCCCCCCCCTCCCCACACACACACCCAGGTGAATTATGGTTTGAATAAAAAGAAGTTAAAGTAATGATAACACCAGCTTTGCCAGGTTCGATGCATAGGCTTAAAAATTTAAAATAAGAGCAGATCTGGTTGTGTTATGAAAAGGAAATGACATTTATAATTTTGAAAGCTAAAAAAACTACAAAAGAGGCTTCAGAATTTCATTTGTGCCACTCATAGGCATAAAATACAAATTCAGTTTGTATGACTTGTATTCTATTGTGCTGCATATGTATAAGTGGAAGTTCTTATGGCATTGCTCATGTGATCTAGCAGGTGATTTGAAAACTGACAACTTAGGGCAAGCAGTCTATGGTTCTAATAATAAGTCTAATCAAATCATAGAGTCTTGCTTGAGGTCTGTATGTAAAATAAATGGATTAGCACCAGTGATAGTAAATGGGGGATCTTGAATTCGCTCCCTGTTAAAAAATATGTCACCAGTCAGAGAAGCTGATCCTGAACTCGCCCCCCCTTGGTATAGATATAGCTAAATGAGGCAGTTTCAGGGAAATCGAGCGCTCACTATTATTGCAGCTGCGCTGCATTCGCGCATTGTGTGACCTAAGCCTAGTCCAGACTTTCTCTCTGCTCCAGACCATGGCATAGACTGAGCAGCCCCCCCCCCCCCCACACCCACACACCCACATACACGCTGTTTTTAAAAAAGTGAAGCTTATGTTACTGTAATGATGTCACTGGGCTTAGACAGATTGTTGTGTGGGTACACTTGAATGAAGTTTTAGAAAGGTTATCAATCACTGATGTCTTGTGTATTGCACACCTGTGTTGTGTTTGAAGTCGTATTCTTATCTCCTCATGGTGAGTAAAGATAGCTATAACACTGTACTTCAAATTAAGAATACATACACGCACACACAATGCTCAGAGATGCGAATGATCATTTATCAGTTTCTATACCCTACTTCTGTCATTTTTAAAACTATTCGATTACAAAGGGGGGGGGGGGGGGCAAGTTAAGGGTCAAACTTTCTGCTACGTAGGGCTGTGACATCATGGGGGGCAATTGCATTGCGTCCTAGTAAATATTTGAAAATCATAAATGATCTGCTTGAAAGAGGCTGGTGGTTGGTTGTTGTGTGTGGTTCTCTGATTTTGCATGGTATTAGTGTTGTCTCTTTTTTTGTTTTACTCTTTAACCATTTCATTCAACAGTAATAGATTAAGTTATGAGGCATATATGATATCAGCATCATTTTACCTTGCTTTTTGGTGTTGAAGTTCTAGTGCTTTTAATCAGGGGTGGACAAACTTCCCTGAATAAAAGTGCAAGACAGACTGAAAAAATAAGCAAAATTGCAAAGACAGACTACTCTCACCACTTACTAGTGCTCTTGCTATGTTGGTATGATGATTTTGTGAAACATAGGAAAAATGGCAAGCTGTATATTAGTCCCTTTGAAATTGAGAGAGTTATTAACTATTAAGTTGTTTCTGCTCTTTGCTTAACCTAAAATCTGAGATGGCAGTTTTTCCATTTCTCTTAAGATTAATTGCTGTTGACTTTTTGGAACAATTTTTTTGCCTGGTGCAGTATACATACCATCTTGACACAAAATTGTGCTATATATAAAGAAAATGACAACTACCATCTATTGCTAAAACCACAAATAGAGAAAGAAAGAAATGGATTGATATAGAAGGAAAACGACACGGGAAAGTTAAAGGATCACGAGAAAGGATTTGTACTCTTAACAATTGTGGCCTCAAAGACAAGAAACCAGAACTCTTTACTTTCATGAAAAGGTGGAGAATACCAAAATTTGGACTGTCGGATTGCCGTTTAAAAGGAAGAGGGACCAAGAAAATACTTTAAAGATATTTAAAAACCCTCCTTTCTCCCTTGAAGAAAGAGTCATGTAAACTTCTATTAAGTAGGATGATCCCAAAAAAAAACTGAACAACTTTTTTTCTGAATATCTCGCGCAAAAATTGTTCTAGAACGCTGTAATTTGGAACAGACATAATTCATTCAAAAGGAATTTGTTTGATATAAAATCCACGAAGAAGAAACTTGTTTTGAAAATGGAAACGTTTTTTTTTAAAAAGCACCCAAAAACGCAAAGTTCACTAATGTTTAAAAATCTTGTAAAGGAAGTCGTGAAAAGATTAGCTGACCGTATTCTTTATTTTCTCTCTGACATTAATTTTCCATCCCTGTAACATCTAAACAATATTTTATTTCGTTTACAGAGTTTTAAAAACCTAATGATTTCATTTTGAATTTCCTAGAAGCAGTGCTCCACATTCCCACCTTTGGACTCGACACATTTTTAACGCGTCGTTCGAAATGTTCAGTGGCACCCTAACACAAGGACCTGTTAAACCATGAGTCTTTAAAGCCGCATACACTGTACATGTTCACTAAGAAGTGGCTTCTAGAGACAATAGAGTGGGGTGCCCAATAGACAGCATTTTTGGAGTTTACATATCCCGCAGGATGAAAATGGGCTTTGCACTTAACCAAAAGTCATCGAGGAAATGATCCCTCTTTACAAGACAATTGAGGAATTATGAAAACATTGCCATTCTCTGATCCATGTCATCTCGGCCTAGCGCAGATGAACATGGTATAGTCGTAGGTTAAGATCTGCCATGATGTGTAGGAAAGTCCTAGCTGCAGATCGTTTATGGACAGACGTCTCATGGGACTCAGCTACTGAAATCTGCACTCCGGTGACGTTTAAAGGGCTGCGCGTGGTGCGTGTTCGACCTGAAGTGGTCTTTTTTTAAAGAACTTTTTAGTTCTGATTCGCTATAGATCCAAACTGACGGAACTTCTTAACTCATGACGCCAAAGGTTTTGAGGGCACATAAGCATTCTCTCCATGCCGTGCGCAGAACTTACGAAATGTCAGGGGTGGTGAGTTTGTGGAGAGGTAAAGTTCAATACAAAAAGCTGTCTGCTCTTTACTAAACGTAGCCATGATCTCAGCATTCAAACAAAATTTGGGAAAAATAATATCTGCAGACTTCTGTTGACTTGTTAGACTGATGTAGCTTGGAGGTAGGCCTAATGCGAACTGGTGCGTCATGCTATGAAAATGGCGACAAGGTTGAAAATGGGTTGTTTTTTTAATGCGCTATATAGAGCAAAATCATTCAATGGACTTATCTAAAATACATATCAGAAAAATTCCTTTTGGCTTCCAAACGTTAAGTTCAAATCTGAAACGCAAGACTTCAGTATGGGGGAAGATATTTACAAAACAAGTTGTAAATTTTTTTTTGGATCACCCTGTAGGTTAAACAGCATATGTTTAAGTGAACTGTCAACCTGTCTTTCTGACTCCTTCATCTTTTTAACAAAGGGAAATGAAGGTCACACTATCATAGCTTTCCCTCTTCAGTACATTAAGAAAAGCTTTTAGGTAGGAAAAATGTTAACTCCTAAGGGGTATTCATTTAAAGACTCAGTTGTTTGGGGGAAAAGAAGAGTTCTCCGTAATGTGCTTTGAATGGATGAACACTCACTTCCCAGGGTCAGTATATTATGTTTGGTTGGTATATATATCTGTTTCCATCTTTCTCTTGGATCAAATTTAAATTTTCTTTTTTTTCTCTCTCCATTTCTGCAGTTGGTAAATACAGTCAGTGGTTTCAAGAGGCATTTCAGGAAACAACTTTCACCATTATACACAAATGCCCTTTCTTATGGAGGAAAGTAAGTGGAAATCCTTGTATCGTGTACTGTATGTTAATATATTTTTGTTATGAGGTGGGAAGAAGGCAGTGCGATGGATTGGATGTCTCAGGAAGTCAGGCAGCTGCTTAATAAAGAAAGTTGGATTGAAATCCTCAGGGTAAAAGATCAATGGGAAGACCATGTGGTACCTGGAGAAAAGTCACAGAAACTGATGTGCAGAAAAGTGGGAAGACATTGAATAGCAACAGCTGACATCATACCTTACATTTGAGCTGTATGGTCCAAAGTGTCAGTGAGCTTTTAAAAATATCTTTACTTAGGGTAATTCAATGCATTCTAAAATGATTCATAAAAATCCAATTTTTACTACACACTTAGCATTGAGACATTCAGAATACATCAAGATTGCACTACGGCTCATTCTTTTACACCATTGTCTACTTTAAGTCATGAGTGAAGCACAAGAATCATGTGCTTAAATGTGGTTTTTATGAAACTGCTCAACTTTGACAAGTGGAAGAGGTACCCCTTGCTTATTTTCTCATATCCATTTATGTTTTGGTCATATTAAGCGGAATAGCGGATTGTTTTTACTGATTAGATACTTTTGAGACTAAAGTCACATCACTCTATTTTTTGGTGTTATCATTGTTAGAGTCAAAATGTAAACATAATTATTTTTCAAAATGTTCAAATTTCTTCAAAATGCAACCTCAAGAACTTGTTACAACGGTACGTGAACCTCTCTACTGTTGAAGTAAAAATATTTGATGCCACCTGACTAGTGCATAACTGTTATAGAACAATACCGAGTTTTAAAAAAATACAAAGCTCCATTTTTTTCACTTTTTCTGCTTCTGAGAGTTTGTATATAATGAATGTAGCTCATTGTAGCCAAAAAATTGAAATGATACAATTCTATTTTCATGTTTTTGTTCATTATTGTTTATTACCGCTGTTTGGTACAAGTCGACTAACATTTCAACAACAGACACAAGAATGTTTTTTTAAAACTGTTTGGCTACTTGACTACACAGATTAGGTGTGCATACACACACACACATATATATATATATATATATATATATATATATGGACGAAGATTCATGCAATTTGACCGATATTTGTTTCATGGCCTCTGTCACCCAGAGCTGGTTGTAACGGAGTACAAGTATGCCGGTACTTGTACTTACATTACAATTTTCATTACTTTTGCTGTACTCCGGTACATTTTGAGAACCAGTACTTTTACTGTACTCCGATACTTTTTATAGAGGTACTTTTGAGTATTTTTAAAGTACATTTTGAGTAATTTTGAAGCTTATTGAAAGAGTAAGTGCCGGCATTTCTGATCATAATTTACGGAACAAACACCGGTGCGGGCTCAGCCGATCAACCAAGAGTTAAAAGTTGAGATCAAAGAACTGCCCGTCGCATCAAAGATCAGCCACTCTCGTGAATGTGATCACAAGCGTTGTAAAACTCCATGAAACTGTACAATGATCCTCAGACGGGATCACACCGAGGTGTGAACAGACCGATGCGTTTCTTTTCCACAAACATCGCTCTCGCATCTGAGCTCGCCACCTGAACTCACATCACTCGCTGGGTGGATAGGGCCTACAAGTTCGCTCCAAGGCAGGATCACATCGAATTGTGAACTCTTCCCTGACCATTGAAGTTGAAGGCAGTTTTTCTCTATTCCCGACTTTGCGAGACAGCCTGAATTCTAATTGGTGTGGTCACAGCGTAATGGTACGTAACGACAAAGGCAGGGGGAACTCAATCAGAGATGGAAGGCTACAATTTTTGGACAGGTAAAGGGGAGGGGCAACTGGATCAATGTAGATAAAGATCTCGATACGATATATTATGCTAATGAGTGTACGGTAAAATATTAAGGCATGCCTCATGCTACCATACTACTGTTATTGGTCATCAAGGTTGACCACTCTTTGCTCGCCATATGCATAAACCCACCCAGGGGTCACGTCAGTTCATGGGTCGCTGTAGATTCTTCCTTGGCTTCGTAGGCTAAGATCCCGTATTTCCCTTGCTCCCAAGCACTGGGATCTTAGGCGGAGACTACTGTAGTAGAGAATTTTTGGTTACACTACACTTACTAGACTCTAGGAAATTACATGTAGGCCTATTTTGGTTTGCCGTGGGCGCCGTGGACTACACAGTGTGACCAAAATCTGTCTTACCACTATTATAATCAATTGAAACTCAATGTATATCAATCTAACAATTTTTTAGGCTACCTAAATTTCTTTTAAACTTTTTTTGTGGTTTGTGCTTAAGGCTACCTTGATTCCTTGAGGATTTGTTAATAAAGAATTCAATGCGCGTTTCCATTTTTTTTTGCTGGCGATTTTCATCAATTTTATATTTTCTTAAGAGCAACTTTGTCTCTACATTTTCCAATTTGGATACTTTTCCTACTTTCGGACCTCTAGGACTGACTTACATTTGATCATATTGTCTTGCTCAAACAAGTTCTATTCATGATATCACTTACTCACTAGTTGCGTCTGTTTGTTTGCTGGGTTTTTATTTTCAATTTCACGAACCATTTCCACCTACGTTCAGTGCGTATATTCAAATGCTTTGTATACTGTTTACATTATTAGTAATAAATGGCCTAATTTGTCAAATATACTAGATATGTTATTCAATATGATGTTTTGCATTAACACTGAAGTGTTTCATCATATTAGCAGAAAGTACTCAAAGTGTACTCATAAGTACATTTTACAGGAAAGTACTTTTACTGTACTTAAGTACATATTATTTTAGATTGCACTTAAATTTGTACTTAAGTACCTTTTTAAAAGTACTTTAACAGCTCTGCTGTCACCTTCATGAGATCTCCACCATTTGGCAATGACTAAGATACAGGTCATGTAAATATGACGCATACAGAGGGTTTGAATTGCTGCTTTGTATGTTGTAGTTTCTGTCTGTGGGACCTCACTTTTAATGACAGATCAAATTGTGAAAAATTGGCTGCAGCGAAAAAAAATTCATATTAGCTTTTTTTTTCTCTTTAACTGTTTGATTGATGTTGAAACTGATAATATTAATAGTCAAATCAAAGAAAGGGGAAAGATGATATTCTTCTTACCATGAGTTCATTTTTTAGGTTGAAAAAAATTTGATTTTTGTTTCATACAGTGTACACATCAGCCGTCGTAAGGGAAAGCAACGAATGGTCAAAATTTTTCAATTTGTGGATTTTCACATATTTAATAGTGTATCTAATTCTGCATCTCACGGTGTAAACATCTTTGTTATAACTTAATCCATGGTTGCGTTATTGAGAGTTCATAGTTTTCCCGTACACTGGCGAGCTCCGAGCCAGAACTCAGTTTAAGGGAGAATGATGTATGGTCGATCAGTCAAGGATCACTGCTCGTTTGGCGTTGTCCCCTTGTCTCTGCCGTCAGGCAAATTGTGGCATAGGGGACGAATGGCAATTGGTCACTGTTGCGTGAATACAAACATACTAAGCCTTTTTTAGCAGACATACACACCACCACCCTTTCCCCCGGAGTACAATCGACCAGGATTATAAAAAAGTATCACCTAGGGTGTCTTTTTGTGTTCTTCACATATGCTGACGGTGTGTATTGACAAGAGCAAAGAAGCTGGTGATGTGTATAAGTAAGAGCAGCCTGGAAAGAAGGGAAAACGGATGGGAATAGGGGAAAACGTGGGGGGGGGGGGGTAAAAAATTCTTCAGGGAGAAATTTATTAGCACTGCATATTTATTATTGTCCGCCAGATGTTCACAGACTAACGTCATATTAGTTTGCTGTTCACTCATTTGACGTCCTAACGATGGTTATAGTGCCGCAATTTCTCTAGCACGTTGTCACTTGTTGACTTCTTAAAGAATTACCTGACAAATAATGGTACCGTGTTATGAGAGTAATTTTTTTGTCCAGCTTAAAAAGTGGACGTATTGTGGTGACACTTAGTCTTGCTTTACGATTTCTTTATGACTTGATGCTACGATCAAGTATAATAATGCCTAGAAAATTCAAACTTTACTTGGTGGTATGAAACAACAACTCGTTGTTTTTCCATTAACTGAATCTTATATTAAATACGAGCGTCTCATTACCTCTCCCGAGACCGTTTGTGATACAATCTTGTCAGATTGCTACATTTCTTACGTGAAAGTTTGACTTTGCAATTATCTGATCATATTATTGACCTTGTAACATTATGTATCCCTTTGGTTGTGCAGGGAGAATTTTGCAATTAGCGAAAATAAAAGTAAAACTCGCTTCTGAAGAGAATGCAAGAAAGAAATCTCATCGAGGCCAAATCCTGAATCCGAATCAGTTTTAAATCGAGCTGTTTAAAATGTGTTTTTTAAATAACACATCAGATTTGTACATTGACTGTGTAATATTTAACCAAGTCCTTACTTGTCCTTACTTGTCCACTGTGTTGGGGTCACTGCAGTCGGAACATGTCCATCTCTGCTCTTCCCCCCTCTTCAGGATCCATCCCAGAGTCTGTCTATTTATAGTTTCCATCATGATCTGGTTGGAGATCCGTTGGACTGGTCCGCACAGATGGCTGTGTTTCCCCTCTCCTCTTTGGATCCCCTTCTCCTTCAGTCTCCCTAGAGTGTGGGAACCGCTATCCACCCTGTTCTTCCTCAAATTTTCCCTTACAGCGGTTGGACAGTCACCTGTCCCCAGTTCCTAAGCCAGACAAGGACCCAAGCAAGATTGCCTCATATCGCATAGTGACCATGCAAAATTTAACCAAGTGAGGAAGGGAAACAAACCACGCTCACAGGGTTACAGTTGGGATATAACAAACACCTAGTTTGAGTACGTCTTATTTCTAATTGCAATAACTTGTACACAGTCATCTCTGTCAGTGATGTGTCACAACTGACCATTTCCTACGCCCATAACCCTTAACGAGTGTAAAGGAGAATGGCGAACGGTACCATTCGTTGTTTTTGCTTACATTGTAAGGCTTACCTGCGGCCGTGCAGTGTAAGGGAGAAGGATGAAGGTCAAATTACATTGCTACTTTTCTTCCTTTTAACCATTTGAACTTCGAAATAGCTTTTTGACAACCTTAACCAGATATCTGGTGAATAAAAGCTTAAAAGAATAAAAAATAGACGAGTTATAAAGTGAAAACTTTTTTTGCCTCTCCTGAAAAATTTGCCTTGCTACCTGGGCAGGACCATTCGTCATTTTCCCTTATGACATCAAACATGTCTATAAATTTTGCCAAATTAACATTTGTCATTTTATGATGCATTTCAGATGAACACATGTCTAGATTTGCTGAAAGAATCTTCGAAAATCATGGCAATTGATATCAATCCTGAGCATTCATCTGTAGATGAGAAGGAAGATGTGGACAGCTCTTTTGTTGAATTTTTTGAAGATCTGATGACACATGAAGTAAAAAATAAGGAGACTCTTGGAGCATTCCTTGACATGATCACCCCATATTTAAGAGATGAGTGTGACGAGTCTGAACCTGCCAGTGAGCCAACAGAGAACTCTTCAAACCCGTCTGGCTCCACAAGTGTCAGTGGTGGTGATGACATTGCTTCCATGGTAAGGTGTAGGCCTACAGTGTTGAAAATTAATGTACCCGGTATATTATTTTATTATTATGTAGGCTATTATTGATTATTACATTTTTTTTTGGTCATGTTCTTCTGCTTCCCGAAAATACCATCTTAATAATTCCTAATAAAACTTACAAATCAAATAGATGAAAAACCTTTTCAATTATGGTTCAGAAATGGTGGAACTATTTTTTTTAAAAAAATGGAAACTCGTTTTGGCCAAACAGTTGATTTTTACTTTATCAGCCTTTACAGTGTTACTCAAAACAATATGGGCAGACTTTTCCTCCCTTTCTCCATGCACACACACTGATGTGCAGGGTGAATTAGTATTTATTTCAATGGGTCTATTCAGGGGAAAAAAGATAAAGTACTTGAAGGTGAATTTTTTTAGTTGCCTCTGCCAAAACTTTGAAATTAAAGAAAAATATGCTTAGCTTCCATTGTCAAGGGCTTTATAAGCTTTTTTATTCTTGGGAATAGATGTTCAGGGAAGAAACAGTTGTTTTTTTGCACATTCCTTTTTTTCATTTTGTGATGGGCTTTCCTTATGTTTGATCTCATAATAAATGGGGAAGGTAAGGAAACCTGGCTGTGAAATACTAGTTGTTGAATCCATTAAGTTATGCATTGTTACACTGTGTTCAAATTCTGACTCCATGATTATATTTTAGGTATGTCTCTATTCTACTTTATCAATTGCTCTGATAATGAGTAGTCTGTGAGACGTCTTATTTAAGTGAATACCCTTTGGTTTGTAAATTTTGTGTCTTTTGTTAAACAGTGGTTGTTGTCTAATGGTCTTTTTTCCATAAAACTCTAGATCTAGTGGTTTTGTTGTGTTGTTTTTGACAAACATGGTTATTTTTTCGAATTACTGATTTTTTCTTTTTTTTTATTGGTGTACTTAAAGTTTTCAGACTTTTAATAAGCTATCATTGCAAGTAATGAGAGGAATTACTGTTTGTTCTGCAAAGTTTTTCTTGTTTGTCTAGTTACTGTTTAAATTCTGAGTAGGTTACAGTAGACTACCACACTGTGATGATGCAAAGAATGGAATGTACTTTTTATGTGTAAGGAAGTAGTAGTTATACTGGGTGACCATTGGCAGGATTGAGCTGGGTTGGGTTGAGTTGTTTAATGGGGGCGTCAGTGTACTCTACCAATAGACCCCTGCCTTGCTTGATAAGATTTGACCCTGAAGTAAAAATAAAGAAAATTTTTCCCAGGGAGACAGAAACTTGATGCAGAGCAGAGGTCATAACCGGCACCGTATCTGAACGTACAACTTTCAGGTCACAACACAGACATTTTTTTTCAACAAAGGCTTCAATAAGTACTGACTGTCGCATATTGGTTGCTGTGTTCAGAGTTTGTTGAATCCCACTGTCATGGGAAATTTCAATAGCTTTCTATCAGCCTCACCAAAGCCTCACCATCTGACCTTGATGTCGCATTGTTATGTGACTTTTATGCTACAAACCTTGTGATTGGCTGTTTGCAGTCATGACCCATTCAACTTGTGCCTAAAAAAACAGTTATGTTTGATTTTGCAGGATTCAACTGAATTGTGCCCAAATGGTAGCCTTTGCCCCTCCATAAAGGAAAATCTGGTTGACCCCAACGGTATCGAATGAATCAAATGTATCAAATGGGTAATTTGCACACAGTGATTAGATTTCTATAAAACCCTTTTTGCTATTTGTATTCTTTGCCAGAGGGTCGGTGACCAAGAAGAAGAAGAAGAAGCAGAAGAAAACAGAGACGGTTTTAAAGTCCACCCAGACAAGTTCAACTGTAAAATTTTCTCCCGAGTGTTCATGAGAAGCAGCAGCATCAGTTTTGCAAATCATGAGAGTTATGGATGTAAGTCGCTTGTTTTAAAATGCTTTGTTGTTTTGCTTCTTTCACGACTCTTTCATTTTTATTCATTAGTCTACTTCGTAGGGAGCAACCAAAACCTTATTTTCTCAATTTTATTACATTTTTATTAAAAAAAGAAAAAGAACTAGTAATGTGTCCTGAACACACACATGCACACACACATGCACATGCTCACATGCATATTTGAGTCTGTGGTGTGGCAGATAGATGCTTCACTGTTGTACGGAGGAGACCCGAGTTTGATTCCAAAGTGGGAGAATTTTTATGGGGTATCTTGATCTTTCTTTTGGGACGTTGTATCCCTCTCAGACAGGGTTGACCCTGACAGGCAGGGTGTAAGCCTGCCTTTTAAATGATCTAAATTATGTCGATGGGGTGGGAGGAGGGGGGGGACTGAAAAAAGAAAGCTGTTACTTTTCTTCAAGGCCAAACAATATTTGGCAGGGAACAAGGGTAGGAGGAAAAAAAGAAAGAGACAGTGAGAGAGAGAGAGAGACAGATGGAGAGGGGTGGGAGGAGGGGGGGGGGGAAGCATAGGCCAGGGCAAGATCAACTCTGGGAATCAATTCTTTTGAGTCCAAATGAGGACTCTAAGAATCAATCTTGTTCACAGACTCAAAGCTTCGAGTCTGCCCAGGGTCGATGCCTCTTGTCTCCTTTTTTTTTTTTAGCTGGGTTCCTAGCCTAGACTCCAAAAATCGAGTCGAGAATCTAAATCCTTACCGCACTACGAAGTCCTGTCGTGGGGTAGGGCTGTCCTGTGACACAGTCGAGTTTTTCGCTTCAAAACAGATACCGCACCAGGAAAGGATTGATCCGGTGCATAAGGCGGCTTCTTTGATGTTGCCCTAGGTGGAGGTAAAAATTATGCACTCCAAAAATTTTTTAAATATTGGCCAAATTAAAAAAATAATAAAATTTTCGGGATCATTCGCCCACAATTAGCAGAAATTATGCGGGGAACTCAATTTAATACCCGATTACCAAGTGAAATTAATATTTGTGAGTTTTGTTTAGTTAAGGTTTTTTTTTTCACTATTTGAATTTGGCGTGCACTAGGTCTAGATAGATTCAAGACTGTCTTCAAGGTGGATGAATCGAGACTGCATGTGCCTGTGCTCTGTTGCTTTGTATTAGACAAAAGAGAAAGAGAAAACAGTGTTAGGTCATCCTGTCCCACCGATGTTGTAGCAATTCACAACTGCTTGGGACTCAATGCAACAAAAATGTCCTGTCCCAATAATACAGGTCAAAGGTTTCAAATGTCAGACCCCGGGACGAACTGTCGTAGGCCTAGTGCGGTAGGGGCCTTTGGCAAGAAACAGCCAGTCAGTCGCTATCAATTGTCTCACGCACCCCACCCCCCTTTCCTCTTCCCTGCTGTGAGTGAATGTGAAACTAGGCCTAGGCCTACTTGTCGTGTCTACCGTGTAGCCCAGTACGAAACCACGCTGCACGTAGGCTACTGCTACTTTGAATCTTGTTGCCCCACGCCCGCTCATCCCAAATTAAATCATTCACTTCCTTTTCCTCTTTCTTTTGTCTTGAACGCTTGTTTTTGAATTTCACTGCACTTTCATTCTCACTGCTGTTGTATTTTGAGCTTCATTTCTTAGCATTCTTTTGTAAATCATATTGTGTGTTTTGAGTTGATATCAATGAGTCATCCTGTCTGGAAGTCGATCTCTAGCTTGGGACTTTTTTTATAAGCAGGAAAACAAAGTTGTTTGTATGATTTGTAAAAATGTTTTGGCTTACAATAACACTGCGTCGACAATGACAAAACATTTGTCATCAAAGCATGCTTTGACATATCAGGAAGCAAAGGATGCAAGAGAGAAGGAGCCTGTGCCCCACTCATTGGCAAGAGTGATAGAAGGGAGGCAACCCTACAAGCCTACCTACAACACACACACACACACACACACACACACACACACACACACACACACACACACACACACACACGCGCAAATGCGTGAAAGTCAACTTGTCTTGGTACACACGCAGGCTTTGCCAGCTATGTCTGTCAAACTCGAGACTTGAGGCCTCGAGTCTAAAAGCTATTTTTAGCAGTCTTCAAGTCATGGCCTCTAAACAGCCAGGCCCCCAGGAAGCAGCTTCCAAACTCAAAAATCGGACTCGATTCCTCGATTCTTTGTCTGTTTTGGAATCGAGGTCTCAAGTCTTTTTGCCACCGATCTTGCCCTGGCCTAGAAAAGCACATCTACATTAAACATTTTTCTTAAAAGCACACGTATACCTACACATTTTGATGATGTTGTTCTTTAACCTTGTATGCAATTGGAAGAAATACATGTAGGTCAACGATCTGCAGGTCCTCCTCAAAATAGATCAGCTCTTCTATGCCTTCTCTAATCTAGTCAGGAGGTTTTTTATAATTGGGTATTGTAAAATTTTCAGGAAACAAGCAACGTGGTTAGAGCATTACACTGTTGGGGTTTATATGGCGAGCAAAGAGTAGTCAACTTTGATGACCAATCACGGTGGCATGAGGCATGCCATTTGCACTTTATTATCCTTTTGTGAGTCCAGGGATGAAAATTTTCCGTAAATTTACGAAATCCGTAATTTTGGTTTGCTCTGTCATTTTCCGTAAGTGGGTCCTGACCTACTTTCAATGGTGAATCATTCTACTATGTTCTAATCTACAATTGAATAAGTGTATTTTTCCAAATAAATCTGCATAGCCCGTGAAAAGTTCAGTAAATTCTGGACTGATCAGTAAGTTTCCATCTCTGTGAGTCTTAAGATTTATGCTTATCCAGTTGCCCTTTCCCTTTACCTGTCCAAAATTTATAGCTTTACTTCTCTGACCGAGTTCCCCCGTCTTTGTCGTTACACACTATTACTTTGTGACCACATCAATTAAAATTCAGGCTGTCTCTCAAATTCGGCAGTTGAAGCGAGTGATGTAAGTTTAGGTGGAGAGCTCAGTTGCGAGTGTGATGTTTGGGGAAAACAAACCTGTCGGTCGATTCACGCCTTGGTGTGATCCTGTCTAGGGCAAACATTGATTTTACAATGCTTATGTGGTCATATTCACAAGAGTTGCTGATCTTTGACGTGAGGGACAGATTAGTGATCTCAAATTTTCACTCTTGGTTGATCGGCTGTGCCCGCCCACGTTTTTGTTCCAGTAAATTATGATCTGGATATTAGCCAAATGTAGATCTTCAAAATGAATCAGCGCAGGATCTAAGGGGTGATTTTTGTGTTGTGGATCTTAAGCGAACCAGGAACCATAAGCGGTGGGATCTTAGGTGGAGACTGCTGTGTATGTATATATTTGGGATTCAATTGAGAGAGATATAGATAGTAAGATAGATAGATAGATAGATAGATAGATAGATAGATAGATAGATAGATAGATAGATAGATAGATACATACATAGATAGATAGATACATAGATAGATAGAGAAATGGGTATTGATATGTGTGTGTGTGTATATATTATATATGTGTGTATGTGGCGTACTGATAGGCTTTCTGTTGTCTCAGTCAGACAGCATAATTTTGATATATGGGAATGGGGAAGATATTTTATTTTATAGAGTATCCCCATCTGTCTGCTTGAATGCTGTATCCCTCTCAATCTGGGTCCTGACAAGCAGGGTTTTAGCTGCCTGACTCGCAAATGATCTGAATTTTGTTGACAGCAAATGATCTGAATTTTGTTGACAGGGAAATGTGAAACACTCCGTATTGAATTTAATTGATACATTATTGTCTTGGGTGCTTTAATCAGGCAATTCCTTTTCTTGTTCATACTCGAATAATGTCCCTGATCTTCTAGCATTTAGAATACTGCAGAAGCCATCAATATATTATATATATGTCTTTGAGAGTGAATCAAAGGTGTTTTCCCTCATAAATGTTTTGGTTGGCCTTTTATTTTTCTATTGTTTCTTGGCATTTGGTTGAAATGCTTGTTAGTTTTTAAAATTCCCTTTTGCATAATTTTGCAAAAAAAATTAGATACCTTTTTGTTTCATATTTGCAACTTGCGGGCATGAAATGTACCATATATATATATACTTAGTTCAATAGATTTTTTTTGTTTTTTTAATCAAATGTTTTGTTTTTCAAAGATTCAGAAGGTCCCTGTATGAAAATGAAGAACACCATTGATGGACTGAAGGTCAAATTTGCACATGACAAAGCCAAGATCCTTTCCAATCTCCAGTACATCTTATTTAAGGTGATAAAACTGTCACAGATGTTTACGTCTTCACCTGAACTTTGTTTATACGCTACTGCAACTGCACTAGGATTGATCAGATCAGATCAAAGAGATATTTTTATTTAAATTTACACATCATATATAGCACTGCCAATGGGGCTTCTGCGCGCGGCCAAAATTTGTTCAGGGTAGGAGAGTAAGTGACTAACTTTCTCAACCTCGGTCTGCTCTTTTTCAGGACCAATGTGAATGAAATTTGGCAGCCGATCAGAAAATAGGGCAAACTAATGATATGTGGACGTTGAAGCTCGTACACATAAATTAATCTATACTTTTGGTGTCCTCAATAGTGTCCTCAAATTTGAATGTTCTGTGTCAAGTAGTTGTTTAGACCTAATCATAAATGCAGGACTACCTTCCCATCCAAAAAGGCTTCTCACGGAAACCGGCCATTTTCCCCTCACTCCCTCGGCAAATGTATGTGACCTACAAATCCCCGCATGACTATTCCGAGCCCGTTCATTTTTTTCTGATAAATTTATATTTTCGATTTCGGTGTTTATCTTTGTCGAGATTACAACAAAAAACTGATAAAAAATGAAATAACGACAAATATCAACACAAACGTCCTAATTTGGTTACTTTTACTTGGTTTTTAAGGTAGTCAGTTGTTATTTGTTGTTATCAGTTGTTATTTGTTGTTATCTCGACAAAGATAAATACTGGTGGGGTATATTGTGAGACAGGCTATCAGCTTATATTTCACGTCTGAAATATAAGAATTTATTTTACCGGAAGGGCAATGCTAAAACACAACTCCACGTATGGTATAAAAATCTGTCCCCCTTGGAACTCTCCTAATGAAGGGAATGAGGTAGAAATGACTCCATCATGGATAGAGATGTGGATTTCAATATATTGTCTACATAAATAAAACACAAACATTAAAAAATAATAAAACAGAGACAGAAATATGAGGATAAAATTTGAAGTTCAATATAATTAGATTGCGATATTATAAACAACATTTTTTTTAACGACTGCATCCTGTTCTCAGCATTATGCGATTTAAGGCCCAGAAGGTTGGTGTGTGGGAACTAGGTGAAAAATCAGGTGCTTGTCAGAATAATGAAATTGAAGAAAACAACATTTTTCCTCCGGATGAACAGTTTTAATTGATTTTATTACTTTTTGGCTCAACACATTTTATGTCTTTTAAAAAATACATGTGTGAATTTTACCCAAAAAATGTTTATCAGAGGCGCAATAAGTGTAAATTTTGCATTTTCCCAGGACTCTCACTCTCAAGCTTTGGAAGTCACGAAACTTTGGCGGCCATTTTTTGCTAATTTTACCTCTGACACTAGTAAACCCCCACCCCCTTAAGATTTATGGGTACTTTTTTTCAACAAAGCAAGACAAAAAAATAAGCTTTAAGATTATATCAATAATTCCTAAGCCCATTGATGAGCGGCTGGTTTCCACCATATCGTGACACTTATCAACTTCAAAATCAATGTTGTACTTATCAGTGAGATGATTCTCAAGCTGAATACACTGCAGCAAATTTACCAGGCATAAACCACGTGAAGTCTCCCGTCAGCAAGCAAATTTAATTTCACATACGCTCAATTTGGGACTTGCAGGCAGAGTCGCTTGGATTTGGAGCACTTATTTGAAGCATTAACATAATTGCCTGCTCATGTAGCCTATTTCACGGTAGTCTGTGTAGCTGGGAATTTTATGGAAGACCCTGCATATTTTTTAAATCATTGAAATTTGAAGTGAATTCTTTTAAGAGCTTGTTTGCTCATGTTTTTCTGAGATTTAAGTACTTGTTTTCTTGCGTTCAAAGACTTTCAATTTTGCTTCTTGTTGTTTTTTTAATGTTCTTAGGTGTCTCAGAGAGTTTACTACCTCTTTTTTCCTTGCATTTGTAGACTGCTGATATCTTAATGTGACCTGCTTTTTAAAAAATTGTCTTCTCAGGTGCTACCGGACATGTATGAAAAGAGGATGGTGGCAGGACTGGCCACGCTTGGAACTTGTGACGAACTGTCTGTGCAAAGCAGAGCTCAGAGCATGCTTGAACTGATTTTGTTTCAGGATCGTGGAGCAGTAAAAGGGCTTGATTTCAGTAGCTTAGTGAGTTTGCTTTGATAATGAGCTAATTTTGACTAAATGCAGTTCACTCTCAGGGAATATGATGGAATACACCTTTTGCAAAAGAATCATTACATTAGTTTCATAATGCTTTTGCTTTCACTCACACTTCCAACAACAGTTGTTTAGTTTGAGTGAAAACAGTGTTACTTATAACGTTTCCTTTCTGTGTCTTTTAGTGGCAGCCAAGTTGCCTTCACAGAACTGTAAACAAGCTGCACAGGTTGTAAAGTGGTAATAAGTGAAAATAGACCTGATTTTTTTCTTAGCTTCTTATTTATTTTTAATGAATGATTCTTTTTGAAATATGTATTATATATTATGGATTTCTTTAATCTAGTGGAGTGCCAGGTCATCGTGGTGGACATGTATGTCTGTTTTGTCTGGTTGGTTCTTTGCCAAAATATTAAGCTTGCCAAGATGGCCGAGACTTAGATCGCTACTGATACTGGCAATATTGTTGCTATTATCCTCTACTGCAGACAGTTACATAAAATTTTTAGACAATTGCCTTCTTCATTTCCTCTCAGGTAAGAGTTGAATCTTCCCTGAGTAGTGCTCTGCAGAAGCTGCGAGCCAGTTTTGCCGTTAGCCATAACAAAGGGACTCAGTTGACCATTCAGCGCCTTTGCACTCTCTACTTAATGGTGCACTGTGAGATGATAATGATCAGCCAGGATGGTGGAGAGATGCTCTCTTGCAATACACACTTTAGCACTGTGATGTAAGTGTTTGTGTGAGACTAAAAGTCATATTTGCTGTCTTTTACATTCACACTCTTATAGCTCCCTTTTTACTTTAAAAATTGTCTCTGTATGTGTTAATTGATCTTTGAATTTTGCCCATTTTTAATGAACTAATGTCTTTTTTATTACAAACTGAATTTTCTTACTTCCCATGTTTGAGTGTGTTTACTTTGAATGTTTTCTACTTACAGCAGATAATACATAAGAAATTCAGGGGAAGAGTTTCTCTTACTACCCTTCCTTAATATTTAGAATTCCTAGTTAACTCTGGTCCTGCAGGAGCTGGGGTTTATGTTCCCTGATAAGCGTATTTTGGCACTTCGCCTTCGTTCCGGTCCTGGGTCAGTCCGGCGCAAATAAGTGCGCCGATCATCATCCGTTTGATGACTGGGTCCCGTATTCCCGCAGCTCAAGTGTGTGTTTGTCAGTCTGCTTAAGTGGCCTACGCCTGCATTGGTTCGAAACCGAGGAATACGTCTCATTCAAAACACGCCAAGTTGGTAGCTCTACATGTTCGTCCAATGAAATTAGAACAAATTGACCTACTTAGACATGAGGAGCTCGAAAGGATAGTCAGTAAACAAGATTTTCAATCTTTCAAATGAGCTTGATTTTATATGAAATGATATTAACTGATAAAAATAATATTACTTGATAGTTCTGAATATCATTGAGCAGGTAAAAAGAACATCTTGAGAGCAAAACATTTGTGAACGTGCCTGGTGAAAGGGACCAGAAGACGCATTTGTTCGAACCGAGATATCGGGTTTCAAAGGTCAAAAATGGATTTTTGACAAAAACTAAGTTCCAATAAATATATGGATTCTTTAGCCGTTAATATATCGATATTTACAAAGACTTGAGTTTCTTTTACTGTAAAATACATTTTTAAAGATGTTTTTTATCATGAGGTATATTGCATAATCCCCAAAAATGCGTGAGAAAATTGGTTTTCCCGAGTACACACTGCGGATGGTTTCTCTTGTCCATTCATAAAGTCAACACAATCACATTGCACACCAAAATTTAGGTAATTCTCTCCCCTCTCTAGTGGTGGGTAGTGCGCATGAATATCTAGAACATGTAAACAAAGCGAAGCTTTGCACATCCACACCTGTTCGTTTTTTTGGAGAGCAAACTTGTTTCGCATTTTTCTTTTATCTTAACTTCTTTTTAAAGTTGGTTTGTGAGTAGCGAATGTGTTGTCAGGTCATCTCAAAGCGTAGACTATCTGTTTGAAGCAGAAACAAAGGACAAACTTTTAACTCTTTATCTCCGAGGGGGTAAACCCACTACGCCGGGGCCCTTTTTTGGTCCTAAATCTAAAAATGACAAAAACGTCATTAAATGGGTCATTAAATCGAAACTAGCAAACCTATTTTGATAGTTGTTCATCTAACGAATGAGCTTCCGGTATAAGAGACAGAAATTTGATGTCGAAGTCGTCATAAAGGGATGTGCCCGAGCCGCTATCAGCGGCTCCAAGGCACAGTGGTTCCGACCGTGAGCCGCTGGAGCGGCTTGCCGGAGATAAAGAGTTATTTTCTCAAAACTTTGTTCTGTATCCTGCCTTACAAAATCACTCATATCTCAAAAACTGCTGAAGATATCTTTAAAATTCACAAAGAATATTGTTCATAAGTGATCTCTGTACTTGAAAATGCAAAAAAACCGGGATTCTTCAAAATGCGTCTTCTGGTCCCTTTCACCAGGCACGCTCACATTTGAAAATTGACCCATATTATCCCTTTTCGAACCCCAGATCATTTGTAACAACAAAAGCGTCTAAAAAGGTTATTTGAATGGGCGTAAATACTCGTAATGTCTTATCAGCTTATGAGAGGGGGTTATTCATGCGTTTGTAACACTTTATAAATAGAAAGCTATAAAAGATAGAGTGTTATTTTTATCATCGATTAAAATACCCCAGGGTATTCTTGGAGAAAACACATGTTTCCAGTGCTCACTGTACACTAGCAGTACAAGCTGAGTGACCCCGGCGGCCCGCCCGGAACGTCCGACGTAATAGGTTAGCCTACTGATAAGATTCGCATCTTGGCACAGACGCAGGACAAGAGTTATTCTTTGTGGGAGTCTTCTACTTTGAGAACTGAAGATGACACACTCATGTAAGATTAATCTTTCATTGTGCAAGTCTGATACTTGTTTCTGCTTATTTGACTCGAATGAATGTTTTTTTTTGTTTATGTTAATGTGCGTCACCATGACTGAATGAAATATACTTTCATCTAATCAGCTATGATGTATTTCTGTATTTGACAGAATACAGAGAAGCAGAACTCTTCTGTAAAGTAAACCAGCAGAATCACCAACTAAACTTTTCTCAACCAAGCATTCTTTTCGTTTTCTGATTCTAGAGGCCGCCCATTTGTGTCCACAAGAAATCGAAACCGAGCAGATGAAAGTCTGGAAGTTCTGGACTTCTTTATAACAGAAACAAATAAGAAGTCATGTAATGGTGTCCGGGCCAGGGTTGCTGAGTTCATCAAGTTGGATAATCCTTATCAGCTGGCAAAAGAATTGACAAGAGCAAGTTTGTCTACCCAAACTATTGTCACATTTGAGTTACTGAAAAAGGTGAGTTTCAAATGTTTCGAGTGTATTTTTGCATTCTTTCTATTTGAAATAAAAAACTAATCTTAAAAGAGAACCCACAAAAATCTAATGGGCTGGTTTTGATGTTGCAATTATGCACACGTTGAGGCTAACGAAACACAGTGATAGTGTCAACTCTTGGTGGGTGCCTCATTCTTCCTGGTGACCAGTAAAAAAGTTTATCCAAAAGAAAGTCAATGAAAACGTCATGAATAAAGGTGTAAACACCATAGTTTGCAGAAACGTGGAACGTCCATCCGGATTGCTTATTTTTCAAAAGTAATAATATACAGTCAAACACGAGTAACTCAAATTTGTCGGGGATTGGAAATAGTGTTCAAGATTTTCGTAATTTGTCATGTTCGTAAAAGCCCCAAATACAAAATAATAGAGAAAATCAAGGGAGGTAAAACAAACATTAAAACAATTAACGTGGTTAGTGGTTAGCTACCTTGATTTGGAAAGTTTGAAACAAGTGGGCCGTGTCAGTGCTGTTGCAAGGAAAATCTCACGTGTACACAGCTGACTCCTATGTCATTCCTTTCCTCTCATTTCATTGACTTACAGAAAGTTATGCCTCTTGCCGTCCGCACCGCCTGCGTCCAACAGCATGATTGCATGCATGGCGAGCCAGTCATGCGGTGCGGTCAGCATCACTAACCAACCACCCTTCCCCGTTCCTTTTCCTCGAGCCTCTCGTGGTGAGAAATGACCACAATTTGGCTGTAACAGTAACAAAGAAGTACCTACCTCTGGCCACAAAGGCTGTAAAGCTGGGTCCTTAATTGAGAATGGAAGTGGATTTGTTCGACATTCGAGTGTTGTGTGTTCGGGAACTCCATGAAGTCAATACAAAGAAAACATAGGGACTGAAACGGGACCAAGCATTATGTTAAAGATACCCAAGAATTTTTGAATTTCGTGTTCGAGATTCGTTGACGTTACCGTATGACTTATTTTGGTGGGTAATTTTTTTACAGCTCTCGCAACTGCATGAGGTCATTTGAGTGCACGGAACGCTTTAAACATTTTCAGTTAGTAGGAAATTTTGAATTTTGCCCAGGTGGCGGTCGAGCCTACTCTTATCGATTTTGGACCACCAAGGGATCTTCAACGTGCGCAACTTGGATATGGGACCTCCGAGATTTTTTGCCTTTATCCGAGAAGGCTAGGTGTAGATCTTACCTACCAAAAAATCAGGGGTGTGGCTGAAATATAGCAGTGTCTGTGTGTGTGAGCGTGTGTGCATGTGTATTTGTATGTGTGTGTATTTGTATGTGTGTGTAAAAGAGAGGGTGTGTGAGTGCGTGTGTGTGTATGTGTTTGTGTGTTTGTTTTTCTTTTTTCTTTTCAACTTCTTTTTTTTTTGTCACAGACTTACTCTGTCGAAATTAACGCTGCATTAGTTGTCACAGCGTCACTCTGTCGCAATTAACGCTACCATACATTAAATATCATGATAATCAATTCAAAAGACTTTTTACAACAGCAGGTTAATGTAACATGAAGTCTGTCTTATGTACCTCATATAGAGAGGGGTTACCATTTTGATGTCAGTTCGAAAAAGAGCATATGTGAAGGGTGCTAACAAAATGAGTTACTTCTCGGATCCAAGCCTTATGGAAATAGATACATCACGCTACTAGGTGAAGTTTTTACTATTTATAAGTATGGAATAATAAAAGGCACGTTATACAAAAAGAATGTGGCATCAATAGAAAATCTACTAATCGGACCCTATAGCGTCGACTTTTGGCCAATATTTCCGTTTGTGGATTGCGAGAAGTAACTCATTTTGTCAGCACGCTTCACATATAGTAATATTAGAAACTTGGAAGTGAAATTGAAATACAAGCTTTGCACCGACAAGCTCATGACATCGTGACAAAATTTGGACACACCACAACAAAATGGTTTTTTTGTAAAAGCACAAAAGACTTGTGGTTATTTCATAAATCAGATTATTTAAATAACTTAGTCCTTACAAAACAGAAGAACAGTATTTTTTTCTTTTAAAGGTTCAGCTGTTTGACTTCCATAGTCAAACCGATATGTGTGGCGTTGTGGTGAAATTAGGTGCTCGTCGAAATAATGAAATTGAAGAAAATGGTAATTTTTCTGCCGGTAAGCCTATGGCAATTTTTATCAAATTTTTGTTTTTTGACTCAACACCTTTTATTTCCATTTAAAAACACATTACTGTGTGTGTTTTTCTGAAAATCGCGTGATTTAGGGTGGGAGGGGGGGGGGGGGGGGGCGGTACGCCAAAAGTCCTGATTTGGCTCAAAACTATGTAGGCATTTTTAGTTTCTTCAGCCTCTCTTATGACTATTTCATCGCATAAGAAACCCATAAATCCTTATTTCTTCCCATACCGGGCATGTTTTGTCACTCCCAGTTCCTGTTTAAGTCAATATTTTATTTTTCTTTATTTCTCGTTGTCTCGAAACATGGTTTTTCTATATATTCTTTTAAATAACTCCACCATAATTTTTCATCCAATCTTCATGAAATTTTCGATTTTCGCAGAATGAAGAAAAGACGTAATACTAAAAATTTATATCATGAATTTTTGATGTATGTAATAGTTTTTTGTTGGTGGTGTTTGGACTGTGGATTTTCACAGATTTTTTGCAAACATGACTACCTCAGAAAAAAGTTCATTAACTCATTCGCTACGTATTATTTTCGGCTTGTGGACGATTTTTTTTTGGAAGGGCGAATGAGATGATGACTAGTGGGCAGTTAAAAAGTCTTTGGGGCCACAAATTCAAATAAATATCAATGTATTATATACCAATATTTTCAGCATGGTTTGTAGAATAGATCTGTAATGTTTATTTATGTATTTTTCAATTTTGGTTCCTGTAAGAGACGATTATGCAACACAATTTTGATTGGGTGCGAATAAAATTTGAAAATAAAAAATTAATAATCTTTGGTGAAACTCAAAAAATATGTTTGCACCTAGTCAAATGAAACATCAGAATAACCATAAATGAATATAGAACTGGAAAATGTTGAAAAGTTTGCTGTTATTTACCTTCATTCCATAATATTTGTACATTTTGAACATAACATCCGATAATGAAAAAAAAAAAAATTTATAATCTTGAAAAACGATCACAAACAGAAAAAGCCACTCGTATCTTATGTGGAATTATTTAGAATTGCATTTGGAATAAACCTATACATGTCTTAAGTGGCACTTTTTGTGTAATTTCATAAAAAAGTTGTGATTTTGGGGAGAAAAAAATATTTTGACAATTTAGATCTAGACCTAGATCTAGCACTCAAAAATATTGATTTCTCAATAACAGTGCATTGGCAATATGAGTCCAATCGTATCAATATTATAAAAAAGAATCCTACATTTCTTTAGTGGGCAAAATAATAGATTTTGTTGTGTAAAATTACTAAGACTGGTGTCCGGGCTATAATTTTGGCGTCGTGATCAAACAAAGTTGAATAAACTACGAAATCGCGTTTCAAAACTGAATCTAAATTTCTGATTTTCAGTGGAAATGCTTGACCCGGAAGTCAACATTAAATTATGACTTTTATTTTAACATGGATACGTGGATTGGAATAGAATCTAAGCTAAAATTGAAGATCGGTTCTCGAGCCGCCGGGGGCGGCTTAGTGTACGGCTCGGCGTAGCGAATGAGTTAAAAATGTTCCAGTACGTTTAGGAAAAATTCATCACACAGATTTGTAGATCTATTGTTTGCCAAAATGCATGCAAAAAAACCAATTTAGTTCCGTAAAAAATAAGTGCAGTATTAATTACGTAAGACTTGTCTACTCAATCCAATATGGCCGTCGCATCGTCCACGGAAACAATTTTTTTTTCTCAAATTTGATTGCGGATTTTAAGACTTCTTACTATGCTTGTTATATGTGTGAGTTTAGAAACATTTGATCCCTTAATAAGCGAGGTAGCCTTCAGCTTCCCACCCCGCCCCCTTAAAAAAAAAGGGTAGGCCTTCTTTTTCAGGCGCTCATCAATTCTTGGGCATGTGGAGTTATTGGTGTCATCTTAAACTTGTTCATTTGTCCTTCTTTTGATGAAAAAATACCCACTTGTCTTGAATAGAAATTGAGATATTTGAGATTGAAAGAGATGGGGGGGGGGGGGGGGGGGAGGGGTGTGACTGTGTTTCAAAGTTAAAATTTGCGAGAAAATAGCCACCAAAGTTTGGTAACTTCCATTGCTCTAAAGTCCTTGGAAACTGAAAAATTAATTTTTTCTGCCTCTAAATTAATCAGTGTTTTACGGTGAAATGGAAACTGGAAGGTGTGGAGCCACAAAAAAAAATTGATAAAAATTGCCAAACTGACAGGAAAATTCAAATTTCTTCGATTTCATTATTTTGACGAGCATCTTATATTACATCATGTTGCCTCACATATCTGTTTGATATTATGGTTCTCTTTCATGATGTTTTGATATCAGTAACATAGACAAGTGATGGTGAAAATTTAAATGCTTTTCCTATTATTTGCATTTATAAAAATCTTATGATTATGCTGTTTCTTCAGGTTTTTCTGAAGTTAGACCTCAATGCCCTCTCTTTCCTGGAGGAATATGTCAAGCCTACTTCATCAACACTATTTCGCAAAGCCAAGGAAGTTCCCATGACGTGCATAGTAATTTTGCTGAGAGGCTTGACCCATTTGTTTTCCCATGGTTTAAGTGAGTAACGTTGCAAATTTGGAAAAGTTTATATTAATTGACCTGTGCTGCTCATGTTCTACACTGTAATAGTGAATTGGTAAAGCACTCTTCTTTGCCCTTCAAACTTCCACAACACGCCTGTGGCCTTGTTGTTGACTTTCGTGATATTTTGTGTTTTTTTGTGATTGCTGAACTTAATTTGGTTCCTCTTTGGCTTGGTGAAGGAAATGCTCTTAGCACTTTACTTAATGCAATAAGTTTATATTTATTTTTGGTGAATGTTGTGTCATGTTTTGCTCAGTTTTTTTTTTCATTTTCCCATTGAATATTACCTGCTCAAATGCTCAGAGTCGCAAAATGCCCTGCCCAGTTTTTCTCTTAATTGCTCAGAATGGCACGCTGTGTCAATGAAGTGGTGGTTGCAATATGATGTGAATATGTGTTTCCCTCTTTAAGAGTTAATTTATAGCCTCCCCAACTTTTGCTACTCCTTTGTCAAAGATGTAGACCTATGTATTTGCATTATATCACGTCTATGGTGTCAATGATGCAGTGTGAGGCTAGTTTCACAAGTGAATAATATAACTAAGAAATATAAGGCATATTGTTCAGATAAATGTGTACTTTAACATATATTTTTGTTGTTTTTCACTGTAAATTTGCATAGCTTTGTTTACAGTGGTAGATTAGGCTATTGGATGAAATTTGTAATGTGTGTGTATTCCTAAAAAAGGTACCAAAAGTCAGATTTTAACCATTTTGAGTTAAGGGTTGTACCTAATCGGACATTCAAAGCTGAACACAGTAATTTTTGAATATTTAGATATCTCAAGTAGTTTTTGAGATATTGTACATTTTGCGAGGTAGGGTATTGTGATATGATTGCCTACAATACGAAACTAAATTAAGAGTAACTAACGACTCTCATACTATTCTGCTGTCTTAGGTAAAGAGGACGATTATCGGAAATTGGGTCAAATAGAGATATCGATACCATGTGAAAGAGTATGAAAAGCTGCATCTGTTGAACCAGTGGCCATTACATTTAGAGATGTTCGAATACTTTATTTTGGTATTGGAAGTATCGTCATAAATTTTTTCTTTTTAATTTATTTTATATTTTATGAAAGAAAGACGAATCTCTGGTCCTACTGTGAAAAAAGGACGAATACCGAGAGGTTCGTCCTCAGTTTATGAAAAAGCGACGAATATAACGATATTCGTCCTTCTTCGCCAAAACATGCCTACGTTACAATGCCAAGGTCTTATGATGAAATACCAAAGGCTCAAATCCTGGTATATCCAGCTTTGATCCTCGCTGTATCAAGTGTGTTGCACACAGTAAGACAACAAGCACCACTGCTTGTGTACATTCACCAGCATTTGAACCCCGGATCTTTGGCTCCACTGGCAAAGCGCAATTAAATAACAGTCAAAACACTTACATAAAATCAGACGAACCTCAAATATCATAGAAACGAAAAATCCAGGACGTTATTATTTGACACCGTCGGGTGAAAGAAAGACGAATATTGCTATTCGTCCTTTTCCCATGAAAAGCTAATTTAAACTTCATCAATCTGTTATGAAAGAATGACTCTTGTCTTCTCACACAAAATTTTGTTGATATTTCCTTACAAAATTTTAACTGAAAGTGCATTTGCACCATCCTTCCTCCTGCAAAAAATCAAGTTAAAAATGAAATAAAAAGACAACTTTTTAAACGTGAGACAAATAAATTTGATTTTTTGGCCCTCCTGGAAAATGGGTATGTCGCGATATTCGTCCTTTTTCCCCAAGATGGCAATATTCATACGCATACTTTGTATCGCCCTAGGTTACTTAGGCTTCTTAAATAAACAATGCTACCTGCTCAATAAACGCTCGTCTTTCACTGTTTACAATCTAGACCTATATCATATCATTACATGGTGGCAGCGGTAAAAATAAACAGCAGATCGACTCCCCGTGAGTGTGCCTCTAGCAAGAATTAGAAGCCTACAGTCGGATTTTTTGGGCCAAATAAACTGTTAAATTGTTAGTTTGTAGCATCACCCGCTCGAGCAAGTAGTTAGATCTAGATGTCAATAACCGTCAATATGTCCTCAAAGGAGATTCGCAAGATGATGTGGGAAAGCGAAAACATGGCAGGTTCCTTCAAAATTTTCAAACAAAGACTCGAACTCTACTTTGCCACAAAGAAGGTACATAAGGACGACCAGGTTGCCCACATATACTCATCTAAATTGGCAAGAAAGGCCTTCGGATGTTTAATGTCATGACACTCACAAATGCAGAAAAGAAAGATCCAGCTATTGTATTCCAAAAAATGGGCGAACAAATCGAGCCGGCTGAACACTTTTGTGTGAGTAGACTTAAACTCATGAGCATGAGGCAGGTCAAATCAGAGTCACTAGACGATTTTGTGACAAGGGTGCAGCTTCAGGTATAGAAGTGTGCATTTGACAGTGTGGTGGAACTGGAAGAATAACAACAACAACAATGCGGCTGTCTTCGGTTGGGACCTCAGAAAGGAATGTTTTGTTTTCTTCATCTTGATCAGTCCTGCCTAAGAAGGCCACCTGTCTTATACGCCCATTTTTCTCCTTGACAATAGGTGGCCGTCTTACACAGGTTCGATTGCACTTTTGTTGAACAGAGGAAGCAGTTAAACAACCTATGAGCCTAAAAAGTTGATGTATTCTCATGTTCATTGTCTTTTCGAGGGTTCTAAGTCATGAATCATGGGACATTTGCACTGTTAGGGGGAAACTATGGCAAATGTTGTTTTTGTTTAATCTGCTTTGTCCACACGTCATTTATCATAAATGTTTTACCCTTCAGTTTTTATAGGGTAGATCATAGACTCCCTGCACATTTTCAATGAAATGAAATTCTAATGAAAAGCTAAATTTTTGTATTCATACTTGATATTTACTATAAATCATCTGTTCTTATCTTCTTTCCTTCCTTCTCACATTCTTTATCATAGTATCCGTGAAAAGTTTAATGAATGGTGTTGATTGTACCTTTATTCAGAGCAAGCAGCAAACCAGGATATCAAGCTGTTATGCCTGAAAGCTATGAGTGTCATGAACATGGCTTCTCGGAGAGACCTTCCAAATGAGGTGAGCTGAAAATTAACTCATTCTCTGCCCATTACTGATATATTGGCACCGCGACTGCACCATTTGTGTTCTTTACCGATACATCGCCACAGGCTATACTCAAACTCTGGTTCATAAGTGCTTGATCCATAATTTTAAGTTTTGATATAAAAGAATCTCAAAAGTAGAAACTTCCTGCAACGAAATATGGTGTCTATGACTACGTAAGTGGGTGGAAAGTTGAAATTATAAAGGTATTTTGTGTGGTCTGTTGTGAAACCAAAACATTAAAGATGACCACACGCAACTTCTAGTTCTAGCTATCTAGTAGCAAAATTACCCCATAGGCCTATAACTTGTAAAACAGACCAGGGAATTTTTCTTTAGTAAACTTGAGGACAAAGATGATAATTTCCTAGAATCCTTAGCTTTATTATATTCTGATTGGGGTGATGATTGAATCGAGAGTGAGAAGCGTAATAAGAAAAACATAATTCGTAGATCTAAATCTACAGTGACAGCAAAGAGGGTAGTTGAAGACAAGAGAGTGAGTGGATATGCTGGGAAATGTAAAGGAAAGACAGCCAAGAGAAGTGAAATCAAGAGAATAATGATATAGATCTCGGTCTAAATCTAAATCTTGACTTGGACATGCAAGTGCAACACGGGCATATTCTGATTCATTACAACTTTTGGTATAGTCACAGTGATGTTACAAAATGGATAATAAAATCTGCTAGATTTGCACAATTACACCTTTTTTCTTGAACATGCAGGGAATTGAATGTAACATTCATTTTATGAGCTTGGAAATGTTTTTAAAAAAAAATAAAGATTTCATTATTTATATCAAAGTAGGAAATTTCGTCTGTCTTTTTATTAGCTCCCCTGTGAGGGAAGCGTTCTTTTACAAGTAGATCTATCAATTACGTCCTTTGCTTAATCAAATATTTTTTTACACATTTCAATGCTACGTTTTATTACTTTTGAAAATATGAATGACACTCTATATACTTACCCTATTATTTCATTTTACTTTTGGACACGGATTTTTTTCGCTCTCTCCTGCCCACCCAGCAGTAATGGGTACCTGACTTCGAGTTGGGGAAGTAAAAGCGGCGTGGAAAGGAACTGGCCACCCTACCACAATATGCCGATGGCCATGGAAGTTGTCTCACTAACAAGGCAATCCCCAATATATGTCCGGATCGGATGCAGAAACAACTTTACTTTACTTATGAAAATCCTTCTCAAGCTCAGGGCTGAGAATTGTCTGCCTAAAGGCAGAATTCCGCTCATTGCAACACCGCCATCCGCTCATCCAAACGCCTCTTCCGACTTTTTTCCAAGTTTCGTATTATAATAATATTGTAGTAAGAATAAAAAAACGAATTGAATAAAAGACGATAACAGTTTTAGATGTTTTTTAAATGCTCGCTGGACGAATCTGAGGTGCGTGCGCATCTGTGTGTCGGCCGAAACCATTTAATCGAGTACTTTTTATTCTTCATTACTGGTAGAATCGGACTCAGTTGTACATTCGAGTACTGGTAGTTACGTGGAGAACTGTGGTGACTTTGGCTCACGCATATCACAACCCTAGCCTTTTTTTTTTGGTCTTTGTCTGCTTGTTCTTCATCATGATGGGTAGCAGGCTAAAAATATTTAGCAAGAAAAGAGAATTAAGACGCGTTAAAATTCTTCCCTTTCTTAGTCTTAAGGACTTGTGTGTGTTGTAGGGTTTTATTTATAAAGAAGAGGTATACATGTTTTCATGTATACTGCATCAGGGCTCATATATTCTTGAAAATGTTGACGTGGTAATTCAAATAACTAAATAATTGAAAATAACATTTTGCTCCCCAAAATCATTAAAACACTGAAAATGGCCATTCAAGGATGTGTAAACCTTGTGCTTATTTTTTTTCCATCTCAATGTACAATGTATAGTAATTTTCTTTTTGACAGTATTTGGGTCGTTGTTATTATTTTTCTCTAAAATTAGGGTTACAAATAAGACCTCAAACCCTTCCAAAATAACCAGATTTGGCTATTTTATGCCTCATTTTTTTCAAAATTTTGCGGGGGGAGGGCATGCCACCAGACCCACCTAGTTTTCAGCTTTTTTTGTGGTATGCCATTCTCAGCCCTGAAACATGCACACCTATCATTCTTGATCGGATGCACTGAGAAAACCCGGTGAAAGCTGGTATAAAAATGGGCAGAGAAGAATGAGTTAAAACAGTTTTTCAAATGGTATTTCCCTAGTGAGGCTGGATGGGGCACGGTGGAAAGGTGGTAGAAATTTGGGAAGGGGGGGGGGGGGGGGTAAGGGAAATAGTTTTCTGCTCAAATAGGTCTCTATTGCCAAATGTCCTTCTGTGGACGAGCTCTTTAATTTTTGGGTTTAGGTCATATCCTTGTGAGATTCTTGCTTGCTATCCTCTTGGCTTTTGGCAGGTTTTACAGAATGAAGCATGCATTTTATTAATTTTAAAATATAAATAAAACAGTGGACATATCTCCCTCGTGACACAAATATGTGTCCAGGCAAAGTAAGCTTTGGTGCATTGTACATTTATGCACAGACTCATCTAGAAAGGAGAGAAGACTGAATATAATGTGTGGAAGAGGGGTGGGGGTGTATTTCTAAAGGGAACTTTTTGAAGATTATTTATTTCATTCCTGAAATTTGAATTATGAAATGCATCCTTACAGCTTGCTTAATTGTTCTTTCTGATAAAGGTGGGCCGAATGATGCAGACTTTGCTGTTTGACCCAAAACCAGCCGTTAGAAAAGGCATCATCAAATTCTACAGTGAACGAAACAACTATGCTGAAGTCCAACCCATATTTCTGCAGAATGAAGTTGAAAGAATACTTTGTCCGCTCCTGCAGTTTACTCCTGACAGAAAGGTCAGAACTGTATATTGTTGTCTTAAAACAGCTTTAAAATAGAGCTTTGTTTTTATTTGCAGAAGGAAACTGAGGACGAAATCAGTACTGTTTTTTTTTCTGTTATGTGAACTTATAAACAATGAACTGGACTTTTAATTTCTTTAAAATTTGGAAGTGCTATTCAGAGTTAAAGGTGCCTTTTTATTTTCTTCTTCTCTATCTCCTATTGTGTCTTCATGTAATGTGCTCAGTTGGTTCAGGCGAAACTCAGCCCTTGTCATTAAGGGGAAGGTTCAGGTGCAATGGTTGAGAATGTTGACCCTGTCTGCTGTTCATTTTTAAAAATCTTATAAAAACCGTGTAAAAAAATTACAAAAGGCACCATGGATTAAGGGATGGGGTCAGATAAAGGTAAGACTGGTGCTCCTATCATCTGGAAATTGGTGTAATTTAAAAACAAAAAGTTAATCCAATACCAATCTTGTCAGTGCTGCTGTTCACCCATGATCGACTGGTACCTTTGTCATGTGAGTTGTGATCTAGGTATCGCCAAAGTTTTTTCCCCTTATTTCAAAAGACTAGGCTCTCTGTCTCATCTACCTTGGTCTCAGAGATGTGGACAAAAATAGATAAAAATATATTGTATTTATTGAAAATCACTGTATGAATAAGGAATAGTAATACTCAAGTATAGATTGTAAAGCATATATAGCTTGCTGTTGAGCGGGAATTTATGCTGTACAAATGCTATCTATTATTATTATTATTAATTATTATTATTATTATTATTATTATTATTATTATTATTATTATTATGGGGGTACTTCGGCATGACAGATAGTCATCTTACCTCTAAGCTAAATGGCTAAACTGATTGCCAGATTATTTTAAAGTGTCTTAATACCTTTCAAGTCTCATTTTAATAAAAGAAAGCTTGCAGTGAAAAGTGATATCAGCTTTATGAATCTGCTTCTAGAGGGATCATATTGCATACTTTACCTTACAGTTCTTTATAGATTGTATCTTCAAGCACTGGCTTCTGTTCAAATCCATGAATGCAATACTACAGTCGACTCTTCTTGCGTTGAAGTCGCTTCAGTTGATCTTCGGTGGAGTTGATCTTTTTCTTGGATCCCAGCATCCTTTTTCTTTACATTATTTAAAGCCAATTAATTATTTTGAGTTCAACTCAAACATAAAATACACTCGAGTTGAAGCACTTTCTTACCCCAGCTGCAAGTATGTATGCATCAATGATTGTATTGATAATTATTATTTATTTATTTTTTGCATGGGTATCATTAGAAGTTTCACTGCAGTTTTGACACTGGTGATACATAAGGCAGAAATACAGTAGAAGCTGATCAATGCACATTAATAGGCCTGCATAGTACACAATGAAACAGTGATTGAAGCTCGAGAGTAGGTTTATGTGACGTCATGAAGCAATAATCATGTCAATTGTTGTTTTCCCTCCCCTCAGAGCAAAAGGGTAATTTGCACAGCAAGATAATTAGTAATACAGTAAAACTTGGCATAATATACGCGGTTGAAAATGGACTCTTGGCAATTGTAACTCAGTGTAACATTCACTTTCTGAAGTTAAGAGTCGAAGTCAGAATATTTACTCTTTAAAACGTATGCTTAAAACGTACTTGTGTAAAATGGTCTTTTTACTAATAACATTCACTTTGGAAGGGATTTTAGTGGTTGAAAGTTGAACTTCAGATGAGCTGATTTTCTTTCACTCCCCTGACAACAGGTCAAATGTAAAATTAATTACTTCTGCCAATGAGTATTAACTGGAAGATAATATTTCTGCATTTCCATAAATTGATTCACCAACTTGTTGTCTGGTAGGATGTATGACTTACAAAATCTATTCACACAAAATTTCTCACTCTGTGACCCCATTCCCATAGATCTGTAAACATAGATCAGCAGGGTTAATGAGTCCTCATTCCCTTTGCTTCTTGGTCACTAGTGGAAGTTTTGTGAGTGAATATTGAGGTTTATGATTATTTTAGCCTTAAGATGTCAAAATGTATTTTTACCCACCAGTCTCTAATATTTTTGATGTTTGCTTCCTTTCAGCTTCCATCTGAGAAACTGACAGGTCAATGGACACTGTTTTCTGGAAATTTTGGCACCACAGAGGTATTGGTCCTCATTCACAAACCTACGCAAGTTGTTCACATGAATGATAACCACACTAGATTTCGCTCCCAAGTAGATTTCCATCACAATCAGATGAGGAGACTCAAGCATCTGCAGCACAAAAATATTGTCAAGATGTTCTCATACCAAGAGCATTGCATTCCGCAGTTTTATGTTGTTGAGGACTACTTGACAACCAATTTTCAGGTTTGTTTTGTTTATTTTATATTTTGTGCCAATTTTTTCTAATACTCAGAGACTTATCAGTAGATTCTGAGCACATGAAGTCTTCTTCTCCTCCTCCTCCCCCCTCCTCCCCCTCCTCCTCCTCCTCCTCCTCCTCCTCCTCCTGGATCTCAGGAGGTAGTGGACTGTTTGTTCTTCAACCTGCAGTGCACCAAGTTTTTCCACATGTCACGGTTTTCATACTTCATAGGGCCCCTTGCTTTCAGGTAGCCACATTTTGATTTCAAAGATATACTGTTTTTTAAAATGCTAACTAAAGCATTTTCAGTTTTTGGAGGATTTCATTTTGAATTCAGCCCACTTGGCATCCAAAACCTACTTTTTAAAATTTTGGAACCACCAAGGATCTTTAACTCATTCAACTTTGGTTCCTGTAAGAGGCGAGTATGCAACACAATTGTGATTGGTTGCGGATAAAATTTGAAAACAAAAAATTTATAATCTCAGATGAAACTCAAAAAATATGTTTGCACCTAGTCAAATTATACATCAAAATAACCATAACTGTATATAGAACAAGAGAATATTGAAAAATGAGCAGTTAGTTACATACATTCCATAATATTTGTACATTTGGATCGTAACCTCCGATATTGAAAAAAAAAAATTTTTTAAAATAATTTTGAAAAAAGGATCCCAAACAGAAAAAAAACACTCGTATCTTATATGGAATTATTCAGAATTGCATTTGGAATAAACCTATACATGTCTTGGGTGGTACTTTTTGAAGAAATTCACCAAAAAGTAGTGATTTTGGGGAGAAAAAAAATATTTTGACTATTTAGATCTAGGCCTAGATCTAGCACTCAAAAATATTGATTTCTCAATTACAGTGCACTGGCAATTTGAGTCCAGTAGTATCAATATTATGAGAAGAGTCCTACACTTCTTTAGTGAGCAAAATAATGATACATTTTGTTGTGTAAAAGTACATAGACTGGTGTCTGGCTATAATTTGGGCTTCGTGATAAAACAATGTCGCATAAACTTTGAAATCCTGTTTCAAAACTGAATCAAAACTTCCGATTTTCGGTGGAAACACTTGAACCGGAAGTCAACTTTATATTATGACTTTTATTTTAACATGGATATGTGGATTGGAATAGAAACCAAGCTAAAATTGAACGTCAGTTCTCGAGCCGCCGGGGGCGGCTTTGCGTACTGACGGCACTCTAGCCGCGCCGCCCCCCACGGCTCAGCGTAGCGAATGAGTTAATGTGGGCAACTTTCATACAGGACCTCCAAGACCTTTTGCTCTTATCAGAGAGGCCTAGGATTTCGATCTTACACACACTAAGATCAGGGATGTGGCTGAAAAACAGCAGTAATTTGGAACTGGGATTAGCTGTAGAAAGAATAAGGGAGGGAGGAGCACACAGGAGGCCAGGGGAGAAAGGTATACAAATTTCAGAGATCGTTTTGACAGGATTATTTATCCGCCCTAAAAATTTACTCTTTCTTTAGATTTTACTGATTTTACTGGCACAAGTATTATTACAAATTCATGTATCAGCCACAATCTCGTCTAATTGATTGCATAAATATTCCTTTTAACTCTTTAAGTGTTCAAAGTTTAGATCAGAGTTTGTTGGGGTTTCTTCCCATGATGAAATTCTGAAATAGGGTGCAACTCAAAAAAGATTGTATTTAGATTAAATATTTCACAGAATAAGTGTATCAGACACATGTCAAGAAATTATTTTCTTTTTTGTTGTTCTTGGGGTAGGGTAGTGTTTTACGATGCTCGCAATAGCATAAAGTCATATGAGTACAGAGGACACCTTAAGCATTTTCAGTTTGGTAGATAAGTCAATTGTTAATTTTGCCCACGTGGTGGCCAAAGCCTATTCTTATTGATTTCAGGACTACCAAGGGATCTTTAATGTGGGCAACTTGCACACGGCACCTTGGATATTTTTTTGCTCTCATACGAGAAGACAAGGTGTTAGATCTTACATAGAAAATGAATTAATTTTTATGAAATGTGTGTATTTTGGGAAGATTTCACATCTGTGTCGATGTTATAAATCGTAAACGAGCCAGGGATTTTTTCTTCATTAAAAAAAAAGGGGAGGCATTGTGGTCAAAATAATGAAATGGAAGCACTAGCATTTCGCCCGTTTAGCAGTTTTTATCAAATTTTTGTTTTTCAACTCAACACCTTTAAGGTTCAATTTAAAGCACTTTCTGTTTGGATTTTACTGAAAAAGGTTAATTTAAGGCAACAGAAATGTAAATTTGCAGTTTCCAAGGACTCTCAAGCTTTAGAAGTCACCAAACTTTGGCGGCCATTTCCTCAATAATTTTACCTCTGAAACCAGGAGATCCCCCACCTCCTTCAATAACAAATATCTAGACTTCTATTCATGAAAGATGGGTATTTTTTCACCAAAAGCAAGATAAATGAACAAGCTTTAATATGATGCCAAAAAATCCTCATGCTCAAAAAACCTGATTCCACTGCGCTGTGACACAAATAATAAAATATCACGATCAATTTCTTCTAAAAACAACAGTTTTCAAATTTACAAATTCTATCTAAGGGCACTATCTACAACCAAAAAGAAATAGCCTTTGTAAATTTAAGAGGAAAAGTCGAAAGAGCTAAATACTGGTACCCATTTATCTGAACAGTATATATTATGCCTCTTATTTTTTAAAGTTAATCCTGCATGAAATGAGACTCACACTGCATCATTAACATCATGGATGCAATATAATGTGAATGAGTAGTTCTAGATCCTTGATAAAGATAAAGCAGATGTTGGAGAAGCGAGAGATTAACTCTTCATGAAGAAGAACTATGTATTCATTTTATATTGCATTTATGAATTCAATGATGCAGTGTGTAGCTCTGGGCACATCAGAGATAAACTGTGTGATGCAGTGTGTGGATCTGAGCATTTAAGAATGAAAGAATCCCTATATGTGTCTTTATCCTATACTAAAGTCAAAATTGTTTTATGTCTCTTCGAGAAATTGGAAGACTGCAAAAGACTATTATTTAGTTTTTTTTAAAAATTGCTCAAAGAAAGAATTGATACACAGTGTCAATACTAAAAATTCAGATTTTGATTGGGAAAAATGGAATCTTTTACTAGGATACCCCCAATACTGTCTAAGATATCCCATATTTAAAAATGCACTTATATGGAACAATAAAATTTTTGGAAAGTCAAATGAAATATGTAAATCTAAAAATAGTATGTGGACTATTTTTTCGAGTTTAAAACTGTACACCAAATTTTGTCTTACATCGTTTATTATTTTGTTCCTCAAGACTGCCCTGAAGAATCGCAGTGACAACAGAGCATTCTTTCCAAGAAGTCAACTCTTCAAGTTCTTGATAAATGCCTGTTCAGCTTTAGAATACTGCCATTCCAAAGATTTTGTCCACCGTAATGTGATTGGCTCCAGTTTTTTCATGTTCGGGGAGGAGATCAAGCTGTGTGGCTTCCAGCTCTGTGTCCGAATAGTTGAAGGCCAAGGGAAGGCTGTAGGTGAGTTGTCAGAATTGGAACACTTGACCTGAAGTTTTCAAAACTCCAGAAATAAATCCCAATCAGTCAAAATGTGTGTGTGTGTGGGAGGGGGGAGGGGGGGGGGGCAACCCAAACTTTTCAGAGAGGTGGAATTATTAAGTCATTTTAATGGTTCTTTTGATTATATGTCACTGATTTTTTCAAAGCTGAGTGCATTTCTTTTCATTCTGCATCGTACAATGCATTACGTTCAGAAAATCTGACAACAAATGGGAATAATATCTGTGGTCCCTTGACAGTTGATTTTCTAACAACATGGGTGAAAGTTTTCCGGCATATGCCGGAATTCTGGCTTTTGAAAATAAGCTTTCCAACTTTTCCGGTTTGGGACAAATTGTCGACTTCATACATTTTGGAAGTAGTCATTCTCCCCATCCAGTCTCTAGCTCTTTGCATTTGGTTACGTTGCTGGTCTGTCTCAGCTTGCCCTACTGGCCTGCTCACTTTAGTTGCGTTGTAGTCTATAGTTGTTAGGCTACCGGACCCGTAATTTCAGAAGTCCCCGATGATGGCCTGATAACTGTGTCAATTGCGGCACACAAATGATCAATATTATTCATAGTTCTGCTGTTACTTTCAAAACAAGCGTTCCCCAACTCCAAGTTCTGTTAAGTCGGGCCCGTCATCAAGACCAGTGAGTAAAACTTTCAAACATGCGTTCTCATCAAGTGACATGACTCCGGCGTGCGAGTTTCGCGCGTGTCAGGGACCTGTCCATTGACGGGGTCAACTAAAGTTCATGCACACTGGTTGAAGCGTCTTTCGAGGCTTACGGGGGGGAAAGGAGGGGGGGGGGGGGGTAGACGCTTGGACAAGGAGTCCTTGACGTGATACTTCAGAATTAAAAAAATAATAACAAAATACACACACGGCGCGCGCGCAGAGGGCCTATAGATCTACATGGAATGTAATATATTTATGGACACCCCTGGGAATTTTTTTATTCAGCTGGCCAGTGACCTTGGTGATTTGTCGTTGATCCCTATTTTTGCCCCTGAGATCCTGATTTTTAGATTTCATAGAGTGGCAGATTTGGTTTAGACATGCGAGCGGAGAGTCTGCTTGTGAAGGCACATGTAGCCGGTAGGGCCCTATTGCCGCCACGTGTGTCAGCGCTTTCTCTTCAATAGAGACTAAGCACTATGCAGCAGCTTGCCGATGTTCGGTACAGTTAGGTCTATGTGAAGTTGTTGTAGAAGAGAGTGAACCATAGCGGAGCAAAAAAAAAACGTACAAAGACTTCTCGGTTGAGGACAAAACGGCTGATCCTAGCAGAGGTGGATGAAAAATCAATATATATATATATATATATATATATATTTAAAAAAAACAATCTGCAACATGTTTAAGATTCCGAACAAAAGGAAAAAAAAAAAGACAGCGGAAAATACATTGCACAGTATTGAGAATTATAGTGCTGAAACAGGGACGAAAAGGCATAAACTGATAAAGTAGAGGGCAGTGGAACAAGCAGTGTTTTGTTGGTTTCAAAAGGGGCAGGCTATAGCTATTTCTATGTCAAGCCAAATTATTTCAGTTAGGACTGAGAACTACAGCATTAAAATATAAAAATTAAATCGCCATCAATCCATTACGCGCGCAGGTTTTGCATCAGGGGGCATAATTCATGTAAATTTTGACCCGATTGTCCAACCTGGTTATCTTCCTTGGTGCAGCCTAGAATTTGTCCATCGCAAAATTCGTACATAACGAAAAGATTTTTATGTCCGGCCGATTTCACCATCAACTGCAATAGCCCAACCTACAGCCCCAAACAATGTGTGCACAAGTGCCGTGCACCATTGCTGAACTCTTAATAAGCAAGAATCCACCGTTGTAGTTTAAAAAATGTGGACTGTGACGGTGACACAGCTCTTTTTAAAAAAATGTGTGTCTCAGTGGGGATTGTGATAAAATACATCTGTGAAAAAAATTAACATCCAGAAATAGCAAATTGTTTTTTTGCGGACCCAGCACCCGGTTGGATGGATTGTTTTCAAAGGAATGCTTTGATGAAAGTACCTGTACTACACATACATATCTTGATGGAATGTGTGTTTATCTGACGTTTGTCAACGCGTGTAATTTTCAGGCGTAGGCATTTTAATTTTACTAATTCAGATTTCAGGTTTTTGAACCTGTCAGTGCTTTCACCCATGTCTAACAAGCAATTCTGTTTGATAATTCTTTATAGTTAACGTAGACTTGATGTCAGTACATTATATTCTTTACTGTTTCAAATAAATGTCACTGGCAGTTGTATTTGCAGCTCTGCGTTAATCACCTGCATATTGCGTACTTTCAAATGCTAATGTGGCGAGGGGAAGTACTTTTGGCCTTACTTGTATTTCTGCATTTCTTTTTTATTTTCTCAGTGTTATTTTCTTTATTTAGTTAGCATATAGGCACATATGTGTCATTGCAAAAATGGGATCAAACTACTATGCTGTCTTCTAAATCATACAATAATCTAGCCTATACAGTAGTCTCCACCTAAGATCCCACCGCTTACAGTTCTGGCTGTTTTAAGAAAAATGCTGTAAAGAAAAAGCTCCTACTGTGAACAACTCGCTTTTTGAAGAGGATTATAGCATGAAGGAATTCAGTCAGGTCCTCAAAAAGCTAAGGGAAAAGAAAGCACCAGGACCAGATAAAATACACAACGAAATTCTGTACAACCTTGGTGCTAAAGGAAAAGAAGTTCTTCTTTCCCTGATAAATACCATGTGGAGAACGAGTGGAATACCAAAGGCATGAAGGATCGCCCAGATTATACCGCTCCTGAAAAATGGGAAACCCGCTGGAGAAGCGAAAAGCTACCGACCTATCTCATTAACATCATGTACCAGTAAGCTTGCTGAAAGAATAATAAACAACCGCCTCTACTGGTACCTGGAAAACACTAACAGCTTAAACCCACACCAAGGAGGCTACAGAAAAGGCAGCAGTACTGAAGATCAACTTTTGAAACTGAGTCAAAACACCCAGGATGGATTTCAGGAGACTAAACACACTGTCGCCATCTTTGTAGATCTCCAACAGGCGTACGACAGAGTGTGGAGAAAAGGCCTACTCATGAAATTGATTGACCCTGGGATACATGGCAAACTTTACAAATGGATCAAGCTCTTCCTGTCGGATTGAAACATTGAAACCAAGGTATACGATGCCCACTCGTCAAGAGAAGTACTCAAGGAAGGCCTACCTCAAGGTTCCTGTCTGAGTTGCATTTTGTTCCTGATCTTCTTTAATGATGTAACGAACGCGCTAAAATCAGAAAAGACTCTTTATGCTGATGATCTTGCTCTCTGGCAGACACATCACAGCATAATAGTAGGAGCAGGGAAATTAAATGAAGACCTCAAGAGGCTCCACAATTACTGTAGGAAATGGAAACTTAAAATAAACTGCACGAAAACAGTATACATCATCTTCATGAAGAGCCATAAAACAGCCAAAGAAAATCTCTAACTAAAGATAGGAAATGAAAGCCTTCCCAAAGAAGAGCATCCAACTTACCTAGAAGTCAAACTTGACCATAGTCTAACCATGAAAAGCCAAGTGGAGAACATAAAGAACAAGGGAAAAAAAAAGACTCCAACTTTTAAAGAAACTCGCAAGCAGTTCATGGGGATCAAACAAACAAACTCTGAGAGCTATACCTTGGTCATGTCCAATCTTCCCTGGAATATAGCCTACTCATTATGTGCAGTACAACTACTTGCAATATCCTTGACAAGGTCCAAAACAATGCCCTTCGTTTTATAAATGGTGGCATGAGATCCACACCTACCGCCGCGTGCGAAATCTTTTCAAATGTTGAACCACTGGGAATCCGCAGAGATAAAGCAGTTTTGGAGCTACATGAAAGAACTAAAAGAATGTGCCCAACCACCCTAACAGGAAATTAGTAGAATATGGAAACCAAAGAAACGAATTCAACAAAAGCCAATCAAGCATCACATCACAGAACTAATGGAGAGCCACCATCTACCACAAAACAGAAAAGAAACCAAAAGAGTCAACCAAAACATCCCTCCCCACCTTTCTTTGAAAAAGCCAATCATTACATCATCTCTCAGAGACAAGAGCACAAAATCTTCAGACCCAGTGACGCTGATGCTTGCATCACATCAAACAATCGACAGCTATTCAGATGACTGGATACACGTCTATATGGACAGCTCAGCATTCAAAGGCACAACCAAAGCCAGATATGGAATACTAATACAGTACCCAGATGGAAGTTCCAATGAGTTCTCTGCAGCCTGTGGAGAGAAATGCAGCAACTACGATGCAGAAATGATGGCAATTGAAACAGCACTGTACCATCTCCGCACAGTTTTTGACACTCATCCTGGAAAAGACCAGAGTATTGTGATTTTCACTGACTCACTATCAGTCTTACAAGCTATAGAAAATGACCATCTTCTAAACCAAGATTTGACCCATATACTGTTTGGCTTCCATCATCTGATAACATTCTGTGGCATCAACCTAGTAATGTAGTGGGTCCCTGGACACTCAAATATACCTGGAAATGACAGACCAGACACACTTGCCAAACGGGGATCTAGACAGGAACAACCCAACATTCCAACTTCATACAACACTGCAAAACAAATCATTAAAATCAACAATAAACACGATTGGATGAACAGATGGGCCCTGGGAAAGACAAGCAGAGCAGTTTTCAGACATATGACCACAACAAAAAGAAATGACAATATCTATCGCATACAGAGAAAGAAACAGACCACGATCTTCTGCCTACGAACAGAACATATACAGCTCAACTTCCTCCTGAACAGAATAAACCCGGAACTTCCCCCAATGTGCCCCTTGTGTGACTATGCATATGAGACTGTGGATCATCACCTGTTCCACTGCACAGCCCTAAATGACATCAGAGCTACCCATCTCCCTCCAAGACCTAACATTGACAACACACTCTATGAAACATTACAGCAACTGCAGCAAACCTGCACTTATCACTACATGGCATTTGACAGAAGGGTGAGAGCCCAGCTGTTGCTGGATCGATAACAACAACAACAAAAATGCTCTCCTTCCTTTTTATATTTGTTACTCTCTTGTAACAAATTTAATCTTTGGCACTTATATGACTCTACAAGTTTGCTCCAGGCAGAATCACATTGAACTGAGAACTCTTCCCTGACCAATGCAGCAGTTGTACACCCGAATTTGTGGCACAGACATGCCACAGTGATTGGTCTTCACAGCTGACCACTCTACATCTTGTCCTTTCTCAGTTCTTACAATTACAACTCTCACACCGATAGGTCTACTTGAGCCATTCGAGTTATTACTCTACTTTGAGTTTGAGCAATAATCTTGATGAAAAAAATAAAGGTATTATGGGTTGTTGGTATTCTCTTCAAACAGGCTCCTCAGTGCCATTTTTAACCCTCTAAAAGCACTAAATTGCAATTTTTTCAGGGTCTTTTCCCCCTGAACCCCCACCAGGACGCTGTCCCTGGTACATGCTGGAGGTGGCAAAGGTCCCCAGAACCCCAGCAAAATTTTCCTTACTTTTCGTCTTCAGCTGTTGGAAGCACTGCATGATAAGTCATAAACCCACCCAGTTGTGGACCTAAACATGGGTCACTGTAGATTTTTACCTTGGTGAGTCAGCTAAGATCCAGTTCACCTAGGATCCCAAATTTTCCTTGCTCCTGAGCACCAAGATCTTAGGCAGAGACTACTGTACTAAAATATATCAGTTCGGATATATTGTTATGATCCGTTTAACAATACAGTATTCATCCCACTCTCCATACAAAGATATATTAATGACAAATTTAAAGTCATGTGCCAGTGACTATCAACATATAGATCTTGAAAGTAGATCTAAGCTAGAAATGAGGCTTATCTCTTTCTATTTTGAAGCATTTCCAATTACAGTCGAACCTGTGTAAGATGACCACTCGTTGTCAAGGAGAAAAGTGGCTGTATAAGACAGGTGGCCGTCTTAGGCAGGACTGATCAAGATGAAGAAAACTAACCCTTTCTTTCTTAGGTCGCCACATTGTTGTTGTTGCTTTCGCTGTTTTTTTTTTCTTCTCTTTTTTTTATATTTTGTTGCTGCTTTTGTGCAAGTTTGACAATATAACAAAATGTGTCAGACAAAGAGGACTGAGTGCTATGGTAAAACAAACACATTGGTTACCACCACTCTGAGAACGAGCGACGCTTCTGTCACAAGTTCATGTTGACGTCTATTGTTTCTTTGTTACAGACTGGGTAAACAACAGTGACCACTCATCTCACTTACGATTTGTGTTTGAGTTCTGGGCAGGGCTTATGGGTTATGAGGGATCACACGCGTACCTCACCAGCAGCTGAAAATTTGTTACCTTTTTGGTCAAAAGTGGGAGGGGCCTATGCAACATGATCGGTTGGAGTGACTACCTAACAATAACGACAGATGATTGAATTATGACGGCTCGCCCACAACGCTGGGGTCCAATGCATGATTTATGACAAAATGTAATGGAGTCACTAAGGTGGCCGTTTAAGACGGGTTATTGTTAGGTGTGATAAGGGTTGTGTGTTAAAATATGGTGGCCGTGGCTGCGTTGGACAGGTGCCCGTTTTACACAGTTAAATTATATAGAAAAAACGCAAGGGGGGAAATGGAAAGTGGCCGTTTTTACAGGTGGCCGTCTTATAGAGGTGGCCGTCATGGCATGTTTGATTGTACCTTGAACAGGCAAGATGAAATATGTTCATTTAAGAATTCTTTGAACAAAGTCATGGTATATTTCCTCTTATGTAGCATGTGCACAAGTTCAATACGTTTTCTAAAATATCCTTTGTAAAACAGTAGAAAAAGGATCGCAGTGGACCTGTTTGAGAACGCAAGAGAGTAAGTACGTCTACACACAACAGTGAGCAGGTTAATGGCTGTCCTACCTTCTTGTCATGGAATATTTCAGCCAGCAGGATTCCTAAAGAATGAACTTTTCACCTTATCCCATACCAGAGATCTGTTCTTCTAAACCATACAATCGACTCCTTTTGTGTTGAACTCGCTTAACTTAATCCTCTGATAAGTTGATTTTTATTTTTTTTGGAGACGGGGGGGGGGGGTGTCCCAACTCTTCTTCTCCTTTACATTTGTTAAAGTCACAAAGGGCAAAGGGTTATGTTGAGTTCAACTCAAACAAAATTCACTTGAGTTGAAGTGCTTTTTTTATCCCCAGCTGCAAGTAAGCAATGACTGAATTGATTTTTTTTGCGTCTGTATCATCGGATATTTTGCAGCAGTTATGAAAATACAATAATTAGGTAGAGCTGATCAACGCGCAATAGACGTGCACGACCTCGGTGCTTTCTTGTCGTAACTTAATTTTTGTAACAGTGAAAATGTGACATCTTATTAGGCTCACTCTTTGTTATGACTATTTTCTCTGTTATCGAAAATAGAGATATAACAAGAAAAGCACTGGGGTCGTGCTATGTAGTACATGTGTGTACTATGTACCTCAATGAAAGGGTGAAGGGAGTGCAAGGAGTGTGTGTGTGTGACGACATGAAGCAACAACTACTTGCTTTATTGTTTCCCTCAAGGCTGAATGGAATGACATGGTGAAAGACAATGGGTATTACAATAAAATCTCAGTATAACGTTCTTGGCTGAAAACATACTCTAGGCAGTAACATTCATTTTCTGAAGATCCGAGTCCAGTCACTTTAACATTCACTTTTCAAGGGTTTAAAGTGTTAAGTTTTGTAACAACGTACACTGTGCATTGTGAGAATAAAGAAATTGGTAAAAGACGATAGTTTTACTCTACTGGAAATAAAACAGAATCAGTACTTATTATGTAAGTGGACCATCTGTTAGTTTTGCTACTTGGGGACGCTTGCATCTCTCTGTCTGTTTCTCTCTCTCTCTCTCTCTCTCTCTCTCTCTCTCACACTCTCTCTCTGTCTCTCTCTCTCTCTGTCTCTCTTTCACTCATGCACACTCAGACACAATGCGTGAGCCACGAGCTCACTGTGATTAATCAGGTGAATCTGTCACCGCCAATTTACAACAGTATTATTATTTAAAATATGAGTACTGTTGAAAATGTTGTTATATCCCCCGGTTTTAAGATGCAGATGCTGAAGTTGAACTTCGGATGAGTTGATCTTTTTTTCATTCCCCCGACGACATTAACTCAATGGTAGTCAACTGCACTGCCATATCCGTGACTCTTTGCTTTCTATAAAAACTGCCCCATGAAGTGTGCACACCATGGGCTGCACCATTACGTTCAAATGAAAAGCGAAACACAAGTCTCACAAAATTGAGAGGTCACTTTTACTTTTAGTTAAGTCTTTATCGTGTGAGGTGGGGTTCCCCACAATGCTGGACCGTCTCTTGATATGAAACCTGAAAGTGACATAAACGTCACTAAATTGGTCATTGAATAAAAAAAAAATTGACCCAATTTTGATAGCTCTTCATCTAAGGAAAGAACTCCTGCGCGGTAAGAGAGACCTGTTTTCAGCACTTGCTGAAATTTAATTTAACATAGTCATCCTTGTAAAGGAATGTGATCCAGCTGCTGCCAGCGGCTCACCAGTACAGCAGTTCTGTTCACTAGCTGCTGGGAGCGGCTTGCTGGAGAAGTGTATCTCTATGTATCTACTCCTGCATTATAGGTGCAATTCTGCTACTATATTTTATTAACCAACAACCAAAAAACCTATCCAAGATGGTTTCACAAATCTCTCATTGCCTTATACGTTGCCATAAATTTTATATAGCCCCTGACATTTCAGATGAGCCATCATAATCCATTCACCTGTCATTATTGTTACCTGTTCTTATGAATGAACCAATCACTGATGTGATGGCATGTTGAGAAGGTTTTGCCCCCCCCCCCCCACTCCCCACTCTGCACCTTGTTTACCCAAGTTGACCAGTTGGCAAATATCCAATGAGCTTTATGACAGTTCTGAGCCTTCAATCACCTCCGTTTGGGACCTCCGAAGGAATAGGTGTTCTTTTGTTTTGATCAGTCTTCCCTGAGACGGCCACTTTTTTCCCCGGCAATGGGTGGCTGTCTTTGACAATTTTGACTATATGAGCAAAAAACAGCCAAATTATGTTGATTGGTGTGTATAACATTTACATTCTACCATAAGCACCAACTTCCCCTGGCTCTACAATTATAAATAATCATGAAACTCATGGTGACTGAACAACAATGGGTATGTGGTGTTCAGCGCTGCATCATCTGATACTTTAAAGAATGCTGATGTAGGCAAATGACCCCCTATAATTTTGAGTGCAAACTGTTCACTGTATTACGTAAGAAAAATAATCTGCTGTCTTTTCAGAACAGAATAACGTAGGGGTGCCAACAAGGTGGACTGCTCCAGAGTCTTTGGAGAAAGGAGAGTACACCAGGGAATCTGATGTTTACATGTTTGGCCACCTTATGTATGAAGTTCTCACTCATGGATTGATGCCCTACTCTCATATACAGATGTCAGATTCAGAAATCGTACCGCTGGTAAACTGTCTGTGTCTCTGTTTTTTATTGTGAGTCACAAGTCAACTTCAGGATGTAGCATATTAACCTATTCTGAAAGAGGAACCATCACTAAATAAAAAGGCATTTACTGTTTGAAAAAAGAATTTTGAGCAACAGAGATATTATCCAGTTAATGAACCTCACCTCTTGAAATTTACTTCATAAAAGACTGAGCCTGAAATTGGAGCTACATTATCTGCTTTGTAACTTGAAATTCTAGTAAAGTAATAAGGCCCTAAATTCAGTATTCTTGATACTTTGTATTAAGTAAGGTTGTTTTCATGTCATGTCATTACACTATAAATTTTCAAACAAAATGGATGTTTAGGCTGTCAGGAATGGTGTTTTAATTTAAAATATGTCTTTTTGCTTGCTTCCTTCAGCTGGGAAACAGCTCTAAGCATACATTGTTTAGATTTGTGTCTGTCAGAACTCTCCAAGTCTATCTGTTCCTTACACTATTTTTACTTTTTACAGATAATTGATGGCAATGCAAGCTTGTGTAGGGAAGCATGTATTGAGAAGTCGTCTTTCAAAATTATCGGCGAGTGTGTTCAGCATGCGCCCTGCAACAGACCAGACATGAGCAGTCTGCAGTCTATGCTAGAGGATCTCTACAACTGTAAGAGACAAGCTCTTATGTCTGTTGTCTTTTCCTTACAATGTAAAACTAATAATCTAGCAAGACACGACATCATACAATTTTCATACCGTTACTTTTTTTGTGTCACTGGTAAGACATATTTTTCTAATTTCTATAGCAGGTAGTTGGAAGGCACTACTGGTAGGTCTACTTGTTTTCTTTCCTTCTTTTGTTTCTATCTGTCTTTCTTACATTTTTCTGAATCACTGTTATTGTGTTGATGTGCTGCTGTTTACTGAAACTCAAACTCAATCCCAATCTTGATAAAGTGTAATATTGATTTTGCCTTAAACTGTCATATTTTAAGTTTTTATATCTACTCTGTGCGAAAAACGCAAATATTTATGTATAACATCATATGTATCTGTTTAGAAGTGAGTTCTGAACATAGAGTTGAATTGCTTTTCTTCTTTTCTTGTAAACGTCTCTGTAAGTGCTCTCTAGTTTGTAGGCTGCAGACTATTGGTTTATTTACTTTATTTCAACCAGCATCTTGTTTTGATGCAATGTTTTACTTCTTTGTTTTGAACAGAGCATGTCTGTATCTTTTCCAAAATTTATTCCACTTCAAAAGATATTTTAAAAATATTTATTTTGCTGATAATTCAACGTTGAAATGATTACATTGTTCACATGATTCCACAGTGGGTATTTTTATTTTAGCTTTTAATCCTCTTGCTCAACTAAAAATATGTTTCTATTGAAAAGTTGGTAAGCTTAAGTAATTTGCTGATTGAAAAAATAGAAAAAATTATTACATTCTTATAATTTCTTATTACAGAATGCAATATGAAGACACTTGTGTAAAGAAACAGTATATAATTGATTGATATGGATAAAACCTCAGCATTATGCTGTTGGGCCTCCAAGTTAGTTTAACACTAAGTTATTTCATGTGTCACGACGCCGTGGAATTGGTGCTCGTCAATTTTTAGGCGTTTAGAGTTATTGGTAGGCTATTGTCTTGAAGCTTGTTCATTTGTCTTTCTTCCTATGAAAAAAATACCCACCTATTATGAAAAAAAGTTGAGATATTTGTTACTGAAGCTGGTGGGGGTTGCCTGGTTTTAGAGGTAAAATTAACAAGAAAATGGCTGCCAAAGTTTGGTAACTTTCATAGCTGGAGAGTCCTTGGAAACTGCAAATTTACATTTTTTGTGCCTTTAATCAATGTTTTTCCGTAAAATCGCGACTGAAATGTGCTTTAAAATAGAATTTAGAGGAGTCTAGTCAAAAACAAAAATCCAGTACAAATAACCCCGCCGCCGGAAAAATGCTGGTTTCTTCGATTCCACTATTTCGACGAGTGCCTGATTTCACCATGATGCCTCACATATGATGTATAGCAACTCACTTACAATTGTTTTTATAGCTCAATAATGTGACCTTTAATCTTTTTTCTGCAGGGGTTTCAGAGAATCCTTCAGAGAAAATACGTCAGTATCCTGATTTAACAAAAGGAACAGGAAGGTCTTCAACTCAATACAAAGTGGTAAGTTAAATCCTTTAAGGGGAGGAGCGACCCTTGATTTTGCAGATTTTGGGTCAAGCTATGCAAATTTTATGTTTAGCTGATTTTTGAAGATCAACAAGTTTTTTGTCTAAAATTAGCATGGAGACAAGTGAGAAAGTCTTTATTCTCTTCGTAAATTGCCTTTGAAAACATGAGGATGGGTTAATATAGTGAATTTTCTCAATAATTGTCGTTTTTCGCAAAATGTAATTTTTTGGCAGTTTTTCCCTACTCCTTCCTTAGTTTTCATCCTTTTAACATGAAACTTTCAGAAAACATAGATGGTAAGGCTGCCATCAATATAACAGAGAGATATTTGCGAAAAAAAATAACACATTTCCATAAGCAAGCGATTACGCTACCTAAATTTAGAATAAGTTTTTTTTTATACTTTGGGAAAATTCTTATATTTTTTCTTCTTTTGCACTTATTGAAAAAAACTTGCTGTTACTCTGATAGGGTCTGGTTCAGGTATGCTCTCACAAAATTTGGTCAAGACCAAATTTGGTCAGTAAATAAGAAATCCGTAGGGATTTGAAATTCATTGTTTATTTTCAAGATGGTGGCCATTTCCATAGTGTTATGTTACGACTTACTTAAGTCTTGGAGTAGTAGATATAGATGATAGTTGATGTTGGTGGGGCCCCACCTGCCGGTCGTCTGCTAGTTCTTCGTTAGCCGATGTTACTCGCTTTGGCTTCAGTGAGAGAGTGACCTTCAGATTTCCCGCCGCTTGCATGAAATCACAGTCACGTGAAATGTCCCTTAGGCCTACGTCACAATAATTATTATTAAGGTGTGTTCACGCTACATGTCCTTCTATTCTTAAGGTGCGTTTACACCACATCTACTCCTCTTTATATGAGGAAATGACTTGAAAGGGCCAAAGCCCCAAATAACGAAATCAACTCTTAGGGCGACAACTATAACAAATTAGTTTTCCTTCCCAGGAACAAAACACTATATACATCATCTGATATTTACACTAGGAAGAGAGAGTACTCCAAATCCAGTACCTCTCTCGGCCTGACCAGTCTTCCACTTCTAGTGACAACTGGCTTTGTCTCCGTCTCATTTGAAAGGCTACTTGCAGGATCAATTTGAATTATCCCTGGCTCAGTTTGAGGTTGCCCTAACGTTGGTAAATTATTACTATCCCTGGGTATAGTAGGAGGTATGGACAGATGTTTATCCGATCTTTTTCTAACCTGTTGCCGGTTCCTCCGTGTAACTTGTCCAGAAGAAGTTTGGACGTATTCAGATCTTGGAATTACTTTTGCTTCCTCCAGCCTCAGAGTCTTAAGCCAAACCGACTGTCCTGGTTTTAACTCTGGTAGATTTTTCACTTTATGCCTTCTGTCAAAATTCTCCTTGATTTTTCTTTTTATAATAGCGTCTTTCCTCCGGAATTTTGTACCGTTCTGTCTTTCCTGCAAGGATGGTAGGCTACTCTAGTTCTTAGTTTCTGGTTCATCAGCAGTTCAGCTGGACTCTGTCCCTGGGCCAAAGATGTGGCTCTGTAATTTAAAAGGACCAGAAAAGGGTCCTGTTCTTTCTTGAGCATGTTTTTAATTGTTTGAACTGCTCTCTTTGCTTCTCCATTAGCCGACTGATGATGAAGGCTACTTGTAACATGTTTGAATCCATAATAGGAAGCGAAGTTACAAAACTCTGCTGAAGTATATTGCGTCCCACTGTCAGTAAGTACTGTCCTGGGAATACCCATTCTGGCAAAGATAGCCTTGAAACTGTTGATAACACTCTTGGAAGTAAGAGAAGTAAGGTGTGAAATCTCAATCCATCTGGAACAATAATCCACCACCAGCAGATAATGTTCTCTCTGCCTTTCAAACAGGTCACTTCCTACTTTTTCCCAAGGGTGATCTTGAGTTGGAGTTGGTACTAGCGGTTGAGGAGGCAATACTCTGTGTTTTTCACACTCAGGGCAGTTGTTCACCAGGGTTTCAATATCCTTAGACATCCCAGGCCACCAAATACAGGTGCGTGCTAAAGCCCTACACTTGACTATACCTTGATGCCCCTGGTGGATTCTCTGGAGCATGTCTTGCCTCAGTGAAGATGGAATGACTTGCCTGCATCTGTGCAAGAGAATCCCTTGCTCCACCGCCAAACAATGACGCTCTGCATAGTATAATTTTGATATTTCATGCGTCCTTTGAGGCCAATGGCCCTGAGTGAATGGAATCACCTCTCGGCATTCCTTGTCGCTGTGCTGTGCACGTCAAACTTCCTCTAATCTTTCTTCTGATAAGGGGATCGACTGAAATATTGTACTGACTTCAACTGTTTCCTCTTCTGCTTTATTGTTTTTCAAAGGAGACCTGGATAACGAGTCTGCTGTAACTAGGTCCTTGCCAGCAACATATTCAATGTCGTAAATAAATCTCTACATCCTCATCCTGAATCTCTGTATTCTTGGAGTAAGGAGATCCAAGTCTTTTGCTTTCAACAGCGACAGTAATGGTTTGTGGTCTGTTTCGATTACAAACTTACGGAGACCCACTAAAAATTCTGAAAATTTTTCACAACACCATGTCATAGCCAAAGCTTCCTTTTCAATCTGTGCATACCTAGTCTCGGTATCCGTGAGAGATCTAGATGAGTAGAAAACTGGATTCCTGCCTTCCTGGTCTTTCTGCAGTAGAACTCCTCCAATTCCAAAAGAAGATGCATCTGCAGACACTTTTATTGGCTTGTTTGGGTTGTAATGTTGTAGTACTGGTGTAGAACTAAGTAGAACCTTTATTTCTTCAAAAGCTTTTACTTGTTCTGTCCCCCATGTCCATTCGCTGTCATTCTTAAGCAGGTCTTTTAGAGGTTTTGTCACATCTGGCAGCATAGGTGCAAATTTGCCGACATGATTTACCATTCCCAAAAATCTTCTTAGCTCTGGGACATTTTCTGGTGCCTCAAGCCTGGTAATGGCCTCGACTTTCTCTGGGTCAATGCTGACACTGTTTGCACTGACAATATGTTCAAGAAATTTCACTTTCTTTGTTGAAAACTCACACTTCCCATTTAGTGTAATTCCAGCTTTGTTCATCCGATCCAAGACCAACTTCAGTCTTTCGTCGTGTTCTTTTTTATCTCTTCCTCCTACAAGAACATCATCAATGTCACATATCACACCTGGTATTCCTGCCACGATGTTTGACATTTTTCTATGGAATATTTCAGGACCAGAATTGATCCCAAAGGGCAGTCTTTGGTAACAAAATCTCCCAAAAGCCGTAATAAAAGTAGTTAACTCTTGAGACCTTTCGTCTAGAGGAAATTTGATGAAATGATTTGTTACAATCCAGCTTGCTGAAAACTGTAGCTCCATTCAACTGTGCCAATAACTGGTCAGTAGTAGGAAGAGGGTAGTTCTCTCTTTTAACACTTTCATTTAGTTTAGTGTAATCACAACATAGCCTGACTTTTCCTGATGGCTTGAGAACAGCTACTATAGGAGCACACCCATCAGTAGGTTTGGTAACAGGTCTGATGATTCCTTGTTCCTGTAGAGATTTTAGTTCTTCTTCAACTTTATTTTTTAGTGGAAGAGGCAGCCTTCTAGGGCAGGTAAGGTTAAATGGCTTTGCATTGTTCTTTCAACTCAATAGTATATTCATTGGTTGTTTTTCCTAAGCCTTGGAAAAGACCAGCATACTTAAGTTTTCGGTCAAACTTAGCTTCTGACTATCCATTTACAACTTCCACCACTTTAAGTGCTTCAATGGCAGGTCTGCCTAACAGCGGTTTTCTGAGTCCCTTGATAACGTATAAGTCTTGTTCTGAATTACAACTGTTCTTCTTCAGGGTTGCCGTGAATACACCGATTACATATAGTTTTGACAATGGCAGGTCTGCCTAACAGCAGTTTTCTGAGTCCCTTGATAACGTATAAGTCTTGTTCTGACTTACAACTGTTCTTTTTCAGGGTTGCCGTGAATACACCGATTACATCTAGTTTTGACCCTCCCGGTCCATAGAGTTTCTTGTCAGTTTGCTTTAGCACTTTTGTGTCTCTAAAATTTTTGTCTGAGACTACAGACACGTCAACTCCTGTGTCTATATGAAATGTCATTTTCTGACTGTTGACTAATATCTCTGTGTGCCAGTTATTCACCAAATTTATTTCGTGTATTGAACCCAGGATGGTTCTTGTGGTATTATCATCACAGTCTGATTCTTCTACTCGTCTCACTTCTTTTGTTCTGCACTGTGAAGCATAATGTCCTATCTTTTTGCATTTGTAACACTCTTAATGCTGGACAATCTTGGTTATTTCTATGTGAATCATATCCACACCTTGTGCATTTCCTTTTTGAAGACTGTTGTTTTCTATCCTTTGGATATTGTGACCTCTTATCACTTGAAAACTGCTTCTTTTCTTCTGGAAACAATTTCTTTCTGTCTTTTGACATAACTCTGTCAACTGCTAATTCTTTCATTTCATTTAGCTTGACTTGACTAGCCTCAAAGGCTCTTGCTATGTCTATTGCCTTCTTGAGATCTAACTTGGGGTCTTCCAACAACTTTTCTCTCACATGGTCAGTCTTGCAGCCAACTAAAATTCTGTCGCGAATCATGCGATCTTCAAATGCTTCAAAGTTGCACCCTCTGGCCAATTTTCTTAGCTCCGCAACATAGGCAGCAATGGATTCATTAGGTTCATGTACTCTGACATGAAAGCGGTATGAATCGAATGCCTCATGAGTTGTTCCCATGCAAAATTCCTCAAACTTCTTGAGTACTGTATCGATATCATCCTGTTCCTCTTTGGAACTAAACTTAAATCCATCAAATTTGTCCATCGCATCTTCCCCTTTAACTGTCAATAAGACTGCACGCCTAAACTGTTTTGACTCTTTGATCAAGTTTGAAGCAATCTCATAATTCTTCCATGCCCTCGAAAACTTTCTCCAGTTTGATTGCAAAGCACTTTCCTCGCTAATGTTTAATTTTTGAGGCGGCTGTATTTGAGCTGGAAATCTGGACTTTGTCCCTTCCATATTGAGGCTTGGTTGACTAGTTTCAATGGGTTTAGATTCAGGCGACTAGATTTAGCGTCATAGGCCTACAGATAGGTTTCTAGATCTAGTAGAAAATTTCACGTGTCTCGATCTGTGTCTAATCTTCTAATCTACAGATCTAATCTAGAGTCTACATTGCGATTTCAATATTTGCACTTGGATTCGTACTGTCCGTATCTCTGCGCACTTCTGACACCATGTTATGTTACGACTTACTTGAGTCTTGGAGTAGTTGATCTAGATGATAGTTGATGTTGGTGGGGCCCCACCTGCCGGTCGTCTGTTAGTTCTTCGTAAGCCGATGTTACTCGCTTTGGCTTCAGTGAGAGAGTGACCTTCAGATTTCCCACCGCTTGCACGAAATCACAGTCATGTGATACGTCCCTTAGGCCTACGTCACAATAATTATTATTAAGGTGTGTTCACGCTACATGTCCTTCTATTCTTAAGGTGTGTTTACACCTCACATAGCAACCGCTGTAGCTATGCCAAAATAAAATTGCGTCTCAAGAGATTTTACTATGCCTAACTTAAAAATGTGTACTTAGATTTGATCTCGGGCAACAAACATAAAAAATGATCCTCAAGGGTAGCTCCTCCTGTTAAGAAAGTAGAAAAGGGAGAGGTTTGGAGGGAAAGGAGGGGGAGACTGACCTAACAAAAGTTTTAGGTTCAGTTTTTTTGTTCATAATCTGAAACAATTTTGTGAATAAGTCAATAAGTCCTGTATGGGCACAGATTGTAACAGATCTTATTTCATAATGATTTTCCCTGAACTTTGTTCTTCTGTAACTTGTTAACAAAACAAGGGGGACATTAACATGTTCTTATGAATGGGCATATTTATCAATGTCAAGCTCATACTGTGCCGGAACAACATAGGGGAACTGCTGCTTTTTCCACCCCTTGGCACTCCTATGACCTTATGCAGTTGCCTGCGCCGTAATACCTTACTAAAACAATAAGGTGTCCCTTCGTTACTTCCTCTGTAGCTCGGGCCTGTCTTGCTAATGAGTTTGATGAGATCAATAGCTCTATTTTTCATTAGTGGTCTATTTCTAATATGAGGTGCCTATTACGGATTGGATCGGCGGGTCGGACCGATCGCCCGACTTGGTTGTCTGAAATTTGTTTTTAGTTTCGGGCGACCGAGTCAGGCGATCGGCTCGATCCAGCCATAATGGGAACCCCGTATTAGCTCTTCATAATGACTTGCTAACATTGGTTGACCAAAGAAAGTATTCAACTTAAAACCTTGAAATGACAGTGATCTGAGGGAAGGAGTTTTGTTAATGGCAATTTTTTAAAATCCAACAAAACGCCCAATTTATCCTAGTGGTACTGGTCCTCCAGGCATTTCCCAAATACTCATTGGCCTGTCCGCCCCAGCCTGGACAAATGACATTAGGGAAACATATAGAACACATAAGAAAGCACAGAAATGAATCTTTTCTGCCTAATTCGATGATATGAGAGAATAAAACACAGTTCAATAATGGACTTGTAACATGTTATTTACATTAAGATTTAGAGTTTGATGTACCTTGTCAAGACTCCTATCTTGATTGTTAGATAAAAGAATAATCATTTTAAAAAGCTTTCATTGAGCCCTTATTTTCCCATGCTAGCCTAAAATATCAAGAGAGTCAATAATTTTTCATAAGTATTTTCTTGTTCTATTTATAGTTTAGCCTGCATGATAAGGATTCCTCTTCCACATTTGATAATTACTTACAATTTTCAAAACTTTTTTCTGTGTTTTGAAATTTGCAGGGAGCTATGCAGCATCACCGTGAGTACTTTTACGTGTAGTTACATGCACCTCTTACCTGTATGTAGAATAAGCTTGTTTGAGTTTTTAAGCAGATAAATGTCAAGTTTGTAGTAGTAGGTACCACAGACTGAAATTTCAAAGTCCTCTGATTTCATAGTTAACTGCACCACCTTATATATAGAATGTATTATTTTGAGCATTTTGATACCAAATTTAAACAAAGCTATGAATGTCTGAAGTTGCAGAAAACGCTATATCTTTTAAATTGCGAAATGTCTACACTTTGAGATGTCATATCATTCTTAAATTTGAATGGACATTAACAAAAACTTGTAAACACACACCCATGCACATAGAGAACAAGCCCAATTTTTTTCTGGGGTATCTTATAACCAAAAGATGGAAATATATTGACGTAAACATGGCTTTTTGAATAAAATGGCAAGAAATACAAGGGGAGGTTGAAAATCACTACTCATGACCACCGGCTTCTCCGCTGTGTGCCGGGCCACGTCGATGGGAAGGAAAAAGAATTTATACGAAACTGGCCCGATGATGGCCCTGCTTGCAAGCTGATGGGGAGGGTCCGATATTTATTTTCGTATAATGGCTGTGTTATTCTTGAAGAGGAGCTTTCTAGCGATATATTTCCATAGTCAGTCTGATCACTGGTTCCATAAAAAAACAGCGTCGAAAGTTTTCACGTGAAATCTCTTCTATTAATTCTTTAAGGACAGTCTTTAGAAATATATCTCCGGAAAGAGTGTTTTCTCATCTTAGAATATCAATGAATCAGATTGCAGTATTTATTGCCATACACTCCCCGTTTCAGTTCAACCGAGGTCACCCCAAAAATTGATGCATGAGACGTGTGGTCGCTGCAGTGAAAACTTTGATAGTGTTGTCTTTTATCCCTCAAGATTTTGCTTTCAAAAGAATCGTTGATTCAAATAAATAATACCACTAAAAAGAGGGAAAGCTCTTCTTTCTTCTGATATACCAAGTGTCTGTGTATATAATATGCATGATCACACAGTGTTTTAGGAGGGTAAAAATATGGGTCTCCGCGACCACCCCCAATGCACGTCCAGTTTGCGGTAGCCTACCTAGTAGTAGTCAATATAGTAAGGAAATGCCAACTACACACTCTTTATTGGACAAAAATCTTTTTGTTGACAGCTGTCAGAGACTTTACTTATTGCTTGTCAGTGTAAGAAAAAAAAACCTGATTATTTTTTTTCTGGTTTATTGTATCCTTTATGGCTCGGACATGCATAGATACAACAGTTTCTAAATGTGGGTCATTGTTATGGAATCCGGTGCTTGTCAAATCTAAGGAAATGGGGAAATCAGTGTTTTCGGACAGTTAGGCGATTTTAATCAATTTTTTGTTGTTGCATAGAAACCTTCTCCATTAATTAACATACTGGAGACTGGGCCTTTTTCGGGTCTACGTACGCTGAAGACTGGCGTTTTTGGGGGGTATTTCAATATTTCAAACAACACCCTTCCCAAAGACATATAACCACCATTTTTAAACACATAACAGATCTTAACATGCCCAATATGACACAAAAAACAGAAAGGCAATATCTTTTATACTTATTTAGAAATGATTTTTTAAATATGTGCTAAAATGTGTTGCTTTCCAAATTTTTTTGACGTTATGTCTTATGTTAAAAAACCCAACAAAATCCCTAAAAATTAATCTTGTGTGTGTCTTTTATTGTATTTTGTGTTTCAAAATAAATAAAAAAGTCCAAACTCATGAATAGGTAGGTAATCAATATAGTAGACCTTATGTATTAGCAGTCCAATCTAATTCAGTGTGAAAAAAACTGCTCCTGACAAAGCGGAATTTTGCTTTGGAAAGCCTAGTCTAGATCTAGAACATTGGCTATCAGAATCCGGGCTTTGATGCTCATTTACATTGAAATCAGGATCTCCATGATCTAAAATATCATAATCAGAAATTTTTAAACTGTCAAAGTCGTGCAAACACTTGAAAAATGTTTGCTTTTCGTGCTGCCAAGTGGGTGGTTGGCGGGTGCTCTGGTATGGTTTGCTCCTTTTTTCTTATCAAAGATCTATCGTCCTGATCTCTCCTCCTTCTTTTGTGTATTTGTTACTCTCTTGTAACACCTAATCTTCGACTTTATTGTGTTGCAAGTACCGTAAAACTTACTACTACTAAACTGCTGCCATTGTACTGACAAAATGTTGCGAGAACAGACACCAGTCAAAGAAACGAAAGTAGGGCCTCAGTGTGACTAACTTTCCTTCTGGGTCGATAACTCAAAAAGTTTCCCGCCAATTCTGGTGAAACTTCGGCACGAAACGAAACAAAGGTAGGCTGCACGGTAAGAGATGGTTCACGCAGCATTTGCGCACATACTTTGCCGAGGACAAAACACGAAACTTGTGCTCGCAGGGGTGCGTGAACCGCCTCTCAGGACAATATAGGTGCTCGCAAATGCTACGTGAACCGTCTCCGGTGAGTTAAAGAACACACTTAAAAGGTGAATTTTACTAAAAATGTTGCTTAAAACCAAAAATATGTTATTTTAATTAAAGAATGAGTATGAGTATTCCATTTCATAAGTCACCAAACTATGAAGGCCATTTTCTCACTAATATCTCCTGTAACAGCAGGTTAACCCTGCCTACTGAAATCACACATATATATTGGTTTCTATACAAAATATATCATTATTTTTTTTGACCAAAATTATGAAAAATATGCAAGCTTTATTGTGATAGCAATAACTCCATATGCTCCAAAATTGATGAATGCCTGATTCTGCCGCTCTGGGACACAAATGGTTGACAGTTTCTCTAGCTGATCTTGCCATGCCCCTGAGGATCTATTGTCTTTGATGTAGTCTCCATTTAAAAAGTAACAACACACTTGTGCTCCACCAAGAAAGGTTCCAGTTCTTAAAATTCACGAACTGGTCAGACAAGATGAGAACTCCTGTTTAAGAAAACCCCAGACATATTCATGCAACGAAAATGTATTTGAAATAAAGGGATGGATTAGGTATAACTGCAAAGCTGAAAAAGGAAATCTTCTGTAATTGGTTATCATGTAAAAGGTAGATGCGGTACCTAGTAATTCTTCAGGTATGTACTCCGAAAGGGAGGCATTCCAGTCTCCTTACTGTTATGTACAGTTAGATCAGACAGTATCATTGTTGAGCTCATACTCATATGACATTGGTTAAAACTGCTTTCTTTGTATTAAAAAAATCTAAAATATTGATTTCAAAGCCAACTTGTTGATGTTTCTTTCTTGTGAGGAAGTTATATACTAGTGATCTCTGTCTTTTTCTACCGAAGGTGCTGAAGTTCGCCCATCTGAAGCCCGGTCGTTCATAGTTCTGACAGAATCACGGCGTGTGTTTCGAGTTGTAAGTGAAGAAAATGCTCATAAAGTTAAGCTAAACAGGGTTCTGAGGTATAGACTGCGGTAATATTACAAAGGGACCTCATGAACACAAACTCACTACTCGAATGATGTGACAAGTGAGTACCCATGAGCTGTGATAGTTGCTTAGTTGTTTGTTGCATTAGCAACCAGTCAGGGCATTGCATTGTTCTAATGATGTCAGTCTAGCAGTTTTTAGACCATGCTTCAATGGAACATGTGAACAGTTCTCCCTAATGGAAACTTTGGCCTGCTCTTTAACGACGATGAAAATTTCGTGTTACTTTTGCCTCTGAGTCTATATATATATGTACACACACACACACACACACACACACACACACACACACACACACACACACACACACATACACACACACACACACACATATATATATATATATATATATATAGATAGATGGATGGATGGATGGATGGATAGATGGATGGATGGATGGATGGATGGATGGATGGATGGTCGGACGGACGGACGGACGGACGGACGGACGGACACATGCACACTTTTATGTTCATATATTTACGGAGCTCTTCTCCTTGCACATATTAAAATAGGCCTATCATTATGCTGTACTTGTGTGATTTTTGTTCTACTTTGGAAAATGTCCTTCTACAACTCAGTCCATTACCTGTCAGGTCTCTTCATGGCCATCTTTTTAGTGCTAATAAATTGGAAAAGTTCCTTTATTCTGTTTTCAGAATGGCAGACTGGTCATCCAGGAAGTATTATCCCGTTCCTGGCCTCCTGAGATGAAGGTTAAAATCGAGACAGAGGTTTTGAGTTCAGTTCTTCCTCCCATCAAGTTGTTCAAAGCTCAAAATGGATCTGAGTTAATTGTAAGTATGAATAGTGATGCGCTTAAGGTGAAATTTGCACAGAAGATTTCTTAAACTTCATTTGATATTGATGGAAGAACATAGTCATGTCCTTTCCAGTTTTATTTTGTGACCTAAAGATGGTCTCACGTCTAATTTATTTCAAATAGTCCTTTGCTGTCAATGATAAAGAAGGCAATACATAAAACCAGGAGTTTTACCAAATATTGTCTGTGCAGTTTTCAATGGCGTTGTTATTGTTTCAAACTAATGTTGATCTTTTCCCTTTCGGATAGAGATCAATTTAGAATTCAGTTGAGGCAACCAAGGCAGTCTAGCTCTTTTTAGAGTTTTAATCACCCAAGCGTTTCTTTTGTGAGCCCGTTTCTTGTTGGACTTTTGAGTTCTTCTTCCTGACCCAAGAAAATTAAGTGCTAGATCCCTCGAGAACTAGGGTCATGGAAGCGCAAGAACCAAAGTTGCTTTTTTCTCCGTGCATGAACTTGGCTTAGTACCAGGTACCGAAGCATGAAAGACAAACTGTACATCAAGGCCAACAAGCCCAGAAGAAGATTTGAATTGACTGATTCACCCCCAGCCTGATTTCCAGCCTTGGCCAAGTCTGTTTTATTCTTACTGGTGATAAAAGGGCGGAGGTTAGTATTCAGTGATAAATCTGTCTAATTTGAATAAAAGCCACACGTGATATACAGTGGTCTCTGCTTAAGATCATGATGTTTGGAAACAAGGAAAATGCAGAATCTTACAGGAATGGGAACTTAACAGATGCAACAAAGGGAGAATCCACGATTAGTCATGTTTAGGCCAACAATTTGTGAAATGTCCTCCCCTTACTTTGAAATGTACTGACGTGACCCATGGGTGGGTTTATGACTTATGGCAAGCAAAGAGTGATTAACCTTGATGACCAATCATAATGGCGTGAACCATGCCATTTTCACTTATCCAGTAGCGAGTCTTAAGATCTCCGTCAGTCTTATAGCTCCTCCTGTCCAAAATTTATAGCTTTCCATCTCTCACGGTGTTCCCCTGTCTCTGTTGTAATGCATCATTGTGTTGTGACCACATCAGTTAAAATACAGTCGGTCAAGCAATTTGAGTGAAGAGACAACTGCTGCAATTGTCAGGAAAACTTATGCACCAAAGAGTTCACAGTTCGATGTAGGCCCTATATACCCACCCAGCTTGTGATGACGCTCATATGACCTTATGCAGTTGCGAGTGCTGTAAAACCTCTACTAAAAAAAACCCAAAAAACCCAGCTTGTAAAGTAAGTTCAAGTGGAGAGCTCAGATGTGTGTGTGATGTTTGGGGAAAAACGAATGCCTCGACGAGTTCACACCATGGTGTGATCTCATCAGGGGCAAACATAGTTCTGTTTCGTCGAGATTTACAAGGAAGATGTGACAGCATTCAAGAAAATTACTGAAACTGAAACAATAAATGATAAATGTGAGTGACAATAAAAAAAATTTTTTGTTCATAATTTTCATCTTACCCCATATGTGTTCGTCAGTAATATTGAATCCAGATCTCATGCTTTTGACATCAAAAAGGTAATCCAAATGAATACCTTGGCCAAATGTTGAAAGCAATTAAAATAAAAGTTTTATTTTTTGGCTCAATACCGTTAAGTCCATTTAAAAACACATTTCTGCATGAATTTTTACTGAAAATGATTAAAAGCATGAAAAATGTAAATTTACACTTTCCAAGGACTTTCAAGTTTTGCAAGTCACCAAACTTCTCGCTAATTTTTTCTCTTACACCAGGCGACCCTCACTTTTCTCAATTGCAAATATCTTGACTTCTATTCAATATAGATCTGTATTTTTTAAAATCAAAAGCAAGACACATGAGCAAGTTTTAAGACGATACCAATAACTCTATATAACTCAAAAATTGACGAATGCATAATCTACCACGTTGTGACACACATTTGTGAGGCTGCATGGGGAAATCACTCGCTCGTCAAAATAACAAAATCGGAGAAACAGGCATCTTTCCGGCAGTTTGGAAAGTTTTATCTTATTTGTATTTTTTGGCTTAACCTCTTTTTGGTCCATATAAAAACTCATTTCCAGGTAAATTTTACTGAAAAACGTTGATTAAAGGCACAAAATGTGTCATTTTTCTGTCTCACTAATTTCATCACTGAAACCAGACGACCTCACTTCCATCAATCACAAATATTTTGAATTCTATCCAAGATAAATGGATATATATATTTATTTAATTGGAAGCAAGGCAAATAAGTCAGCTTTCAGATGATACCAACAATTCCTCATGCCCAAAAATTGATGAGCGCCTGATTCCACCGCGTCGTGACACATTTTTATTTGTCATAATGCTGTGGAATAGGGTGCAGGTCGATTTTGGGACTTATAGAGTTATTGGTATAATCTTAAAGCTTGTTCATTTGCCCTTCTTTAGATGAATTACAAGCCACCCATTTATAATGAATAAAAGTCGAGATGTTTGCAATTGAACAAGGTGGGGGTGGCAGACCTGCCTCTCATCCCGATTGAATCGGGATATCCCGATTTTTGCCCCAAATCTCAAGCATTCCGATTTTCACGATTTTGATCGCTTGTATCCCAATTTTGTTTGTTCTGTCTATTGCGCCGCATTTTTCTAAAAACTTACTCTGCCTTCTTCTCTGTTGCGGAGCACTATTTACCAAATATCGATGCTGGATTCATTAGTTGACTAGCCCTAAGTTGTGTTGGATCTCTACTCGCACGTGTTATTTCAACTTTAATGGAAGTAGCAATGATTTGGCTTTCTGACTTGGGACATTCTCAAGATCTAGACTACTTTTGCTTTTGTTTCCACTGAGAATTCTCTGATGATGGCCTGATAACTGTTTCAATTAAGACATTAAATGATCAATTTTGTGAGTACTTTTGCTGTTACTTTCAAAACATGCTTTGTCCGAGTTCTGGTTAGTTGAGCTCATCATCAAGACCCGTCAGCAAAGCTGTTTCATTAGTTTCAATTGTGTGTTCTTATCACGTGACATGACGTCGGCGTGCGAGTTCCGTTGACGGTTTATGGGGTCAACTTGTGTTCATAATATGGGCACTGGTTGAAGCGTCTTTCAGGACTTATCAGGGAGGGAGGGGGGGCGTTAGACACTTGGACTAGGAGTGCTTGACGTGATACTTCAGGATAAAAAAAATAATAATAACACACACACACACACAGAGGGCACAATATGCATGTATATACATGGATATATATATTTATGGACACCCCTGGGAAATTTTTAATTCAACTTGGCAGTCTCCTTGGTGATTTGTCGTTGAGCCCGATTTTTTTCACCAAAGACCGATTTTTTTTCCCCTGTGATCTTGGATTTTTTTAATATCATAGCAGGTCCAGGGTAGCCTGATGTCAGAGGTAAAACTAGCAAGGAAATGGCCATTAAAGTTTGGTGGCTTCAGAAGCTGTAGTGTTCTTGGAGACTGCAAGTTTATATTGTTTATGCCTTTGAAATCCACACAAGAATGTATTTTTAGATGAAAAGATGTTGTGCCCAAAACAAACAAGAGGAAATATTTTGTTTTCTTCGATTTCTTTATTTATGACTAGCCTGCGTAGCTGTTCTATGAACTGGAAAATAATGTTTTCGAGACAAAAATTAATGTTGCAAGGTAAATAAAAGTGTCAGAACTGCAATAATTTTAAAAAGTTATTTGAATAAAACAGGATGGTTCTATTCTATACCGGAAAAAAAAGAGTAGAATTTTCAAAAGTGAAACTGATGTATATTGTCCAAAACCTCAGGATATATAACAATCCTGGTTTGACTGTTGGGTGCCAAGATGTGAACAGCAAATTTATCTCCAGTTCGGGTTATGACTTCATACAACATTCCATGGGAAAATACTGTGCATGTGAGATCTAGGCCAACTGGATGAAGAGACTGTCCCTGAACTTTATTAATTGTAATGGCAAATCATGGTCTGAGTGGAAATTGTTTTTGTTGGAAAATAAAAGGTAGTCCAATGTCTCTTGGTTGAAGTATAATTCAGGGAATCCAGTGTTTTTCATTCTTGTATGAAAAAATTTCAACCTTGATGACGTTTGGCATGGTTTGTGTTACAACACATCTTGTACCATTCATTAGTTTTGGTGGGTTAAGAGAGCAGAGGACCATTACGAGCATACCAGTCTTTAATTTCAGAACATGGGGTGGAAGGCCAGCCAGTTCAAGGAAGTTCAGGAATTCCACAGGATAGTGGGTTGCATCATCCTGGTTGAGTGCAGTATTTATAGACTGATAGACTTTGGGTGTAGACGACATCATGTCAATGAGTTTTTTTTTTTAAAGACTGTTTCATTTAAAGGAGCTAGTATGGCCCTTTTTGACAGCCATTGCAAATTTTCCAAATTGTCTGCGAAATCAAGAAAAACTTGGTTGATGAGGTCTTCAATAGAAGTAGAATTTTTCCCGAGTTTGAGAACACTGATTATGTCAGGTTCAACAACAACTGATTTCCTTCTGTTTCCAATGTCCAATAATAATTTGAAAGAATGAGGCTTCAAAGTCACCATGTAAGTGAACACACATGTAGAGGACTTTTTGATGCGTGCATTGACAATGTTGGCTCTTGTGCCAGATCTCACTACTGGCAAAAATCTGTCGAAGATCTCCACATTAGAGAATCGGAATGCCACCCATTGTATCTGTTGTGGAGTTAATATCTTGAAACGTCCTGTTCAGAGCTTCAAAGACAGCCTTCTTCAGCATAGGTGCTTCGTCAATTACTATGGCACGGCAGTCATTGATGAGCCTTGCTAAGGATGTCTGCTTCTTGGTAGAACACATTTGTGTCCCTGCCAGTCAATATCAGTCATATCAAGGAAATTTCAAAACTAAGTTAACATTATTTTAAAAAACTATCACCTTTTCCCTACAATTTATAACAAGAAAGAAGTAAATGTGAACATATTTGACGAAAATACTGAACTTTTAATTGTGCGAGGTGAGGAAACACAAAAAAGGAGAAAATGGCCTCCGAAGTTGAGCAACATGTTTCCATAGCAATGGGGGTCTTAGAATTGAAATAGAGACTTGAAATTTAGCAGTTATCTTGGCTATGCCACTACAAGGTAACATACAGAAGTAGAAAACTATTCATTCACAGAGAAAAAACTTATGGACAAAACAAAGTTTTCACGAGAATGGACTTCACGTCAAATGCAAAAAAATAGTAGCATTATACTAGGTACCAGATACTAAATTTTCAAAGTAGCTGTATGTCAAATTCATCTGTTTCATATGAAAGGCCTATGTCGCCTGAGAATTTTGGTATCATACTTTTACCTCTCAGTCAATGTTTAAGAGAATAGCAGCTGTTTCAATTTAACATAATATTGTTGAAGTCGATAACTGGCTGCAACCCCATGATTGAAATATAATAAAAGAGTACCAAATGCACCAAACATCTCTACATTAACAGAATATAATCATTATAGCAAAGAAATGAAGCCTAATTTTTTTCAAGACTGTGAGATCATTACAAATCAGTATTATTGCCTCAAACAGGATGATCTGTCATTATTTCAATAAAAACACAGAGCGTTGTCTCGGCCGGTGCCGCCTCAGTCCCCATGGCGAGGGAGCCGGCTCTATACCGTAGTATACTGAGTGCTTCCCGGAGTTTCGCGGAAGGATTCATGCAAAATAATTCCAAGCCAATGACTTTATTCTAATAGAAAAAGAAGTGTTCTTTTTATTGGTACCTTTTTTAGCCGGTATTTTATACATATCGTGTTTAAAATTATCTTTGAAAACTTAGACGCTTTTTTTCAAGGTTTTCTATCAGAACGCCAAAGGCTAAAAATAATAACCGCGCTCAAAGCTGTATAGTTCTCCGCTAATGAAAAGACGGTATTTAATCATCAATCTTTCTGCAAAGCATTCAAATGCATGGGTGTCAATTTTGAACCGGCCAACCTCGCATTCCGACTGCGAGGGGCTTCCCTTTCCACGACAATTCTCTAGCTCCAAATAATCGGATATACAAACAACTTACACTACTGTAATGAATAAAGTCTGAACTTTTTCAAAGTTTTCAGCATTTGGTGTTTTATAGCAAAAGAGCAAAGAAACAGAGATCTGAATTGACCCCATTTTACCGAAACCACGCACTCGGAAGGCCGCAAGTTGGCTTACGTGCTCTGTTTATGCTACATAATTATACGTTTGCAATAGCACCATAAACACCCGGGAGCACACACGCACACACACACACACACTCGCACTCACACACACGTACACATACAAACACACCAACACACATACACACCCATGCACATAGACCGCCTTGCTGGCCTCTTGGTAAGGAGTCTGCTTTGAGAGATCTAAAGGAAGGTTAATTAATCTTTTGAAAGCACTAAAACACAATAAAAACGAATCTTTAAAGTCAAGCCAAGTGTAAAACTGAAAGATCAACAGACAATAACAGCGAGCAGGGCACGCCCACACAGTCAGCTGTTTATGTAAACAAGCTTGAAGTGAGCTAGAAATTACTTTTTTTACTCAGTTTTACTCATCAAAGTTGTTTACATTTCTGACCATTCATGCTCAAAAAGGGGTTAAAATCTAAAAATAGTTACGAATGAAGAGTGTTGAAGCAAAGATACTCCACTAGTGGAAAATCTTTGGTTGAAGCAAAGATGGCCATGAGGTAGTGGTTCTAAAAATAATCTCACAGCTGCACACTAGCAAGGTCCAAATTCCTTTACCTCGTCACCCAGGCTTGCAAACAAACCACACACATCTTCAAAATAAATCAAAATAAAATATTTATAGTCGATTATAGTTATTTATTTTTATCTTAAATGAAGCAGAAGACATCAAACTTTCAATAGATCCAAAAAACAAAAATTTCATGGAAAGTCACTTTTTTGTCTTTCAAGCCTCGTAGCTGATAATAGTACTGTGCGTCTTACGACTGATATTGTGCGGGGCAGACAGATTTGTGTGTCACATCTAGGTATATCTAAAGATACTTTGAAGGTACTGAGTACAGTTCTACCCCTTGTAATGAGTGTTGCAGCTAATTCACCGCTGGCTGTTGCAATTTCAATTCTTTCTTCAGATTGAATTGTTGCCAGTATGGTTTCTAGAAGGAATGTTTTCCCGCACCCGCCTGGGGCGTCAACCTTTGCTTTGTTCTGTACAGCTGTCATGAAAGTGTCAAATACATACTTCTGGTCTGATGTTAACAGTGCATGGTTAATTTCTCAATGCCCTTTGTCTTTGTTCTTCTACATCATAGGTGATTTCTCAGCGGTAGTTTTGCTCTACTCTCTCTGCAGCATCTCTTCGTGCAATCAGAAGGGCTAAAAGCACCAGGACATGGATGGCTGGTGTCTCTATAAATAAATTATTGATGGTCAAGGTGCAATCGGAAGTCCATATGAATCGATACTGCCCACCCAACACACACCTGATAATACTGTCTTGGTCTTTTAACCACAAGGCCACAGCACAGCCTCTAAATTAAAGTCTATCACAGGCTTAACCACAGCACAGATGCCAATCATAATCAAAGCTGCGGTTTGGTGGCATATAGTATCTCTAGATCTAGACCTAGATCTATCACAAAGATACATCTTCTAAGTCTAACTACCTTAGAAAAGTAACTCTCTGTAAGCGATCAGCAACATACCAACTGTAGGTGCCCAAAGAAGATTTGTTGATTTCCGGCGGAAGCGCAATTTTTATATCATGGAAAATGCAAATATGTCTTTAACACTGCATTGAAATGATGAACGGGAAATTCATAAACGGACGATAATGTTTTCTATTTTCCTAAATTTTTTAGGCGAATGCAAGCACTTACAGTTTACTGAATTGATAGAAACTTAGCTTGGTCTTTGAACTACGGTACCTTCAGTAATATTTTCATGGTTCTACGTTCCATAGTGTTTTCAGCTATAAAAACAACCATCCACATGTACGCAATTATGTATATCGCTAGCCGCGTTATTCAACTGCCTAAGTGCCAAGAGACAAATTTTTCAGGAGAAGCAAAAAACTGTTTTATTTCTTTATGCTCATACCTGTGAATCTGAAATTCAGATATATGATATAATATGTGAGGCGTGCTGACAAAATGAGTTACTTCTCGCGATCCAAGGATGGAGATATTGACCGAAAATCAACACTGGGGCCAGATTTAAAGATTGTTAGTTGATGCCATTTTGTTCAAGTCTACCGTGTCTTTTATTATTCCATACTTACAAATTGCACAAACTCCCCCTAAAAAGTTGAAGTTGTAATGTTCATACGACTTAAGCCGGAAAGAAAACTCATTTTGTCTGCACACCTCACATATGTCCTAGGACGATGGACTGTAACTAACTTAAAAAAAGAAAAGCTTTCTTACATAAGTTACTGGACATAGGTGGTTTACACCTACCAAAATCTGCGTGATTCAACTGCCTAAGTGACAACATGACGGCATCTGGGTGTTTGAATCACGCAACGAACGTTTGTGACAATGGGGTCGTTTTTGTTTCAGCCAGGTCTGAATGATCAAGAAATCGAACATCAAAAAGGGGGGGGGGGGGAGTATTGTCTTGCTCTCTTAAAAACGTTCAAGATTATCCAGGAGCACTTAGACCATGTCATTTTTCATGGACCTTTTGATTGCACTGTGTGTGCTGTCCACTTCCATTTGCGTTTGTTCTTTTTCAAGGTATTTGAGTTCAACAGTTTTGTCCTGTATAGTACAAATGTCGCTGATTGCATTTGACAAGAAAGTGTTGTGGTCTGATAAGTACAACCATCACTATATGTAACGAATGTAGGCTCTGCTCCTCCAGGACGTCACTTACACAAGAAGAGAATTCATAGGTAATCAATGGTCCTTCTCCTTCATGCCAAACGTGACACTTCACATCTTTGGTTACCAAATTTTAAAGAATATAGACAGCTAATTTGGTTCTGTTATGATATAATGCAGTAGATGCATTCAACGCCATACTAACAAATCCGCTTCCAAGTCCTTGCACACTAGACATAATCTGGTCCCATCCACTGGGTTTTATGCAAGTTTCTTGTTAGATTCTTTCTCCTATCTTGCATACTTCACATTGATCCTTCCAACATACATGCAACAATAGGTTGCTCTTTTTTACTCTCTAAAGTCGTCTGGGACAATGTGTGACTCATCTCCTTTTCTTTGGTTCTCCCAATAAAAACCTCCAAGGCTTTGAAAGTGTTGGATAAGATAGATTTTGCCTGTATTCGGTCTGTAGTAATAGGAAAGCAATGTCGTCAAGTTTGTCAAAGAATTACTTGTCACAAAACTGCTTGTCCTCTTCTGTTCTCTGGTAATTTGACAATTGTGGAGCTCCCATCTCCAAGTCAAGTAAACTGCCTTTGTAACAGTCATGAAAACCACTGTATGAGGGCAGTTGCATACAAACTCATTGTTTTGCATACAGGTAGAAAGTCACGGGAGATTTGTTTCAATTTGAAGAGTAGAGCTGGAGAGTGGAAGCTGAAAGATTGTTGAAGAGAGAATTTTCAGGGCGTATATGTTTATGAGTGGCTTTTTTTTTCGAGTGACAAATTAAGTATCATCTACCCGGCACTGATTGAACTAATCAATGATTCAAGAATGGTACATGACAGACACAGCAAGGGGCGTGCGCTTAAAGTAAATTAAGAAACGCGAAAAGTCGTGATAAAAATATTTTCCAATAGTTGTACAGAATGTGAAATAAGTGCCCCTCAGCTGTCAATCAAAGACTTTTAAAAAGATTCATTCGTCAGTAGCTTTTGCCACATTTTACCAACTTGGCCGATTCAGTATTAACATTATTTGATGCCATCTTTCCTTTTATCAACGACACTACCAAACCTAGTGATAGATTACGCAAACTGCCTTGACAAAATCGTCTGGCTATCGATAGGGCTTGATCTGAGTCGAAGTTAGCAAAGGTTGTTTTGATGTTACCCTCAGTCTGTTTTGACAAAGGCCGCAATCGGGTAGGTCATGCCGCCTACCTGACAGGTGAACACATCAACGAGCCACAAAATCTGTGTGATTCAACCACCCATTTACCACCGGGCTGCAAAACCGGCGCTTGGGCGGCTGAATCACGTGGAAATTGAGGACTGTATGATATGGGTGATTGATTTACTGAAGGATTGAAACACTTTGCAGTAATCTTTCAAACTCGGGATTTCAACATGATGTGTATCAAGGGCTGTACTAGCCTATGTAAAGGGATCAAAAAGTGATTTTCAAAAATTTTGTACTTTGGCGGTTGAATCATGCGGCTAGCGATAGATTTCATCATGATGCCATACGTATTATAAATCTATACCAAATAATTATAATGAATGATAATAATGGGAATTTATACAATGCTAAATTATGGCTCTGCTGACGAATCAAAGGACAGAAAATGCACATTGTGAAGCCATTTAACAACAAGAACACACACACACACACACACTCACACACACACACAAACACACACACACACACACACACACACACTCACACACACACACAAACACACACACACACACACACAAACACATGCACATGATTCCCAGACTTGCACACATTATAATCTACAAAATTTACTGGCAATGGATAGTTTTGAGCAAAGTGTCTTTAGTTGTTTTTGACAAATTTTTTTCTGGTGAGGTAGGTATGAACAGCAGCGTGAACCTTGATTTTCCAAGCAAATTTCAATGCAAAATTGTAATAAAATTTACACTTTTTACACACTTTTCCGGAATGAAAATAGTCACTTCCACCTGACATATCATTCTCTTCACAGAAATTCTTTTCAATGTCAAGTTTTTGTTCACACGAAAGATGTAACTTAAATTAATGCTCTCACAGCACTCATGCACTGACCTGGTGTTGATGATTTATCCTCCATATATTCCTTTCCAAACACAGAATCAGGTCAAACTGAAAAGAAACCTAAAAATCTTTCCAAATTTGCCTTCAAGACTCAATTTTCACATTGGAAAGGACTTGATAAGGATGCAGAGTCAGAAACAAACTGCTAATTGTAGTTTCATATTAATTTTGAATTTTTTATTGTCAGTATTGTGTGTGGGGCACCTTGTTGTGCTTGGTGGTGGCATCAGTATGTAGCTGGCACAGTGTATGGCTTGTGGGAGGGAATCATTAATTTAATATTTAATAAACATTTTCCAAATTTCTTAAGGTATTATTATATTAATTCCTGCTTTATTTTGTAAAGGTATGTCAACTTTTACCTTCCTTTAATATTTGAACAGGAATTCTCACTGCCGTCCGGCTGCATTGGAAACCTCCAAGAAGTCACGGTAAAAAGGCTACTTGGCAAGAACTCTCCAAGACTGTATTTGTACTGTATTTACCAAGTGGCTGTCCTGCTGGAAAATCTGTACAGCATCTCATGGGTACTTGGAGACTTATGTGCCTCAAATGTGTATGTGGAGTGTCTGGAGAATGATGTTAAGGTATTGTTGAAAATTTTAAACATAAAATAATACCCCCCCTTCCTCTTTCTTTTCCTGTAGTTTGTTACAAGAAGTTAGGACCTGTCTGGTTTGGTTGTATTTTTTTCTCTGTGAATGCAAAGTTGTCGAACTGATCTGTCTTCTCACTTCACATTTGTGCTCTTAGCCTTTCAATCTACTGTGTTCTATTCTAAAAGACATTCCACTTTTTATTGGCCTTGCACAAGAAGACTAGGTTTCAGTCCCACTTACCCTGTGATCAGACATATGAACAATCAGAGTCCCCCCATGTTTTCAGCCCACACCAACAATCCCTGCATGGACTGGGAATTGAACCAGGAAAGCAACTCATTTGCTCTTTGTTAAAGAGCCCCTCTCTTTCTGATTAATATATGTTAATTTTGGCAATGGAGCACATGACATGTCAGAGGTTGTAAATGAAATAATTACCCGTTTCATTTGAGGAATAATTTTCCTATGAGGTAGATAATACTTGTTCAGTGTAGTCTACTATAACTGTTGTTATTTATTATTCACTAGAGACTGGGCCTTTTTGGGGTCTACGTACGCTGAAGACTGGCGTTTTTGGGGGTATTTCAATATTTCAAACAACACCCTTCCCAAAGACATACAACCGCCATTTTTACACACATAACAGATCTAAACATGCCCAATATGACACAAAAAAACAGAAAGGCAACATCTTTTACATTTTTTAGAAATGATTTTTTGAAAATGTGCTAAAATGTGTTGCTCGCCAAAATTTTTTGACATAATGTCTTATTAAAAAAAAACCCTCACAAAATCGCCAAAAATTAATCTTGTGTGTGTCTTTTATTGTGTTTTGTGTTTCAAAATGAATAAAAAGTCCAAACTCATAAATAGGCAAGTAATCGATATGGTAGTCCTTATGGATTAGCTGTCTAGTCCACTTCAGTGTGAAAAAAACAGGGCTCCAGACAAAGCGGAATTTTGCATTTGAAAGCCTAGTCTAGATCTAGAACATTTGCTATCAGAATCAGATCAGTGCTTTGATGCTCATTTACATTGAAATCAGGATCCCCATGGTCTAAAATATCATAATCAGAAATTTTTAAACTGTCAAAGTTGTGCAAACACTTGAAAAATGTTTGCTTTTCGTGCTGCAAAGTGGGTGGTTGGCGGGTGCTCTGGTGTGGTTTGCTCCTTCTTTCCTATCAAAGATCTATCGTCCTGATCTCTCCTCCTTTTTTTGTGTTTGTTGCTCTCTTGTAACACCTAATCTTCGACCTAATTGTGTTGCAAGTACCGTAAAACTTGCTAAAACTAAACGTGCTGCCATTGTACTGACAAAGTGTTGCGAGAACCAACACCTTCAGAGAAACAAAAGTAAGGCCTCAGTGTGACTAACTTTCCTTCTGGGTCGATAACTCAAAAAGTTTCCAGCCAATTCCGGTGAAACTTCGCATGAAGCGAAACAATGGTGGGCTGCATGGTAAGAGATGGTTCACGCAATATTTGCGTGCATACTTTGCCGAGGAAAAAAGCAAAACTTGTGCTCGCAGGGGGTGCATGAACGGCCTCTCTGGGAAATATTGGTGCTCGCAAATACTGCGTAAACTGTCTCCAGTGAGTTAATGTGTTGTGGCATTGGAGGCCGAGTGGTTAGGCTCAAGGACTTGCAACTGTAAGATTGTGGGTTCGAATCCTGTCAGGGGCTCGATGTTGTGTCCTTGGGAAAGGCACTTTACACAAATTTTCCTCACTTCACCCAGATGGGATTAGGTATTTTCGTACCCAGCTATAGACCATGAAAAATCTTGTCAGTTTGTTAGTGTTTGAGCACTTAATCAGCTGCTTGCACTGTTTGTTCCCCAGGAAGCTGAGAATGTTTCTGAGTGTTCTATGGTCTGCTGGGGTAATAATATAGTGTAAAGCGCATAGAGCTTGATTTGAGTGGGGATATGCTCTATACAAATGCTTTTTATTATTATTATTATTATTTACCCATTTTCTTGAGATTTGAAAAGAATGTTCAGAAGACCATGGTATAGACAACAATTATAAATTTGTGGGTTGAATAATTCCTTTTGCTATTCCAGGTGCATGTTGGATCCCTGGCACACTTGGTTTTTCTCAGTCAGTATGAGGAAAATGAGCTCTCTGAGGAAATGCCAAGGCCCACAAATCCTGACGTTGTGGCAAGGTTAGTTGTTAAATGTTGAAATAAAAACTGGATGATTGCATAGCAGTGTGATGTTCTACTGTCATAAATGGGTTGTTCTTAACTTGATCTAGGAGATAGAGCAAAAAATTGTTGCTATTAAGGTAGAAGTGCTTATTTGTTCAAAATTGTTTCTCTTAGAACCCGGAACTTTTGAACATGTGCTGTTTACTCATTTAAAACAATGTTTTGCTATTGTGTAGATGACTCTGGTTTGAATCTTGAATGGGGTGTTCTTGAATCTGGGCTGTTTGGGAAGTTTTATTGCTTTTCACTTACTTGGTTTGGTCTTAATGGAGATAGAAATCAAATTCAGAGGTTCAGTTTCTTAAAAACAGAGTTGAAAGGGGCATTTGACCTTGACCCTTTCTATACTTTTTGAACACGCAAGATGTCTTTAAATTTGGCTGTAAGAAACTGTTACAGAGCCGATAGTTGGTATGAATTGCATTTGAAGCTTTTTCTTCTTGCTGAGAAAATGCATGTTTGAAGTTTCATTTTTTTTCAACATATATTTTGAAAATATGAATTTGCTGCTGGGTCAGTATTCCTCATATATGGGTAAAGTTCATCTTCATCTTTTTTTCTTAGATACTGGTAATAAAAATTAATCACAATCTCTTAAAAAAGGGAGACATCTAAAAATATATATTGCCAAATCATGTCATTTTAAAAGGAGAATTGCACTTTAAAATAATGGCATTTCAATTAGAGAACCTGTTAAGATAAAACTTGATGATTCATATTTTCTCAACCCGACTGACATCCATATTTGAGGCAGCGTGGTGGAATCAGGCTCACGTCTAAATAATCAAAGCAAAGAAACTTGCATTTTTCCGCAGGTTTGTGAATTTTTATCAAATTTTTGTTTTTGGGCTCAACACCTTTCATTCCCATTAAAGGACTAATTTCTGTGTGGATTTTTCTAAAAAATGTTGATTAAAGGCACAAAAAATGTAAATTTTCAGTTACCACAGACTCTTAAGCTGAGGAAATAACAAATCTTTGGCGGCCATTTTCTCACTAATTTTACCTCTGAAAATAGGTGACCCCACCTCCTTCTTTCGCAAATATCTCGACTTGCATTCAAGATAAATGTATATTTTTTTCATCCAAATAAAGACAAGTGAATAAATTTTAAGATGATACCAATGCCGCTGTATGCCCCAAAATTGACGAGAGCCTGATTCCACAGCGCTGCCTCACATATAAATTTTAATCAAAAGCTTTCTGTATAATTTACACATTTACAGAGCTTCTGACACCCTCCACCCTTTCATAATACAGTCCAACCTGCCATGATGGCCACCTGTGTAATACGGTCACCTGTGTAATACGGTCACCTGTACAAACGGCCACTTCCCATTTCCCTCCTTGTGTTTTTACTACTATATAATTTAACTGTGTAAAAAAATGGTCACCTGTCCAACGCGGCCACGGCCATCTCATTTATCAACCCATGGTCAAATTTACCTGCCTCAGGCGACCAGCCGTGGTTACTCATCGCCCGACGCTTTGTTATTAATTTTTAATCATTCACCTGTCATTATTGTTAATCCCTCCAATGAATGTTTACCCAAGTAGACCAATGGATAGGCCTAACAATTAATTTTCAACTGCTGATGAGGGAAGCGTGTGATCCGTCATAACCAAGCCTCGCCCACAACTCATGCACAAATCGTATGTGAGGTGGCTGGTCACTGTTTTGTTTACCTAATCTGTAACAAAGTAACAATGGACGTTGACAACTAACAGAGAAAAACAACATCTAAACTTCCACTCAAAAAACACTGAAACCTACGCTTTACGTGAGCACACAGCCACCCACAAGCGTAGATCTGTGTTTATCGATTTCTTGCAAGCCTAGCAGTAAAGTAATACTTGCAAATTTGGTACCGATATGTGCGTCTTTTATTCCCAAATACAAATCTACGCAGCGCTTGTGGCTAAAACTCTGTACAGAAGACTTAAGAGTCAGGTTATTAGCATGACATACACGTAACGTCATATAGGCAACCAATAGTGGCAAATTGTACCAAATTCTGTGGCTTACTTCGCTAAAAATTACGCATTTGCATGAAGTACCACGTACGTCATAAGGCAACGAAGGGGTTAAAGAGGCATTTGACAGTGTGTTGCATGATGTATTATGGACCACAATAAACAAATACAACATGGACCAAAAGCTGATTAACACTATCAGACAGCTGTACACAAAGACCAGCAGAGCAGTACTTATGCAAGGCATAGTGGGCGACTGGTTCCACACAGCAGCTGAAGTCTGCCAGGACTGCCTCCTCTCATTGACCTTATTCACATAATGACCTTTGAACACTTAATGATAGATGCCCTTAAAGAACACCAGAACTCAACCATCATTGGTGGGGGTGACTATCAAAAGCCTTCGGTTTGCTGATGACATTGATGGCCTGATGGGAGAAGAACAAGTACTTGCCAATCTGATGAACTACCTGGACGAGACGTCTACCAGATATGGCATGGAAATCAATGCTGAAAAGACAATCTCAAGCTAAACAGCATAAAGCCCATTGAGAAGAAAATCACAGTCTGTGGACAGGAACTCGAAACTGTGAATCAGTTCAAGTACCTTGGAGCAATGCTCAATGAAGAGGGCTCAAAGACCGGAATCCTTGCAAGAGCGTCATAGAAAACAGAGGCACTGGCAAAACTGAAACCAATGTGGAGAAACAAAATCAACAGCTTGTCAATTAAACTTAAACTGAAGCTACTGCTTGAATTAGTCTTGTCAATCTTTTTAATTTTATATGCATTTGAGACATGGACATTTTCAGCAGACCTGCAGAGTAAAATCCAAGCAGTGGAAATGAGATGTCTTAGAAGAGTAATTCGTATCTCATCGACAGAACAAATTGCAAATGAAGCAGTGTGTGCAAACATCACAAAGCACATGAACAATTTCGGAGAGCTGCTTACCATCATCAAGAAAAGAAAACTTCTATGGTATGGTCATGTAAGAAAAGCCAGTGGCCTATTGCAAACCATTCTCCAAGGGACAGTTCATGGTGGAAGAAGAAGAGGCAGGCAGAGAAAGAAATGGGCGGACAACATTGCTAAGTGGCCAGGAAGAGCTTTGCCATGATCCATTCCATGACTGTCAGAGGTGGAGATAACTGGTGTAGCGTTCAGCAATGCAGCGTCCCCATAATCCCTGGAAGGGTTAAGGGACTCATGATCATGATGACGTGCACACACACACACACACACACACACACACACACACGCTCACACACACACACACACACACACACACACATATACACAAATTCACATGTATCTTTAAGTTCCAGTTTGTTTTATTGGCTAAATAGTTGATGATTGTGTCTAGTTGTGTGGTTCCCTTTTTTAGTTTAATGATGCAGAATCACGCTGAATGCTGAAACAATCTCAAGGAACAGTTTATGTTATTACAAAAAGATGTGAAATAAAAGTCCATCCTTCGCTATCACTATCACTCTTGAGTCTCGATACCTTGACCAAATTTTTATTCCCTCCGGTACTGTCTTATTAACCGGAGTCTGTTGTATTGGTCAATTACACACATGCGCTAAGTGAAATTTGTTACTTTATTAACACCTGGGGATGAAATATGTTGATGTATGAACATTGTTTTTGAACAGAGGTGCACCAGAAGTGAATAGCAGTGGCTTGTATTCTGCGGCAGCTGATGTATTCAATTTTGGAAACTTTGCTTGGGAGGTTCTGACGGCCTACGATCACAAGGACAGAGAAGAGGAATTACTGAGGGTCATTAATGACTCTTCTGAATATAGCTCTTGCTACAGCCAAGAACCCCAAGCAGCGGTAAATATCTAATTTTTCTTTAGAGAAAAACTAATTTGCATTTTTGTTGCTACATTCATGCCTTTGAAACCGTTGGCATACACTTGAAAGAAATTGGATGTCAGTTTTGTTTGAAATATTTTGATTCCCTGGAAGAAGCACAACATCTGGTCCAAAGTTTTTAGGGTAATATAGACCACAAGGGGGTACACTTGGATTCCAAAATCGACCCTATTTTTTAGGCGGTGCTTACAATACAGGGTGAGTTTTTGACATGCTGGAGGGGGCTCAACATTCATGGAATGAAATAAAAGTTGGCTCATACAGAGTGCTTATTGGCAGACTGACAAACCAATTGCCAACCGATCATCCGATTCGTGGCCTGAAAACAAACTCAGTTGTTTTTGAAGCTGCGAGTCGGGCGATCAGTTTGTGCCATAATGGTCACTTTGCGCCCTCTATCTGGCTAGCTCCGCCTACCAAACAGATCAAACCAAACTGAACCAAACCGATCGTGCCAACGGGCACCCCCCTATTAAGGCCACACACGGGCTTTTGGAGTCCAGTTTGAGGCCAGACCATGTTTTGGGGGGATTTAAGAAACTTCCCGTGAAAATTATGTGCTAAATCAAATGGAGGTACTCCCAAAGTTCTATTTCAAAGAGATAGCTCCATAAAATTTGTATCATTGTGAGCCAATACAATGCTTTAAAGCAATTTTGAAATGCTATTGCACCTTTTTTCAAAATGTTCATTTTATGGCTTTAAAAGGTAAAAACTTATTAACCATTCAAGAAAAAGACATGAAATTTGGAGCGTACAAGCACCATTTATGCAGTTTCAAATAAAATAATGCTAGCTTTTTCTAATTTAAAAAAAACCATATTTAAAAAAAAATTTTTACTTTGCTATTTTGACTCTTTATGTCATTCGGTTTAATAAGCAAGTCTTCAAAAAGTTATAAAAATTATTAAAATATACAATTTCAAGAAAAGCTAGGGTCATTTTCTTCCTTAAGATTTGTTTTCAAATTTTTAAATTCATTGTTAGCATGGGCAGTTTTTTAGTTTTTAGCTTTTGAAAACGGTCCTTCAGATAATCTGGTTTGACTCTTATTTGCCATTTCTATGATTATGTGACTGATAATGATTTCTTAAACCTAATATTTTTAATCCTTGAATGGAATACTTTGAGAAAAAGAAAAAAAGCAAGTAAAAATCACTTAATTGTAATGCTAAGAAGTAGTGTGTGGCCCTTAGTGGTCAAATGTTCACAACACCGTGAATTGTTCAATAAAAATCCTATTTGGCATTGTCATGCATATGATATTGGCAAAGATCGTATATAAAAATATAGTTCACAAGTATAGCGAAAATATTCAGGGTATTTAACTGTTGGAATAGAAATTTTGTGGGGTTGAAAAAAAAAAAAATGATAAATGTTTTGCAGCGCTGGCAACAGCATATGGTTATATGAGCGCGCGGGACACATTTAACATTTTCAGTTGGTAGGAAATTTTGAATTTCGCCCGATTAGCGGCTGGCTGATGCCTACTCTTATCGATTTTAGACCACCAAGGGATCTTTAATGTGGGCAATTTTCATACGGGACCTCTGAGATTTTTCACCCTTTTCCGAGAAGGCTAGGTGTAGGTCATTCCTACCAGAAGATCAGGGGTGTGGCTGAAAGACAGCAGTAAGAAGGAGCCAAGGAATAGCAATAGAAAGGCTGTAGAAAGAGTCTGGAGCCCAGAGGAGGGGGCAAAGGAGATGAGGGGGTGGGGGCAGAAAGTGGAGACGAAAGCAGATAACAGAACATTGTTGGAGAGCAAGAAAGGAGGTGAAAGGAGACAATTTTGGAGAAGAAAATTTGTCCTTTGCTACCCATATTCGAACCTGGGTCCTTTGAATGAGGAGAAAACACCTTAACCTCGAGGCCATGAGAGCCCCCCAAATTTTGTGTAAAATAAAGAAGGAAAATAAGATGTAAATTAATACACATACTGCGATGGTTCAAGAAAAATGTGTATGGTGATGTGAAAGTAAAGTGCTCCTTGATGTTCTGATTTGAATATATATCTTATTGTGAACCTTTTAGGTTGCAGCGAAGATTATATTATCAAGGTCCCTACTGGTCTTTGAGATGTGTAATTTCAGTTTTCTCTGAACAATTTCACTAAAAGTAATTGGTGATTTTTGCTGAAAAGACACTCTCATATGTTCCCTCTTTTGGACATCTATTAGCATATCATTCGTATTTTTTGTTTCTAAAACGCATGACAAAACCTTTTTCAAGATCAGCTTGTACTTCTGATATTTTGTCTTGAACTCCTCTCCACATTTGTTTGTTTTCAAGATAAGAACATGTAATGTGGTTTTAAAAAATATTATTTATTTCTTTAGTTTGAAATACAGCTAATTTTACTTATGATTATTGCTCAACAGATTTTGTAATAGAAAAGTAGTTTGGACTTTTTGAGTGTGCCATATTTCACAGGAATAGCATTTTTGCCTTTAATTTCGTAATAGGGAATGTTTTCATCCTGAATACTCCTGTTTAAGACAGAGATTTTTACAAAATTTTATTCATGCGATAGCCCCCCCCCCCCCCCCCCCCCAAAAAAAAAATAAAAAAATCCAATCAACAAAAAATGAGCAATTTTATAAAGGTTTCATGGCAGTCAGTTGTGCAAATTTCCATGGTTACTGCCTATCTCTTAATGTGTGGGCAAAGGTCTAATTCTTGCTATAAAGTGAGGTAGTTAACTGTATTTTCCTCCCGAACCTTAGATTTTAAGACATGTTCTGATTTAACCAAGGTTCTAGTTCTGACTGAAATCAACCCCTGTCTCATAGACATGACATTAAATACTGCATGACTTTCAGGTGGCAAAGCCTACCTTTGTCATATCTTTGTCATCTTTAGTAAGGAGGAAGAAATGGGAAACATGAATGATTCTTTTGCGTTATCCAGATTAGATGTTGTCTGCTGCTGAAAAATCGCTGTAAATTTTTGCTTTTTCACTCTTTTCCTGAATCTGTAACATCCGTCAATGAGCTATCAGCTTAACATATCTCTGTTACATAAGATTTAGTGTTGTTATCATTCACAAGTGGTTTTCCATTTTCCAATTTTCACTCGTGAACATAAAGCTGTCCTCAGGGGAATTCGTGCGCGCGCAACTTTTATAATTTTCCAGAGTTCATGAGTTTTAGCCAATTTTCCACAATAGTTGGGTAAAAAATAATAATATTTCTTTAATAACTGAAACCAGACCTGTCACTCGTCCTGATTTAATTGGGATATCCTGATTTTTGCCCCAAAATTCAAGCATCCCAATTTTCTCGATTTTGATCCCGTGTATCCTGAATTTTTGTTCCAGCCTGTTGCGCCGGAATTTTTGTAAAACTTATTCTGTCTTCTTTTGTATCATGGGAAGCACCCGTTGAACTTTTTAAGTAGGAACTTGGAGCGTTATTTTCTGAAATATCGATGCCGGATTAAGCAGTTGACTCGCCCCAAGTTGTGTTTGATCTTTGCCCACACTCAGACTCCTCCGATGATAGCGCAAATGAGGGATAAGAGATTTGTTAGTATATTTGGTATAGAAGTACCATCGCTTGTCCGGGTGTTTGATGTGAACGTGCAGATAGTCGGACCCATCAGTAAAACTGTTTCAATTCAATTGCGCGTTCGTATCACGTGACATGATTTCGACGTGACATGATTCCGTCGTGTGAGTTCTGCGTGTGTCTGGGACCGTCCATTCATGCATAGGCTACTGGTTGATATGTCTTTTGGGACTTATTGGTTGGGAGGGGGGGGGGGGGGGAATAAACAAGCGGATTTAAGGTGCTCGACGTCATGCTTCAGGATTTAAAAATAATATTGATAAAACACGCAAACATAGACAGCGGTCATGCATATTTATGGACACCCCTGGAAAATGTTTTAAAGTCAGTTTGGCAGTCCTTTTGTTGATCCCAATTTTTTTTCACCAAATCCTGATTTTTTTCCTCCTGAGATCCAGATTTTGAGATTTCATAGAGTGGCAGGTCTGTTGAAACTTTCTTCCTCGACTAAAAATAGCGGAGGACAACTCGTACCAGAAATACCACCTCCTTTGTCTCCTTAGTCCTGATTACATGTTCAAGAAACGGATTGGTGAGAGAGAGGCATTCACTTTCTAGCTTGATCTAGAACTACAGTAAATCAATCGTAAACACGATTTTGTGCCATCCCTTTTTGATGTGGCTTTGCACTACTTTTTTTTCACATGCACATCAACAGACATGGATGCGGAGAGAAGCTTCTCTCTCTACAAATTGCTAGTTAACTGCAGGTGCAGGTCTCAGTCTGAAGAACAATCAAGTCCTTTTTATTCCTGTATTACAACTACTTTGTGGATATTGATTTACTTCAATTGAATTTTTCATTTTGTATCAAGACCTTGTCTAATTTATATCCTGCATAGAGACATTTCCAACGAGCATTTTTACAACAATCTAGTTCAATAGATTTCTATATTTCATACTTCGGCATTTGCTTGTGCACAGTTTTTTTTGTAGACTTTCATTTTACTTTTGATTTTGATCAAACAAAACTCATGTTTGTTACTTTGATTGCAATGAGCATACCAACAAAAATGTATTCCCTGATGGTTTTTTTAGCTATATACTATATATAGATCTATGCGTCTTGCAACTTTTCTCGCAACTTTTGCTAATTTTTCTTGCAACTTTTTGCAACTTTTGCTATTTTCAAATGCAACTTTCTCCGGGGTCAGACTGACTTTGTGAAAATAGGATAGGAGCCTTCTAGATGCCTTTTTGAGATGGAAAGAAACACCAACATGTGATGGAAGTTTCTGACATGAAGTAGCAGCATTGAACAGCCTTAGGAGCTTGTTTAGTTCTGTTTGCAAAAGAGCCTTAGGTTAAATGATTGAGAAGCAAATTGTAACATCATTTAAAAGGTTGAAAGCAGCCCTTACAGCTTCTAAAAAAAACCCCTAAGAATAAAAGAATTCATTGATGGTGCTTTACAGTGTTAAGTTAGCCCCATAGGTCTCTCCCCACAGCTTACAACACACTATATGAATTGGACCATGGTCTTTTTCAAAGTGATTTTGATTTGATTGATCAGAGTTTTAGATGATACCTGTAGTGTGGCGGTTTACCCCATAGCAGAGTGACTTGCAACATAAAAATCATAGTCAATCTCTTAAACACTTGGACACTTTATTTTAAGATGGAAGGAGTCATTCCAGTGTTTAAGGACATGATCCTTCCAGATCTAAGGACACATCATAGTTGACTACTACTTTTTCAGGCTTGTGAACACATAGCAAAGGGAGCCTGGAAGGGGAAACACAAAAAGCCAGAAAGCTGTTCTGAGAGCTTTTATGAGCTGATCAAGCTGTGTGTCAGTGGCGCGGAAAGCAACAGACCTACAGTGCCTCATCTCAAAGAACAAATCAAAAAGTAAGTCAGCACTGGTTCATGCTAAGATTTCACAATTTGTATTGTATCTGTTCTACCAAGTGGCTGTCCTGCTGGAAAATCTACATAGCTTCTCATGAGTATTTGGAGACTTATGTGCCTCAAACCACCAAAGTTTCAAATACATTTTCTATAAGAAAATGGAGGATTGGAAGAACCTTTTTTGTAAGTAACAAATTTCAAGTTCTGGAAAACATACACTGAATTGAAAAAACCCCGAAGGATCCAATGAATGCGGCTGTAAGGGAAAAAATATTTCCTCAAAATTTATATAAAAGCAGACTAAAACCCAAGGCAGATAAGAATTAATGTAATAGTGGGGCAGCTAAGTGTAAAATCATTCACATTGTCATACAAGCACCAAAATTGGCATGCATATTACTTTTGGGCTGTTGTTTCATAAAACGAACGTTTACCATATGAAAATCCAATATGGCGGCCATTTTCCAAAATGGCGGCATTTACGGGCTCTTTGGTATATCTGTGCCTCTGATGTTCATTCCCATTGCCATACAAGCACCAAAATTGGCATGCACATTGTTTTTGACTTTTGGGCTGTTGTTTCATAAAAGAACGCTTACCACGACAAATTCCAAAATGGCGGCCATTTGCGGGCTCTTTGGAATATATTATATATATCTGTGCCTCTATTTTTCATTCACATTGTCATACAAGCACTAAAATTGGCATGCACATTACTTCTGGGTTGTTGTTTCATAAAAGATTGCCAGCCACGTGAAAATCTAAAATGGCGGCCATTTTCTAAGATGATGGCCATTCACAGACTCTCTGGCGCATCTATGGTTCTTCTTATCCAGTTTTTAGGATACCAAAATTGTTTCTGACATGTTTGACGATTGAGAGTTAGAATGTGACAAAGGGAATTTTTTATAAAGAATGAAAAGCTACCAAACACTGATTTGCAGATTTTTTACTGATATTTAACAAGATGTTACATAGTGTAATATATGACAATAGAAATGAGTAAGTAGTAAGCTAAGCAAAGTAGGCCTACAGTATGGTAAACCTGCATGTAAAATCATTATGATGACCAGCTGAGCATTAATCACTCAAATTCAGCAGGTGCAGCTGCACATTGTTGTGCATCTCAAACTGAGCTTGTAGCACTTGCAACGTCCACAACACAGTGTCTTGCACCGGCATTTCGTAAGCTGCTGGCAACTCTGAGCAATTGGGGGGAGCTCAGACCATAGGATACTCCAGCAGTCTTCTTCTTGTTTCCAGCCCTCTTCTGCAGGACTTTCCTCTTCAAACTGACACTCCAAAGCCCGGCTCCATATGCATGCTGACTGGTATGCAGCACGTCTAATGTGCTGAACAAGGGCTGTACAAGTACAAGTTGGTGGAATAGCTTCGTAGGATCTGTGCTTCCTAGAAAAGATCTCCAGTCGTGCATCATCAACAGCTTCCGGACACACATCCCATGTCTGCCATGCTGACCTTTTGCCCTTTCAACAGAATGCAGACACAATATCACAGCCTGTAAAGGCATGGAAGAGCAGAATACCACTGCTCCTCTCTGGGGTGAGCTCATGCATGGAGATTCCCTTCAGATTTCGTCCTTGCCCAAAAGCTTGCCACATTTCCTGGAGTCCCAGTTCCTGTAATTGTGAGAAAGTGACAACAGCAATCACAAGGACATCTAGGTCATTGGCTTTTATCATGACTGTTTTGAAGCCCCACTTTACAGTGTCCAATGTAGGAAGATTCTTGTACATGTATCAACTTGTTCGTGATTGCAGTGTAACCTTGTCATCCAGTATGGCAGCTAACTGTGACTTCTGGCAGACATGCAGCCTTCCTCCATGACTCAGAGGACATGACTGATACTCGAGACGGAAGAACTCATGTAGATCGCATTCTCTGTTCTGACAGGAAATGAATAATTTTGAGAAAAGCTGGCTTTTGAGAAATCCTTCAATAGCAATTGCTGAAAGAAGTCAATTTTTTATAGTGCATAGAACGAGCTTGTATCTTCATGCTTTAGTGTCTCTAAGTGCGCCTCAAAAGATGAATTCCCAGTTGAAGGGTGAGTAGCAATCTTATTTGCACTACAAGGGGATGCTATATCATTCATTGGTGTCCAGACTGAGCAGATTTCCAGATTCTTCTTGAAATTGATTTCCCATGTCCTCCAGCGTGCTTGTCAACCTTTGGACCATTTCCAGGACGCTTCTCTGGCAGGTGGGTGTCTGTTCATGATGTTTCGCCTGCTCTGAGACATTCCTCAATACTGACGCCTCCTCATACTGTGCAACAAGCTGTGACACAGCAGGGCCTGCAACCAACTGTCTTCTCAGTGCTGAAGGATCTTCAGTGATTCCGATTGCGCCTCCATCACCTTTGATTACTGCATTGGCTTGTTCATGTGCTTGGTCAACTGCCATTCCTGAGAAATCTCTGTCCCAGCATGAAATCTCCTAAGTCAGATCTATCAGGTGTATAGAAAGCCACCGTGCATAGTTCACGTTGTTGTTTGCAAATAAATATGGTATAAGCTGACAAGTGACATAAGGCCTGACGGTAGAGACTGAAGTTGGAAGTTCTCAAGGACCTGATGAATAGCAGAACAGTTAACTCCATTGTCAGCACAATGTTCCAGTAACAGAACTGTGTGCTCTGTAGTTTGCAATGTTCACATCAGTCTTCAAAACTTCGGGTCAGCCAATTCTTCTACATATGTAGAGTAGGCTGATTTCAAGAACTGGTAGGGGCTGCACGCTGTTACTTGGTGGGTTTGGCGGGTCTTGGTGAGACTTGCAGCTGATAGGAAAGAATCTGCTGAGCCAGATCAAGCTACCCCCACCTTAGTGCAGGTGTCCATCCATTGTCGTGAAAGAGGAAACGAAGTGAACGCAGCACATTTATCTCAATGCGCAATCCTCCAAACATGATGACGAATTGACTTTCGCCATAATCTTTAGGCCACTGTCACAGGATCTCTTTGGCTGTGGCATATATCAGCTGATCTGCTGTGATCACAGGCACCTGTCCGAGATTAAGAAACCTCCTGCATCCCTTATCTTGTCCATGACATGTCGTACTGTAGCTGCAGAGCGGGCTTGGTCTCTCACCAGAGGCAGCATAGTGGATATATATTGTACAAGTTTTGAATGCAGGACCCCTCTTCTTGTCTGCGTAATGGAAAGACCATGAGATATTTACATTGTCATGGACCTCTGGGATGGAGACTTTCTGGACCATTCATGCTCCAGTCAGCTGTGGTTTCAAAATCTCCATGTCTGGTTGAGTCATGTTAGTCACTTGAGGAGGATATGGACTCTAATTGGTGAAATGAACAGGTTTGATGTTCTCATAAAAGTCTGGAAGTTCTGGGACTGTCTTTACCACGACACCTCTTACTTGCAATTTCTGCAGCTGTTCTCCCTCATTCTCAGAGGTGGGGTGCTGGAACAGCGATAAACTTATACCATGGAAAGATGTCGTTGATGTTGTAGCAGATGGATTGTGGTCTATGTTGTGTGTGGCCGAAGTGGTGAACAGTCCTCTTCGCAGCTCCAGGGGGCAGATGACTCCATTTCTGATGTACTAAAACACAACAGCATCTTCCCCCAGCTCGGCGAATATCTCCAGCACTCGATCATAGTCATAGGATATGCTTAATCCCTTTGCCTGGAGCATCTGTTCGAACTTCTTCGTCCTGGTCTTTGTAAACACTGACAGACCAATGTAGATGGGGAATGGAGTCTCTCGATCCTTCAAGTGTCTATGGTTAGTGACACCTTCTTTGAATCTATCATAGCAGTTTAAAATCACTTCAATTGTTATAATATGTTTAAAAAACATATTAAGGTGGTGATTATCGTATCAGCATATATGCAAATTTGGATTCTTCATGGTTGATTACATATATTTTGACACCAAAATCAAATAATTTGCTCTACTGCCTCATGCTGTGTGACATTATAGGGTTGCGCATACCGGCAATGGCGGCCATCTTGAAAATGGCGGCCATTTTGAAAAAAATTGCGAGGTAAACGTTTGATTTATGAATATGCATGTCATAATGGATATGTGTGCCAATTTTGGTGCTTGTATGACAATGTGAATGATTCGGCTGATTTTTGCAATTAGCTGCCCCACTATAAGAGGAAATACTACAGTCAGTGTCAAATGTAGAAAAGTAAAATAGGGAAATAAAGAAAAAAATGTAATACACCTTTTCAGGATCAAATATCGCGTAAGATGATTCAAATGAAACATAACAGAATTATTTCAACATAGTCAAATCAAATTCAACATAGAAAGTTCAAACACCAAAATAGAGAGAGCTAATGTAACGCTAGGAAGCTTAAACATAAAAAATAGCACTGTCAGATGTAACAATAGAAAGTTCAAACTTACCAAAGACAATTTGTGACGTCACATGCAAGTTCAAATTCAAAATTGTCAGATCAAATTCAATATTGTCATGCCAAATTCAACATATAGATTTTAAGTAGGTCCTGGGCACTCCCACCTTGTCTGTCTGTCTGTCTCTCACTCACTCTCTGTCTGCCATTCACTCTCTGTCTGTCTGTTTGGTCTCCCTCACTATTTTTCTTTGTCTGTCTGTCTGTCTGTCTGTCTGTCTGTCTGTCTGTCTGTCTGTCTGTCTGTCTCTTTATGTATTTGTCACTCACTTGCTGTCTATCTGTCTGGTCTCTGTTTGTCTTTCTCTGTCTGTCTGTCTGTCTGTCGGTCTGTCTGTCTGTCTGTCTGTCTGTCTGTCTGTCTGTTTGTCTGTCTGTCTTTTTATGTATTTCTCACTCACTTGCTGTTTATCTGTCTGGTCTCTCGTTGTCTTTCTCTGTCTGTCTGTTTCTCTCTCTCTCTCTGTCTTACTCTCTGTCTGTCTGTCTGTCTGTCTGTCTGTCTGTCTGTCTGTCTGTCTGTCTGTCTCTCTCTCTCTCTCTCTCTCTCTCTCTCTTAATAAGGAATTTGCTTAAACTTAAAGTAGCTGTAACATTACAGACTAATGCGAAGTGTGTCTCTGGTAGGGCCTTCCGCAGACCTGTCTTTTTTTCGGCGAGAGTGTACTGTAATCTGAATTGCTTTCGACTATTGAAACAAGCTCATTGCTCCTGTCCGTGATTACTATTCCTACTCTTTTCCCACCCTGTGTTTTTTTCTATACTTAGATCTAATCAAAGGGCAGTTAATGTTTCCCCCCAGCATATTTGTGTCCCTGCTGGTCAATATCAGTCATATGAAGATAGTTTCAAAACTGAGTTAACATTATTTTTAAAAACTATCACCTTTTCCCTAACTACAATTTTAAAAAAGATTGAAGTAAATGTGACCGTATTTTACGAAAATATGAAATCTTTAATTGTGCAAGGTGAGGAAAGACGAAAAGGAGAAAAAGGCCTCTGAAGTTGAGCAATATGTTTCAATAGTAACGGGGGTCTTAAAATTGAGATAGAGACTTTAAATTTAGCGGTTATCTTGGCTATGCCACTACAAGGTTACACACAGAAGTAGAAAACTGTTCATTTACATAGAAAAAAACTTATGAACAAAACAAAATTTTCTCGAGAATGGACTTCATGTCAAATGCAACAAAATGTTTGCATTGTACTAGGTACCAGATGCATGTTGTACTAAATTTTCAAAGTAGCTGATGTCAAATTCATCTGTTTCATATGGAAAGCCTATGTCCCCTGAGAATTTTGGTGCCATAAGTTTACTTCTGAGTAAAATTTTAAGAGAATGGCGGCTGTTTTAATTTAACATAATCAAATATTGCTGAAGTCTCTAACTGGCTGCAATCCAATGTTTGACAGATAATAAAAGAGTACCAAGTGCACCAAATGTCTCTACAAACAGAGTACAATCACTATAACAAAAAAATTAAGCCTAATTTTTTTCAAGACTGTGAGATAATTACAAATCAGTATTTTATTTGCCTCAAACACGTTGGTCTGTTGTTATTTCAATAAAAACACTGAGCCTTGTCCCGGCAGGTGCACTAGTCCTCGCAGCGAGCGAGTCGGCTCTATACTCTAGTGTACTGAGTTCAAAGTACTCCCGGTAGTTTCGCGGAAGTATTCTTGCGAAATAATTCCAAGCCCATGACTTTATTCTATAGAAAAAGAACTGTTCTTTCTATTGGTACCTATTTTTAGCCCCTTATTTAACACATTTCGTGTTAAAAAGGGTATTTGAAAACTTAGACGCTTTTTTAAAAGGCTTTCTGTCCGAACGCCAAAGGCCAAAAATATACCATGGGAAATTTTAGTGAACACATTTCCAACCTCACTGCGAGACTGTTTTTCTAATAGAAATTTTTACACGTATACATTTATATTATATGTATAATACTTTGTTTTACGTACACGAATGTCGATTAATTTTTAAGATGTGATGTCTTTTTCGTTGTAATGCGCATTGAGCATTTTTTAGAAAATGGAAATGCGCAGTATAAAAGCTATTTTTTAAATTATTTTTATTAAATCACGCTTAAAGCTGTATAGTTCTCCGACAATGAAAAGACGGTATTTAATCCTCAATCCTTCTGCAAAGCATTTGAATGCATGGGTGTCAATTTAGAACAGGCCGACCTCGCATTCCGACCGCGAGGGGCTTCCCTTTCCATGGCGATTCTTCAGCTTCAAATACTCGGATATATACAAACAACTTAAACTATTGCAGCAAAGAAAATCAACTTTTTCAAAGTGTACAGCATTTGGTGTTTTATAATAAAAGAGCAAAGAAACAGCGATCTGAATTAGGCCTATATACCCCCATTTCACCGAAACCACGCGCTGGGAAGGCCACGAGTCAGCTTACGTGCCGTGTTTACACTACCTAATTATACGTTTGCAAATAGCACCATAAACACACAAGAGCACACACACACACATACTTACACACACACACACACACACACACACCTCAAGGCGTACAAACACCGCTCTTTTAGTTGGCTCGGCGATGGAGTGACCTGGTCATGGTGGGCCGTTCACACAGAGGTCACTAATCCGACATCCCGCTACCTGCGTCGGTAGCCGATGAAATGAATTTTTCAACTCATGTTTTATCGACTTACACAAACAAAATAATATCATACGTGAACACAAGTTTATTCTTTAGAGAAAGCAACTAAACTTCTTTATTGGTAAGAAGAAGCAATACCATGGCTGCTCACGTTTTGGAGTTAGATGCTCTTAAAATGTATGTCTATTTATAGTTAGTCAAAACAACAAACACATATTAGCATAGGAATAGAAATATTTACAAAACTGCTACGTAAGACAGGAAAATGTGTTAAAAAATTGACTTGCTCAAAATTTTGTCCCCAGCACGAACATGGAACTTGTCATGAGCATGATAGCCTAAACGCTTCACTGCATTCATTTCTTTTTGTATCCAATGAAATGTGTATCCTCCTAAATAATGATATACTGATGTATCTTTAATATACAGCACCAATTTCTTTTCACAAAATGAATATGTACAGAATAAAAGTGTGAGTACAATTTTTCTTTCTAAACCTATCCAGCAGCATGCAATGAGGGTGCTATTTGCAGGAGATAGGACACAAAAATAAAACGCATTTTGTCTATCGAGTTTGGGATCCTTCGTTCTCTGGCTTCCAGTTTTGAGATGGCTGCTTTCTGTGCACTGTTCTCCCAAAAGTCAGAGAGCAAACATGTGTTGTTGTAAGTGTGGAATACAGTATTGCAATATGTGTTGCTTTGGGATGACTTTGCGGGGAAATAGCGTCTGAAAGTGGCCAATAATTGTCGATTGCTTCGAGGATTTCTGGAAGTGAAAATTGTTTGACTGGCTTGAGATTACTGTGTGAACATGGCTAAATCTTTCATTGAGATGATTTAATATTATTTTTATATTGCTTCCACTCCACTTACTTCCTCAATTATTGCAGTTTCCTGGGAGTATTTTCTTGTTTTTGTACAAATTGTGTTTGTTAGTTCCTTGTACATGGGGACGGAGGTACTTGTGACAGTGATTGCCCATGAATCTGCTATAGTATGCTTGGGGTGTGTTGCGATGTTTGCTTAAAATGGATCTTTGTATGCAGCCACCCAAGTACGCCAACAAACGGAGCAGGAATTCACATTTATGTTATTGTCAAACGCACACCACATGTTCCTATTAGCGTCGACAGCTTTTTTTTGCAGCTTGAATTGACGTGACGTAACACCCTATCTCTTTTTGATAGTTGAAATCGCGGTAAAACTAAAACGCTTGACACAAATGTTACCGGAATATGACTGTTTATCTTCATCCCTCACATACTTTACTTTACTTTATCCATCCTCTTGTACCTCTAGGGCGTCGAGGGGAGAAAGAGCTTCCTGTCTCTAGCAAGTTTGATGGCCTGGCTGGGTGGGATATTGAATGTTCTCAGGGTACCCTTCATACCCTGATCCAGGTCTTTCTTGGTCTTCCTCTTGCTTTGTACCCTGACACTGACACTTTCCTGTAGTGGGCTTTATTGGCCAGCTGGTTACGTGCCATATGTGTGAGATATCCAAACCATCTGATTGTTTGCCTTCGGATGTAGTGGAGGACAGGTGTTGTTCCCACTATTTCTCTAATCTTGTTGTCCCTCACATCAATCCCATAAATCAAGAGAATACCTCCTGCCATGGTCTTACATAATCAGGGCTTTCTGTACTTTTTTTTGTTTGACATTTAATTTTAAACACCAACACACCCGACAAAGTTTATTCAGAGACTGTCTATGACTCTCATATATATGTGTAACCCATGGCAGTTTAAACATTTTTACTTAAGAACACAATTCACTAACTGAGTGCCAGTCACTGCAAAGTGCTGGAAAAACAAAATTCACATCTTTAGAAAATATGATTTGAAGGCTATCACAGTGTGCAAACAGACATGAACACACACGTTTCATTTTGGAATGATTTGTAATTAAATTTGAAGAGATCACATTATCAACGGCACTTTCGATCACTTAACACGTACAATTTAAAACTGTTATTATTCCCAAGCGAATCAATGAAAACTGGTGAAACTTTTACAAGATACCAAGAAGACGTAGACGAAGCGAAATTGGCAAAGAAATATACTCTAGGGGTAGAGTGAGCATCATTTTACGGCTCATGAAATTAGGGGAAGAAACACGTTCTGATAAGGACAAGATAGGATGGCGCTTTGCTCGAGTTGACTCCGGTCAATCCCTGACCAGACGTGTGAAATTGCACGTCACCTGCCGGTGATTTATGGCCAAACACGGGGGACCTGGACAAACTAAAAGATCGCTGAGACGGAATATTGGACGCCGTGACATACAAACACACCAACACACATACACACACACATAGACCACATCGGTGGCCTCTTGGCAGTACTGTTTAGATATTTTGCTTCCGTTTTCTGGCAATCAAATGTGGAAGGCGAAAAAATGGATTTAGATAAGGTATATATTTCACCACACTTGAGGTGCTCGATGAAATTTGCATGGACTCAAACACTATTGTCTGGGACAATGACTTTGATTGTTTGAATCAAAAGTCTTCAAATTGAGAAGAAAGTGATGAAAGAAAGATCTGGACCCAGTCATCATTTGATAGAGGAGCAATCCTCTCTATAAACAGATTTAGATCTATTATTTTATCCTTGTTACAAACTGACTCTGGAAAAAAAAAGTTTTCTATTACATAACTGATTTCACCTAAATGACTGAAACAAAAATATTTTTTCAAGGAAAATGTGTTTTTGCTTGGGAAGTGTAATATACAGGTTGGTGAAGTGCCATGTCTATGATTTCACTGGGAACTGAGTTATTCCTTTCAGAGTAACACACATCTTGCATAATCTGAAAGCGGGCGGTAGCTCTGACACTGGGCAACTAAAAGTGAAATGTGTGGCTGGTCCCCTAGGTGTTAAAACATCAGTGGTCTAGTGGTTAGGTTGTTGGACTAACAACCAAAAGGTCATGGGTTCAAACTTTAACACCATCAATATTTTACTTTTAATTATATGAATCTAAAAATGTTTCCTTCTTTGTTTTGTGTTTTCAGATATTGCTTAGAACAGTATCAGTTACCAATGGAAGAAGTAAAGGATTCCAGTAGAGGTGAACCACCCGAAACAAGTCCATCTATAGCTACCTTGAACTCGAGCATGTTTGAACTGGATGAGATGAATGAAACAGTAGCAGGCTCTTCTTTCATGGACTCTGATTCTCTGTACAATCTACTAGATGAAGAAGTAGTGAAGAGCAAAAATGCAGTTTTCCGGGAGCTTATTGCAAAGAGTTCCCTTGTCTCTCCATCCCCAGTATTTGCTGAGGAAGCTTACATGACTCCCAGATACCTAAATGAAACAATTTATGGTGAAACTACAGATACATCTGATGAACGTATCTATGAAGATATTGATCAATGTGTTGAGGACATCGGTGACCAGGACACCAAAAATGTTTCAGCTAAGAAACTTTCTTTACTTGAAAAGAAAAAGAAGTTCAAAAGTTTTTCAAAAGACTATTTAGCTTTGAATTACAGTTCTCATGGGGTTATGGACGATGACAGCTCACCTGAGGAAATTTACGATGACAATTGTGAGATCTATTTGACAGCAGGTGAAGAAAAGGAAAGCAAAACTGCTCAAGCTCCTGAAGACGATTATCATAGTGATATATTTTACGAAAATACGGAAGAGCAGGGAGGGAAGATTCCACCTCCTCCGAAGGCCAGTCTCCCCCTACCCCCAGTCCCCACAGTGAAGCAGCCTGACAAAGAACAGGCTCAGCATTTTCTAAAAAGCCCCTTACCTGTTGAAGCTGCCCGTCCCTTTAGATTTAATGTCAAGAAATTTATTCCTTTTTCAAAACCTACCAGACCACCACCTTTACCGAAATGCCCCCCACCTTTGGTGCCAAACCCTAACTCTTCAGCAGAACCTGTTATTGAGGACCCCAGTGACCAGCATGAAGCAGAAGATCTCTATGAAGATATTTAGGTCTAACACACTTAGTTTCTTAAATTGACAGTTTCAGAATGTATTCGAAGTGTGAGCAGCTTTAATTTCACTTCAGATCATTGTGTGGTGTATGCCTACCCCTTGGATGGCCATCATTCTGTGTGTTTTTCACAACTTCGATTTTCCTAACCGTGTACAGTAGTCTCCACCTAAATGCACGGTGCTCGGGTGGGCTCTTCAGCGTGTGTTTAATCGGAGCATGCGTTTACAAGAACCTGTGGAAAGGGAGTTTAGGGAGGAAGGGATGCAGTCGTCTCAATTCCTTGATATTCTAGTGACCTCCCTTGGAGGTGGGGGTCATTTTGGTCAATAATGTGATGACATGTGACTGTTTAGTGAAGGATTCCCCGACTGCGGTTAAGAATACAAAGGCATTGAAAGGAGGGGCAGAAAGACAGACTCGGTGTTATGATATGCACCATAAAATGTCGGGAACAGACAGCCTAAGAGGAAACTGTTGGTGATAGTCATAGAGATGACAGCCCAATCACAAATGACTTTCCAAGCTACCATCCTCGACAATAAATTCATGGATGACATCAGAATCATAGATCTAGATAGATCAGATCTCTACATTCAGAGAAACATTTCTCTTGTGATTCGTTGAACAAGTACGTTATAAGTTCTTCGAGCGCAGCTGATTAAGCTTACTTGACGAATGTTTAATCCCATAGAGAGGCTTATCTAGTGTTTTGCAGCATTCACGAATGTTGCGCATCATAGACCTAGGTCTAACTAAACATTACTCATTAGATGCAGTCACTCAAACATCAGTCAGAAACCTTCTCTCAAAGATGCATTTCCAGTGACCAATCAAAGAATATTTCAGTCTCCCAACCCTCCAACATTTCACCGACTAGTCCTAGTCCTAGACCTATGTGTCTGTGGAAAGTTGGGTTTGAAAACGCTGTCCATCACTCTCTTTGTTCGGCATGAGGGGCAGTTCCACCAAATATCCGTTTTTTTAGGCTTGACTTCTAAGCTGTGGAAGTTGTAATGAACATTCCCCCTTGTCAAACTTTACCTGTCGATGTGATTCGCAGATTGAAGCATGCGTTTAGAAGAAGTGACCGTGTGTTTGTACATCTAAATTATATAGTTAAAAAAACTTCATATGACGAAAGCGTGGGTTTGAGCAGAGCGTGCTTTTGTATGGTGTGTGTTTAGGGGGAGACTACTGCAAAGGTTTAGGGTGTGGTGTCTTTTTGGGAGGAAATCCTGCATCTTCTGAGAATATTATTGGCCCTTTTCCCTGCTGTCTTGTCAAGTGCTGTTTATTTTTTAAGTATAATGCAGATTTTTCAGTATTATATGTGTGTCATGTTAGTGTGTGTATATCTTTTCGCTTGTAAGTGGTCACCTTTTATTACATCTTTGCAGATGTCTTAAGCGAGAGATCTCTGTAGACTTTCGTTTCTACATTTTGACTACTTTGTGTAAGACTTTGCCACATGACTAGTGAGGTATTTTGGAGTCAGGCTACTAGCTAATTTTAAAGAAGTCGCTTGGAGAAAATACAAAAAACAAACGTTGATTCTGTCATGTATCTTAAATATTTCATATTTATGATGATGCTGCATTTAGCCTTCGCAACATGGTTAGTTTCTAAATCCTATCATTATCAAGGTCTTTGAGACTGACTATAATAAGAACCAGTTAGATATGTATGAAATTGATTGTTCTTTATTCTTATTATAATCATGTGTGTGAGAGATTCAGATTTTCTCCAATGACTTGCAATTTAAATTGAAATTTTTCATTTATTCAAGAAAAGTGCTATTGATATATATTGATGTACCTGTGATTGTTAATTAACTCTTACTTTTAAGAGTTATGATTCCTCACCTTTGTCAGTATGAATGTTTAAAACTTTCTCTCCCTGAGGATATCAGTACATTTCATATTGTTTTAAAAAAGGATGATTACTTTTGTTCATTCAGATATTGACCTTTGGTTCCCTACTGATATTTTTAATGACAAAGATGGTTTTATGATTAGATATGTTGCATTTTGATTCTTTGCATTGTTTCCCGTTTTTAATACTTTTGTACAGTCTGTTTCATAATAGTTTATACACATTTCAAGAACACACTGAGTATTGCTTAATGTTCTTACACCTACGGTACAGCCACATCACATATAATTTCTGCCCTGCCATTTCTTGCAATATCATGATTTTTGTAATCTGATTTGGATCTAGCAGATTTTTCCTGTTCATTTGTTGTTGTTTTCAGCACAAGTAGAGAGTGCTGAATGGGTCATAGTACTTATTTTCCTGGTGTGCTGTTCATGATTTAAAATGTACTGTACATGTTCATTTTCCAGAATGACTAACTGATCTTTGGGTTTCTAAAACAATGAAACTACAACCCTGATTGTTTTCAATAAAGTTACATTTGGGACGGAATTAATTTGGAGATCAGTTAGTGAATAGTATAGGATTCCTTCATAGCATTTTCAATTTCTGACAATTGCTTATATTAGGCGTAATTTCTTTTGATGTACTGGTGCCATGGTGAACTACAACTAGACAGTTTAGTGAACGCGCTCGCGGCAGGGCGAATCGGCCGCGGTGCGCCCCGTAGATTTTTGTAACCGGCCGTAAAGCCTCGCGCTGCGGTGGGTCTAAACAACTCACAGTTTTGTTTCGTTTTGCGAATTGCACTACCACTCCCGATACATCTTTTTAAACAGAAAAGAAAGGTCTTCAAAATGGCGGTCTTCACGTGAAAATCGGTTCAGTAGAACTGGAAATATTTGCATCTGAAAACAAGGCAGTTTTTACAACGCGATAAAATGAAAACTACTGGCTGTATATCTATGAATCTTTCAGAAGTTATAGATTATCCATTCTAGTTTCTTTTGACACCCGAGTTGTTTAGGTTGAACTTCGCACTACGCTACGGCGCTTCCCGTAAAAATGCATACAAAAAGCCGAAACGCCGAATCGGCCGGTCAGTGACCCGGCGCCCCCGCTCTCCCCTGCACACTGTGATAACGTATTGCGCCGGCATCGCATTTATTCGCGCTTTACTTGTTTCTCCGGATAATAATAATACTATGAAATTATGAACGGACTGACAAAAGAATTCACAGTTTTGCTTTTATTTTACCATATTTGGCTCTTGAATAGTGCAAATGATATAGCTAAATCTAGAATTCAGCAGTAGTAGGCTAGAAACAGTCAAAAAGCCAGCATATCTAACTATTTATGCCTTTGGGCTTTGGAATTGAAATAAAGCTTGATTTGAATTGCACAGTTCTAATTGATGTTAGATTCAGCATCTAGCTATATATTTCAGAGTTAATAATAAATCTCATCATAACAATTGCTTTTATGAGACAACCTTTTTCTTAAATCAGTTTTGCGCAAACTTACTTGTTAGTAGTATAGTAGTAGAGAACAGAGTTTATCTGAGCCTCTGCTCAGTCTTTCACTTTCAGTACCTAATAATTTAATGTTGTTATTTTCTGGATATTTTTACATTTACATTATCAAATTGTGCCATTTAAAAAAATATAATTTATGGCCAATGAGTCTGACTCAATATAAAAAAAAAAAAATGCTCATCAATAAAAATTGCTAGTTGATAATAGCTCAAAATGTAATGAATAGTGAAGAAACATGTGTGAAAAAATAATAGAATGAGGTAGACTATAAATATAATTTGTCCAAACAATTGCAAGTGCAACTTGTGTGAAGATCATAAAATGACTTTGTTATTTTTTTCATTTTCATCTTTCCGCAGTTTATTAAATGTTCCAGTGGGTCTACAACTAGGTCTCCGAAGAGCATTTTTCTTGAATTTATAAGCTCTTTTATGCACTTGAAAGCATAAAATATAGCTTCACACAAATGTATGTTACAATACTTTGTAAAAGAAGGATAGGGAGCTGACTTATGGCGGTCATTAAGAGGTTGTTTTTTTTTTTTACGGAATCCGTTTAACGGTTAGAAAAACACAAAAAATACGTTTTGAAATCTTAAGAATGGCCATAAAAATTGGAAATTATTACTTAATTGGCTTAACTCTTTAATAATTATGAACAGTGAAAAAAGACAAAGAGAATGATATATGATTTGTCTAAATATGACCATTAGCAGCTAAGATATAGCCCATTTTGTCCATTTCGGGTTATCCTTGCGGGGGATTTTTTATCACCCTGAACCTCTAGAAGTACCCAAAAAATATTTCTGTGACTTTGTAAAGAGGGGTTTTGTAGTTGTGTGCATTCTGTGTAAAATTCCCAATAAACGGATGTACAACACTTTAAAAAATATGCATTTTGTGTTGAGTAATGGTCATTTGTGTTGTAAAGTTGCATTTTTGTGTCACAAAAACTCAGTGTTAAAAGTGGCCTGAAATTGGCCGGATTTTAGGCATGAAAAATCACCATAACTTTTTAACTAATAAAGATATCAACAAAATTTAAACTGTTTTATGAACATGAAGGCAAGAGCTTTCAAATGAAAGTATTTCAAAGCATATCAGACAAATTTGAAATTTTCACTAAACTGCCTACTACAACATACTAAGTGCAAGATGGGAAATGTAAAGAAAGACCTATACTACTACAGTCCATGCCGGCTTTAAGCACAGTCATCGGGAGAAAGCTTAAGCGTGTTTAACTCCGAAGCGTGCTTGAGTGCGAAGTAGACATAATCCAGAGATTTTCATGTTGAAAATTTCCTGTGCTATTTCCCTTTATTTGTAAGTAGGCCTATAGCGGTCCTGCAAAAGTGTGCACTATTTTTTACACCCGCTACGGTAGTTTTTGTTTGCTTGTTTGTTTTTGTTTTGTGGTCGAATGGAAAATGAAAGCTTGATTTAGACGGCCAGTCACGATACAGCACACTAGGCCTACACACTGTCTGTGCGTAGCACTGCCCGCAGTGCCACATTCATACCACCGCCTTCATCCCACCTCGCGCGTGATACACAATCAGGATTAATGGATAGCGAGGGTCAAAGCCTCCCTTTCTCTTCTTCCCGACTCTCTTTGTACTTTTTTTTTTGTCGTGTGTAGCTTTGCCCTACGCTAGATCCTATGTCCACGGGTGCGGCTTTGTGCATCTCTGCCTTCCTCTCCGGGCATGTGAGTGTGTGTTTCTATTACTTGCGTTCTTTGTGTTTCCCTTAACACACTCCACTTCTGCGGTGTAGACTGGGTTCGAACTTCGATGGGTCATCATGAAAATATTGACTGATTGACTGTCTTGAAAATGAAGCGTGCCTGAAACCGAAGTTACCGTGCTTAAAGGCATGTAATTTATATATATTGCAAAAATTCGATAAGAGCCGTTTAGCGTGCTTGAGTCCGAAACGTGCTTAAAGCCGGCATGGAGTGTACGTTGTTTGTAACCTATATATTGTAAGCAATTCTGTTGTTCGGTATTACCGTTTACTCACACATAAAACGTGTCCATGAGTTGTAATCTTCTCGATGATCTAGAGGCAAAGGATTTGTAACTAATCCTGTTGTCAGAATTTGTATGACAACAACTTTCTTCTTAACCATTGAAAGAAAGGAAATATGATTTCTCATGCATATATATTTACCAAAAACGATTTTTTTTTTCTAATGGTATAGCATTGTGCTACGGACAGGAGGGACACTTTGATTTTGCATGATATTACCACAAAACTTGATTATGAATTCCATTTTTTACTCCATATTTTCCAGGGAAAAGCTAAACAATGTACTGTTGTTCCTGCCAAATAACACTCCCACCTGAGCTCCAGGTTCACATTAGAACCTGCTTTCTTTGTGTTACAGACTTTTCCCCTTTAATTTGCATACCTAAGAATCCTAAACAAAACAGAAATCCGTACAAGAACCCAGTTTGAGCTCAGAGCATTCAACTTTACTAAGTCTCTTAACCACATTTTGCATGGGTTGTAGGGAAAGGAATTGATGTGGGCTAGCAGATGATGAATTCTATACACTGCATGCACACTTGCACTGAATGGCCCATATATACGATTACAGTCGTTCCCTTCCCTCACACAGCGTTGCAGCTGGTGCCGTTTCATAGTTTGCACCCATAACCCACACTTAGACTTACACACACATGTTTGAATAATTATGTATAATTGTATAAGAAGCAAACCTTGCCATCTCCCCTTGAGCGTCAGTAATGCCTGCAGTCATTATTTCATCCTGGAATAAAAAAGAGAAGCCAACAGGTAGAAACTGAGATGGGCCCCTTGAGAGCTTGGTGTTTTTAAGAAGAACCTTTTTTCTGTCTGCAAATGATGGGATTCTTAGACGGGAACCACTGTGAATTTTGTAGTGTTTATGTATTATTGTCTTCCTCTTTTCTCCCAATGGAGTGAACTTGGGAACTCAATGGCCATTTATATTAATGACAAGCCTGTTGTTATAATTCTGAAGTCTTCTGCAGCTTCTCTCATCATGTGAGAGTCACATATACAAGTGTTGTCTTCATTTCCCATATTTCATACTGTTTATGACCTCTTGTTTCCAGCCTCATGAAAACATCCAATTTTTTTATGTTTTTGTTCTTATTTTTTTATGATCACAGGTGTTTTAGTATTTCATGTTTAATTACTTTGTTATTTACAGAACTATAGCCTTAATAGTTACAGTTGCTATGCGAATACAATTAAAATGGAATATTTATGAAAAACATTACGAAAATCAAAGCTACAATATAAGTGGAGGCAATTTAAAAAAAGAAGCTACATGAGGAAGAGCACTTAATTTTGCAAATACACATTTTGGGTTGGCTGTTCAAGTGGGATGTGGTGTGTGTGTGTATGTGTTTGTTTGTTTTTGTGTGGAAGAGCACATATGGAAAATTGGATTTTCTATAGATAGGCATACCAATGATGCCAGCATAAGCTACATGTCAGTGCAAAATCTTCTGATGATGTTCTTCTAGAGTATGATTCTAGCCATGTAAGCACACTCAACTATTTGCTTTCAATAACAGACTGTCAAGAGGAAAAGGTTTGAAACCTACATGTCTCTACATCAAGACTAGTGAGAGATCCAGATGTTTAGCCTGACAATTATATTGTCAGGATTTTATAGATATAATGCATATGCTGTTAAATGGAATTAAAGTGCTTGCTGTCCAAATATGGTACGGTAAGAATTTATCATGAAATGAATGTCCCTCATTGTTGTAAAGGTACAGTATTTTCCATAAAAGTTTGTACAACTAGTACAAGTATTAATTATATCAACTGTAACATACTGTCAGATTACAGTATTTTATTTTTAATCTTCTGTGACTTTCAAGTGATTTCTCACATTTCTGTGCATTAACTCTTTATCTCCGAGGGGGGTAAACCCACAATACCTGGGCCGTTTTTAGGTACTAAATCTAAAAATGACAAAAACGTCACTAAATTGGTAATTAAATCAAAACAAGTGAACCTTTTTTGATAGTTCTTCATCTAATGAATGAACTCCCGGTAATAAAGACCTGTTTTTAGCAATTGCTGAAAAGTAATTTGATGTCAAAGTTGTCTTAAAGGAATGTGCCCGAACGGGTGCTGCTAGCGGCTCACCAGCACAGCGGTTCTGACTGTGAACCACTGGGAGGGGTTGGCCGGACTAAAGAGTTAAGTTTTTTCTTTTCTCTAGAATAACTTAAACTAAGCCCCCCGCCCCAAAAAGAAAAACCCAACAAAAAACAACTGAAAAAACATGAAGGATAAAATATCATCATATAACTATCTTGTCACTTACCCAAAAAGATAACTACATGCGTGTACAAGTTCAGAAAGACGTGCTTTCTTTTCCTAATTATGAGTTTACATTTTCTTCTAAAGAATGAGTTTATGCAGCATTGCTTGATGGCCTGCTGCAGTTTTCTTAGAGCTGGGCCTTTGATGCAATCTGATTTGTCATGAAGGCTACTTTTACCCTTTCATTCTATGTGAATTATATAATTGTGAGGCATTGTAGTGTAGTCAGGCGATCCGAATGCTTAAATTTGCATAGTAGCAGTCTGTCATGAAAATGATTTTTTGTGAAATACTGAAAGTTTCAAAGAGATCTTCACACTAGAAGTATTCTAAAATATGAAGAATACAGCGCCGGGGGTACAAAATGACCCAGGGCGTAAGGAAGGGGTTTATTAATTTTGGACCACTTGTCCAACACTCCCCCCCCCCCCCTGTTTATTCCTACCCCCCCTTTTTATTTGATACCTTAGGAGTAGGTGAGGGTCATTGGATGTCAGAGGTACATGTAAGAAACGTAAGATTAGTGAGAAAATGGCTGCTTAAGTTTGGTGACATCCAACAAAGCTCAAGGGTCGTTGGAAACTGGAAATTTACACTTTTTTGAGCTTTCGGTCAGTGTTTTTCAGTAAAATCCACAGAATTGTGTTTTTAAATGGACAGAAAAGGAAAATTCTAATTTAAAAAATTTGTCCTACGGCCAGAGAAATGCTGGTTTCTTTGATTTCATTATTTTGACGAGTGCCTGTAATTTCAACACGATGCCCCAGTTATGAGAGCAGTATCCATATATATATTATAGACTAACGTGGATCCTGATAATGAAATATGTTTGAAATTTTTCATCTTAAGTTTCAATTTCTTGACAATGTCAATGACAGTATTGTTTTCTGAATAAATATAATGAAAGCTTGTAAAATTCCATTATTTCCCTGCTGTTACTGTAAAATTATTTTGAATTTGTCTCTTGTCCTTTTTGCGCTGAGGTTTTAGGACAGGCTCAGTTCTAAATGCAGAGAACTCTGAATAAAATGTGCTAAGGAAAATTTAACGCTGTTTTGATTATGATGTAGTACTTGGCTGGATGTAACTTTGTTTATTACCCTACAGACGAAGACTACCCGCAGATTGTACACTCACAAACAAATACAGCAGAGAGAGAGAGAGAGAGAGAGAGAGAGAGAGAGAGAGAGAGAGAGAGAGAGAGAGAGAGAGAGGGAGGGAGGGAGGGAGGGAGGGAGGGAGGGAGGGAGGGAGGGAGAGAGAGAGAGAGAGAGAGAGAGAGAGAGAGAGAGAGAGAGAGAGAGAGAGAAAGACTCTCAGCTTCAAATAGGCCTACATGTAATTTGCCAACAAGAAGACACTTCTCAAACACAGGTTGCACAGCAAAATCATTTCCCTTGACTGGGGCAGTCAGGGCTATTTAACTTAAAACGGCTGAGAACCTGTTATTGTTGCACCGCCAGTACTGTCAAACAGCCGACTTAATGCTCATTCCGAGGCAGGCGGTATTTCGAGGTTTGACTGTGTAGTTAATACTTGTAATGTAATGTCCCTGATACAATGTAGGCTACCGTACAACGGACATAAAAAATCACAACGAATGTCAGAACATTAGAAAAAGCTTGAAAGTTGAAAGGCGGAACCTTAAAATCATAGTCATCCCCAGCGAGACTGCTTGAAAGAACCTAAAATCTCTAATAAACCAGCAACAGAAATGAACCAGAACTCCCATAGACTATAGACCCAATTACAGAGTTATGTCTACTACGACTTGTACCACACTACTTTTTGACCACACAGGACTACATTTCATGGGGGCTCTCGTGGTCTAGCGGTTAAGGCGTTCACCTCTCATTCAATAGGTCCCAAGTTCGAATCCGTATAGTGATGAAAAATTTTCTTCTCTAAAATTCTCACCTTTCACATCCTTTCCTGCTCTCCAACAATGTTGCCGTCTGCTTTCGTCTTTCGTCCACTTTTCTTCTGCCCCCCTTGCCTCCTTTGCCCCCTCCTCTGGGATCCGGATCCTTTCTACTGTTACTCCTTGGTTTCTTCTTACTGCTGTCTTTCAGCCACACACCTGACCTTATGGTACGAAAGATCTTCTCCTACTCCTAGCCTTTTCGGACAAGGGCAAGAAATCTCAAAGGTCCCATGTGCAAGTTGCATACGTTAAAGATCCCTTGGTGGTCCAAAATTGATAAGAATAGGTTCGGCTGCCACCCGTGCAAAATTTTTAATTTCCTACCAACTGAAAATGTTTTGATTTGATTTGATTGGGCAGATGTTTTACGGCACTATCGACACAATTTTGGTCATTTAAGCGCCAACAGGTTTCACCGCTACAAAATCAGACGTGTTTTTAGTAAGAGTCTTTTGAGCTCGCAACCGCACATGATCACACTATTTTCATTATGCTAAAACTAAAAAGACGAACAAACATTTATAAATTTTTTGGTGTAAATTATGGAAGGCTTATTTACATTTGTATATATACAATATTTATTTCAGTGTATATACAGTACACCGATAACGATAACTATATTATATTTTCATATTTTATTAAATAGTCCAATTTCTTTTATAACTTAAAATTTTTTAGGGTCTACGATGTCAAAAAGGGTCTTAATATCTTTACATTTTAAATATTTCTCACGAACATAATTGAATTCGACACATTCCGTTAGGATGTGCCGAACTATGAAATTTGTGTTGCACGCCACGCAAAAAGGAGCTTCCTCTCCTTCGAGCAAATGTTTTTGCGTGACGTGCGTGTGTCCTATCTTTAGTCTGGTAAAAATTACTGTTTCTCTTCGTAGGAGAGATAATGGTTTCCTGGGCGTAAGTTTCGGTTGAATGTAATGGAGTTTGTTGTGTATTTGTTGATTCCAAATTTGGGACCAGGAGGAAGTGATGTGTTCTTTTACTTTCGGTTTCATGTCAGAGAAAGGGATTTTACTATTTTTGCTTTCAGTTTCAGGTAGTTTTAGAGTATTCTTTGGCAAATTGGTCTGCGGCTTCGTTGCCATTAAGGCCTGCAAGGCTTGGAAGCCAAGCTATTGTAATAGTAATAGTTTTTCCAGACTGATGTAGAAAATGCAATTTAATTATATAAGTATAAGTTTTAAAATTCTGTTGTCAGAGGTGTCAGAGCGCTCTAAAGATTTCAGACAAGAGAGAGAGTCTGAAAGGATTAGGAAAGTAGACTTGGTTGATTGATCTATAATATTTAGGGCCATTTCAAGAGCTGTAGCCTCAGCAGTGTAGACTGAAGCTTCTGGGTGGAGTTTCCTTAAGCTTAAGCTGTGTGGCGAGGCAAGGGCAGCAGCTCCTACTGAGGAGTCATTTTTGGATCCGTCTGTAAAGAGTTTCTCTGCTTCAGGGTATCTATTTATTAGCTGTTTGTATGACTTTAAGTATGTAGTCTTGTCTGTAGACTAGTATCTATCACTATGTTTGGTTTGGTTAAATGCCATGGAGGTATGCTGGACATGGCAAAGGGCTCGATTATGTCTTCAGAAAAATCAATGTCTTTGAGATCGTTCTGGATTCTTATTCCGAAAGGGCTTACTTTATTTCCTAAGGAGGATAGAGTTTTTAGATCTTCGGGAAGGCCAAAGACACATTTGTGGGCTGGGTTTTGGGGTACTGAGCTAAGTTTCAAAGCGTACTGCAAAGTAAGAGAGTTTTTTCCTTCTAAGTTCTAAAGATGGTTCATGCGCTTCTGCCTGTAAACTTTCTACAGGTGAAGTACGGAAAGCGCCTAGCGCAAGGCGAAGGCCTTGGTTCTGAACAGGGTCTAAAATTTTAAGGTAAGACTTTCTGGCTGATCCGTAAACAGGACTGGCATAGTCCAGCCTGGAACGGACAAGGGAATGGTAAAGTTGAAGAAATATTTCAGTATCTCCTCTCCATTTAGGATTGGATAATACTTTCAAGGCGTTGAGAGAACTCTGACACCTCGTCTTTAGGTCTTTCAAGTGTGGTAGGAAAGAAAGTTTATTGTCGAAGATTATGCCCAGGAAACAAGCTTGTTTTTTAACAGGAATTTTCTCTCCAAACAAATACAAATCTGGTTGTCGCACACACTTGAGCGACAGACAAAAATGTACCAAGTTTGTTTTTATTGTGGAAAATTTGAACACGTGCCGTTTGCCCAAGTTTCCAGTATATGGAGTTGAAGCTGAAGCTGACGTTCAATGTGATCCATTTTGGATTTGGATTTATAGCAGATCAGGAAGTCGTCAACGTAAAGTAAGCAGTCAATATTGTTTTGAAGGGTTTTTGTGATGGAATTGCTTTTGATTTAGAAAAAAATGGGCGATAAGATGCTTCCCTGGGGGACGCCTTCTTCTTGGGTGTGTAAATTTGATAGGGTTGAACCTACTTTTACTTGAAATGATCGATCTTTCAAAAAGTTTCGTATAAATTCGGGAAGATTTCCGCGTAAGCCCAAGTCACGCAGGTCTTTTAAAATACCATGTTTCCATGTGGTGTCGAAGGCTTTTTCTAAGTCGAAAAAAATAGCCACAAGGAGCTCTTTACGAATGGAAGCTTCCCGAATGAAAGTTTCAAGTAGGACGAGATGGTCAATAGTAGAGCGATTTTTGCGAAAACCGCATTGGAAATTGGATAAGGAGTTGGAGGTTTCGAGAAACCACATTAGACGTTTGTTAATAAGTTTTTCCATAAGTTTGCAGAAACAGTTTGTAAGGGTTATGGGACGGTAGTTTGATGGGTTAGAGTGATCTTTTCCTGGTTTTGGGATTGGTATAATAGTGGCAAGACGCCAACCGTTCGGAAATTGTTGAGAAAGCCAGAGTTCATTGTAAATATCAAGGAGTAATAATAGGAGTGTTTCGTCTGGAAGACGTCTTGATGATTTCGTTGTGTATTTGATCAGGGCCCGGAGCTGTGTTTGATAGTTCTGCAATATTACATTTTAATTCATTAAAAGAAAGCTGCAATTATAGTTTTCTTCATTTGAAGAGGTAAAATCGTCAGTTGTCTTTTCAGAAGACATTTTTACTTTTTTAAATTCAGGGTTGTAATTGTGTGTAGAGGAATTTCCGGAGAGAGTTGATGCTATACAGTCAGCTACTGTTTTTTCGGTCTCTACGAAGGAGTTATTTGGTTTTAGGATGTGTTTGATTGTGTCTTTTTTTGTACCTTTTAATTTCTTTATCATCTTCCAGACTTTGTGCATTGGTGTGTCGTTGTTTAATTTAGAGACATAATTTCGAAAAGATGTTTTTTTGGCCGTTCTGATTATTCTGTGTGCTTGGGCTCACGCAATTTTGAAATTAGTGAGGTCTTCGTTTGTTTTAGAGTTGATGAACTTCCTGAGAGCTGATTTTTTGGCTGCAATAGCTTTTTGGCAGTCTTCAGTGAACCAATTTTTTTTCCGGGGTTTGGTGGATAATTTTGGTATGTGCTTTTGAACTATTTCGAGAAGGGTTTCATGAAATCGTTCAAAAGTTTGCGTTTGTTTTTTAGATGGATTGAGTTTCTCCAGACATTCCATGTGAAACCCATCCCAGTCCGCTTTTTTAAGATTGAAACGGTCCGGGATAGGAGTTCGGTGTGGAACGTCTGGAATTAGGTTGATGGGGAAGTGGTCCGATCCGTGTGGGTCGTCCAGGACCGACCACTGAAAGTCTGGAATTAGTTCTGGATCACATAGGGTTAAATCTATGGATGAAAAGTTTAGGTTATTTGAATTTTGAAATGTTGGGGAATTGTCATTAAAAATACTAGTATTGGTTTTTGTTAAGAAATCTTCTATGATTTTACCTTTAGTGTCAGTTGGTTCATTTCCCCAAAGAGGGCTATGGGCATTAAAATCTCCCAACATGATGAAGGGTTGTGGGAGCTGGTCTCTGAGGTTTATTAGTTCTTTTAAAGATAGAGGATAATTTGGAGGGATGTATATTGAACAGATAGTTATAGGACGGTGTAGGGTGACCCTGACCGCAACTGCCTGAAGTCCTGAAGTGTTGTGTTTAGTTGTATTTGTCTGTGTAGTGTTTGGTTATTTATTAAAATGGAGTTGCCCCCAGAGGCGATTTGGTTGTCGGTGTATATTTGGTTGTAAGTTTGATAGTTTTTTAAATGTGAATGTGGGTGTTGGCAATTTAGTTTCTTGTAGACAGATTACATTTGGGGTGTGTGAGGTCAAAAGATATGAGAGTTCTGCCTGGTTTGCACGCAAACCGCGAATGTTCCACTGAAGAACTGCCATTTTTATTTATTTTGAAAGCACGGGTTCGGTAAATTTTTTTTTGATTGTTGGTGACCTTTGTCTTTGTTTTGTTGCGGTCACGGTGGACCGCAGCTTTTTTTGAAGGAGAGTGTGTCTGAAAATGTTTAATGTGTCCCGCGAGCTTATATAACCGTATGTAGTTGCTAGCGTCTTAAAACACTTAAAAAAAAAATTTGCGAGGCAGTGGTGAAATCGGGGGCTTGTCAAAATAATGAAAGCAAAGAAATCTACAGTCTACATCTTTATGGACGCTGGGCAATTTTTTTTTAATTTTCTTTTTCGACTCAACATCTTTAATGTCCATTTAAAAACATTCATGTGTGAATTTTACTGAAAAATGTTCACAAAAGGCACAAAAGATGTACATTTGCATTTTCCAAGGACTCTCAAGCTTTGGTAGTCACCAAACTATTGACCATTTTCTCGCTAATTTTACTTCTGAAACCAAGCAACCCCATCTCCTTCAATTGCAAATATCTGGACTCCTATTCAAGATACGTGTGTAATTTTTTCAGCAAAGGCAAGACAAATGAACAAGCTTTATGATGATAATACCACATGCCCAAAAATTGATGAGCGCCAATTCCACCATGTCGCTACACATTTCACCAGAGCACTACTGAATACTTTCTTAAGTTGCAAAAACTGCATGCTCAAATTATACAGTGGAATCCTGTTATAACGAGAGGGAGGGGACCGGTGTGAAAAGTGCATTATACCAGGATTCTCGTAATAAGGGATCCTGTAATAAATTAATAAATTCAATGGAAATAATAAAGTAGGCCTAATCTACGAGTTCGGTGTTTTTATTTCTTTTTGTTATCTCCCCTGATGATGATTTTGTTTCAACATGACCTCTAGGTCATACTTGATCAAACTTCGATTCAGATTTCTTTCTCTAGCGCTTGCGATGTTGACAGCTCGGCATTGGCGATCAGAAAGAAAGAGCTCTCGGGTAACTCATCCGCTGTGTTGTCCCCCACCACACCACGCCCTGTGGTGCGTTCCATCCACTCGCGCACGTCACACATTCGCTCCATCCATCCCAGCACTGTGACCTCTCCGTCCCCGCATCGGAGAAGAGAAAGGCATGGTATGCCTAGATAATCTAGACTAGGCTGGCCTATCACGCGATGCGTTCTGCTACTTTGAGCATGCCACACCCTCTCCACTCATTCAATCCGGCCTTCATTGTTGACACACAAGGGCTCTCCCATTCTTTATTTCGCTAGTTCACCTACAAGTTTCACAACTTGCGAGGTTTTACATATATGTATAATTGGCCTATATGCGTTGTGAACAGCAGGAGCAATATTCCGCTATAACCGACTCGCATGTTTGTCTAATTGCACTACAACAGTATTTTAGTTACAAAGATAAAGAAGGCCCCCCACCCAGGTTTTAGAATAGTGTTTATATACCAGACTTCTCGTTATTTCAGGACTCGTTATAAGTGGACTCCACTGTACAACTATGGGATCTTCTTTAAACTTGTTTCTACTTTACACATTACCATTGATTATAGATGAGCTCGTCCTGATTTTGATACACGTACAGATGCAACAAAGAAGTAGCTTAATAAATGCAATCAGAATGAAATAACTTTAACTTTTCTAAAAAATCGGCACAGAAGAGGATAAAAGAAAACAATGGGCATTGTTCATATATTTTTTATTTAATGGTCAAACATATTTTTGCCACTGTTATGGTACATGGTGAAACACTATGATAGAACAATCGTACTTGAAGATACCGTATTGCAAGCATGTGACATCCATTAAAAAAAAATCCACAAGAAATTAACTGAAAGAACGCCTGCTGACAAAAGTGTGTCCTGTATCTCACAAGATTTGACACATCTTGTTGCAATGGCTTGCTGGATTGACCACTTTCACCTGACTGAGATAAAAGCAATATAAAATGAAACCGCTCTGTTTATTAATCTTCTCAGATCTTTGCATAAAAGTCTCAAAGTTGAATGACCAACAGAAGCGGAAAGCCCGTTCATAAAGGTCACTGCAAACTAAGGTTCCGACATGTTTTATTTCATGTAAGCCTAAAGCGGATACAAAAAATAATAGGGGATTTACAGCATACACCTAAAACATTTAAAAGTTGACATATTTTTCTCAACACCAAACTTTAACGTTCGCCTAAAAACATGATTTAGGAGACGGGGAGAGTAATTATTGAGACTCCCGTGGCGATATCTAGACAGCCGGGGGATAATATCTACAAGCTTACACTGGAATATGGGACCAGAGTGTCATTGTCTAATAATGAGCAATTTGTAGGCAAGGTTACTGTACTGTAAGACGCATCCAAAGAGTGGTTTTTAACCCTTTCATTGGTTTCTGGTACGTCATGAAAATGCGTAATTTTTTGCGCCTTGCCATGTACCGGGTACGTCACAGAAGTTGGCAAAATTTGCCACTCTTAGTTGCCTATATTACATTACACGTACGGCACGCTAATAACCTGGCTCTAATTCTTCAGTACTGAGTTTTCAGCCACAAGCGCTGCGCAGATCCGTATTCGGGAATAGAAGGCGCATATTGGTATCAAATTTGCTAGTATTATTTTTTTACTGCTAGGCTTGAAAGTGATAGAAAAAAATCAGATTTAAGCTTGAGGGCGGCTGCGTGCTCTTGTAAAACATAAATATTGAAATAACTTTAAAAAGGCAAATAATATTTTTGCCTAAGATTTGCAGGTTATTCGAAAGTAGGAGTAAGATGGCAGGAAATAAGGAATAAGAAAAGTGAGATAAGTGAAACAATCGAAGACCCGCCGCCTGAAATATAATGTCACGAGAAAGCTAGATCTAGACCGCGCATCCATTAGCACCGAGACATTAGGCTGCTGTCCTGGGTGATGAGCTCAGCTGAAAATCAGCACCGACAGTAGGAATGCATACCCCTGGCAACTAAAGGGTTAATATTGGGTCCAAGGAGAATTCTTTGTTATTATTAGATCAAGATTATTTGTTAAAATATTTTGTTTGGTCGCTGACCTGCAGACATGCGATGCAAAGTTTTGTGGGCATTGCTCTACTGCTCTAGGTAAATTAATAAATGAGATCGAAATTTTTTTCACGCGGACAGAGGAAAGTGAACAAGCTACAACAACTTTGTGAAATCCTGTGGTCAAAACAGCCACAGATCCAATATTAATGGAGATAATTGAAAGAAACAAGCTACATTTACACAGAACCCCCCACAGCTAAATAACACGACAAAGCAAAAATCACTTAGTTCTCTATCAATCCTGTGACTGACCACTCAAATCACAGGTAAGAACATGGCAACTGCCAACAGCAGATCATGTGATTAGATCAGTACCTCGATTGAGCAAAACTGAGCACAACTAAAGCCTCACACCAGTTTACAAAGAATGTCCTATTCAAAATCAACCTCTAGAATGTCCTATTCAAAATCAACCTCTAGAATTCAGTGCTTTTAAACTTATTACACTTGATCTAGGACAAATAATTCAAAACAAAAAAGGAATATGGCTCAGAAATAAACATGGAAATCAGTAGGCATTACAAATCAATCATGGTCCACTGTCTTTCTCAAAATAGACAACCCACTCTCTCAGGCACTTCATTCATACCAAAACTCTAGCATTAAAATTACGTTCCAACAAGATCATCTGGCTTTTTAGTTTATGATTTTTTAAAAACTTTCGAACAGTCCCCTTTCCTTGAAAATAAAAATATAAAAATCAATATGGAAGTGGAAGCTCTCCAATCTTTGTTTTACATTCCACAAACTCATCCTTGAAGTCCTCATGCTCTTTGATGAGCACCATGCATGCCTGTCTTTTTGAACCATATGCTTCTCCAAGCTCCTGCAAAGATGGAATAATGTGCCGAATTATCAAACACATACATAAAAATCACATGTGAATAGTAACATAAACTGACATGTAAGTGTAAGTAATGGCAAACTTCTGGCAAAAATGTTAAAATAAAACTGCTCTGTGAAAAACAAAGAAAATCTCTGTACAACCGTGCTGACCTCTTCGCTACTGAGCCCAAACCGGGTAGCGCTGTGCATATGGCCGGTAGAATTTACGGGACAGTGACAGATTATCTTGATACACATTATAAGGGAAGTTACTGCTAAAATCTTGTAATTACTATTGAAGTACCTTCCCTTTATGTTTACCCCCCCATATGTGAAAGAGACGATTAGATTTACATCTAGATCTAACACATTTACCGTACAAAAATGATATATTGGCAGTAAACACAGATGGGCTTACATGTATGTATAGATTGTGCGAGCGTTGTATAAGGTAGGAAAAGCATCTTGTCACTTCCTCTTTACGTGAGGACTCTCACACAACACGTATTCCCCTTTTTTAAAATCTCAGTTTATCATTACTCGAATGTGTGTTGTTTTACGTTGTTTGGTGGTGGTGTTTTTGGCATCATGTTACTAATCAACTTTTCTCCATCTATCTTTCAATGAAATCCCCCTAAAATTATATTAATAGAAACATCGTCCAAAGTAGAATGTACATGCAGAAATTCATGAGAAAATATTCATAAATATAACAATTATGGGAGGTAGAGTGGGGTCTCCCCTGAGCCTCCTTGGCTCAGGAGATTTCCCCAGGCACAGGGATCTATTTACCAGGCTCAGATTTCCCCAGGCACAGACGTCTATTTACCAGGCTCAGGAGATTTCCCCAGGCACAGGGGTCTATTTACCAGGCTCAGGAGATTTCCCCAGGCACAGGGGTCTATTTACCAGGCTCAGGAGATTTCCCCAGGCACAGGGGTCTATTTACCTGCAGCATTGAAGGGGTAAAGAAGATCTTCAATCTATGTTTACTCAATAAGCATATTTGCAGAAGCCATTGTTCATTCCTTCAGCTCATGTAAACGAACAATATGATATCCAATGAATGAGATTTACAAAGTCTTGAGGACGTTTAGGACCAATAAGCCCAAGGGAGGTGGTCAAATGATAACTGTTCATAGTGGGAACAAATTATCAAACCCCACAACACAAAATAAAGAGAGAAAAGGAAAATTACGTTTATTCACAGCATCCTTACTTAAACTGACCAATCTACTGAAAACACGCAGAAAGCATTCAGGGTAGCAACTGAAACAGAAAGCCAGAAATGAAGTCAGAAGTTAAGGGGCATCAATCTCCAGCCAAAAATCACAGCACCAGCTGTGACTGTAACAGTGTATCTTCTGACAGATCCAGCAAAGTGACTGAATTTCATCTAACAGCATATAATCCAAGAAGCAGCCACTGGATAGGGCCAAATAGAACTTGAACGAGTCTGGAAAGCAGCCAAGAATATTATATCCTCCTTTCCGCTGAAAGTCAGTTCAGCATAAGTTACAGCCAAGACACATGAGTGTGAAACCAATGCAAAGATAACAACTGCCTTGTCAACACAAATTGTGGCTTTGCATCAAGATACGTCAAACAGGACCTGCTTAAATTTTTGGCCAGCTCTATATATATATAGGTATCATCTATTCGGACTTGGGTAAAAAAAAAATGTTTTATTTATTCAGACTCGGCTTCTAAGTGAGTTACGCGAGTATAAGGAGGTTACATAATATAACTGTCCTCGGGGGATTTTACGTAAAACCAGAATTAGAACTAGAATTACCTACTAGGACTGTAATTGTGTCAAAAGTCTGCACTCTCATTGCCCAATGGCAGTGTCAGTGTCTAAGTCTAAGTACACGATAACCGACAACTCGGGGTCTTTCCTCCACCACAAGCCTACAGCATCATCATTACTTCCACCACCATTTGTCTTTCCACAAGTTTAATTTCATTTTGTTGTGTTATAGTTTTTCTGTAATTAACTTTTAAAAAAATCACACAGCACAAAATCGACAGCTGTGGCCTCTTCCCCCCAGCAAGCTGAGAGTGAGAGATCGCTATGCGCAATCTCATTGATTGACATAATTAACTTTGCCCCTGGCAAGGTCAACTTATCATGCTAATGGCTAATGATGCAGAGAGGGCCAGTTTATACAATGGTAACTGGATATTAAAGCTCACGTCTCGATTGTTATCATTATAATCGTTAAAAAATTAGTAAATGCTGGAAAAATTTAGGAACAAGGGTTGGAAGTCGGAACAGACGTCATGCTGGACTCAATTCAGAGTCTGAAACTGAATATAATTTTTGTCTAATCGGACTCCAGTCAGAATAGTCACTTTGCATGTAAATTTTTATTGAAACAATGGCTTCGGATGAGGCCAAGTCAAAAACTGCAAAACTGTGTAATGTTATTGCACACCTTCACAACTTTGGTAACCTCACTCTACAACAAGACAACTGTTGCCAACATTTAAAAAAATCATGGTCGTTCTTAGTTAGGACCTCTACCCAAATGAGCATTTTGTAGACTACCTTCAAAGGAGGTTGGCACAGCAGTAAAAGACTACCACAGCTCATAATAATTATCACAGGCCTGTGGCAGAATCAAAGTGGCCACCTGTCAGCCTATGCTCCATGCCAGGGTGTGGGGAACACCACTGGAGTTTAACACACTCTGCTGACTCCTGATAGAGTATTAATACAGGCCATGCTGCACTCACATTCCCTTTTAACGGTCAGTGACATTTAAAGTTACATACAAATAACAGTAGAACCGGCTTTAGCCGTCACCTGTACAAATGGCCACTGTTCCACAACACTTTTTTTGTGTTTTTCCAATATTTCTAACCAGCCCATAGCAGTCCCTGCCCAGTGCGTTCGGTCAGTCAATTTGATGGCCTCAGAATCTGCTCACAGTGGTGTCACTTCCAACTAAAGTTTTCTGCAAACCTGCCCTCAGACCAAGTTGGTATATCCAATCAATGAAAAGAAGCAGCTGGGCTTATGGCCAGGCTAGGCACTACCTACTAAACAAAAGGAGACGATACTTAGTGCAGCGCATAAACCCACTATGTCCGAGTGTTCAATGAATTGAGCACACTACCACTGTCCACACTTTATGTGACAGCCAGTAATAAAACACTGCCGCTGTCTTCGGCAAATGTCAAGCAATCACATGACAGGCAGTGCGATGTCTGTCTTACAGTGGCCATCAACTGCCTGAGTCAGGGTTTTTTTGCTTGTTGATTTGCTTGATTTCTCTCGTGTTTTGTGAATGACTATTCTACAGGGGGTGTTTCAATCTGTCGGCAGCATTCCTTTATGAAATAGCTCTTATGATAGATAATTTTGGTGGAAACGAAATAGAAAGACAGCATTAAACAAAAAATATTAGGAAACTTGGAAGAGAATGTTTTGCTTTAGCCTATGTGTTGTTGGTGGTTATGTATCATGTGAGAATTCATTTTCATATGCTAAACATTGTAAGTGACCATAACTCGGACTCTGCTCCGACACTTTTCTGTGATCTTGAAAGACTGTTATGGACAAGTTTGACTGTACTCAATAAAATTTCAAGACAAATGACAGATCATAACTAGGGGGCAACGCAATGTGCGAGACATATGTTGAGGTGAAGCAGCCTTCCAATTCACCCTTTTATCTTCCTCCATTGTTCAACTGATAAATTGAAATGTATTGTAAATTGTCAGGGGATTGAGCAGTACTACCTTTTCTTAAAAATACATACCCTTTTTGATGGTGTGAAGCAATACGGGATGTCAGACTCTTCACACACAAGAGGAATATGAGAAATTATATCCATTGGGCTCACATCACCAGCCAAAACCACAATTCTGAAATAAAAGTGTGAGAAAATACTGTGATGAAACAAATCAACAACAAAATACAGTTGAACCTGCTCTCACTCCGACAGACAAGTTGCCTGTACAGTCACTTCTCATTCCCCCCCTTGAACATTTAAAAAAACCCATAATAACGGCACAGTGTATAAAGAACACCTTACTCATTGACAATAGGAGACTGTCTTAGAACAATTTCGATTATTTCAAATGGACATGGCAGATTCAACTGGTTCCTACATAATCACAAGTAAAAGCTATGGTAACTGCTTGCCATTACTCATGCCAGACTCCAGCTCATGAACTTCAGAGCTGCCAAGGGTAATATGGTCACGAACAGAACATTATCGATTACTTGACTGCATCATTAAGATTGATGGTTGCTTTTGATGCCCGCCTCATCAATTGTCTCCCCTCTTTATTATTTGTTTTACTCTGCTCTTTTACTACAGTCAGTGACTTTGTCATGACATACGAATATGAAGTGCATATTTGAAACTAAGTGGATTGATTGCGGCAGTGATGACATGATATAGTGTAACAGTATGGCTACTGGACTATACTAAGGGGGGGGGGGGGGGGGGGGGGGGGGGGAAGCTACACATGAAAGCTATCTTGCTTATTACTAGACCAAATATTACCAAATTTCACACGTATAACAAGCATAGTAAGGAGTCCTAAAATCTGCAATCAAATTTGAGAAAAAAGTTTCGTTTCCATGGATGCGGCGGCCATATTAGATTTTGTTGATATGTCTTACATAATGAATATCGCACTTATTGCTCATGGAAATTGATTTTTTTTTGCATGCATGCATGTTAACAAACATTAAGTCTAAAAATTTTTCGGTTGTATTTTTTTTCCTAAACGAATACGAAAATTTTTAATGAATTTTTTCCTGAGGTAGCATTCAAGTGTGCAAAAATCCGTGAAAATCCATACTCCAGACACAACCAGCAAATATCTATTCCACATTATCAAACATTCAACAGAATTTTTTTTTAGTATTGCATCCTCTCTTCATTTTGTGAAAATTTAATGAAGATTAGATGAAAAAGTTAAGAGAAAAGTTGTGTTTTGAGAAAACGTCCGATAAAGAAAAAGAAAATATTGACTTTATGGGGAAATGGTGATGATAAACATGCCCGGTTTGAGAAAAAATAGTTTTTGGGAGTTCTCCTACAATTATTTCATCGCATAATATAAGAACCCAAAAATTGTATCCATGGAAGTGAAACTTTTTTCTCAAATTTGATTGTGGACTTTAAGACTCCTTACTATGCTTTTTATGTGAAATTTGGTAAAATTTGGTCTGGTAATAAGAGAGATAGCCTTCAGGTGTAGCCCCCCCCCCTTTAAAGATTAAATTTAATCATAACACTCTCACTTACCCTTTCTCTCCTTTACGCAAACCTTTTTGCACTTCTTTTATACCTTTCATCAGACAGTTGTTAGCTTTTGCTGAAATCAAAAGAGAAAATATAACTGAATACAAACAATTCTGATGCATTGAATTGTACAAATCTTATAGGCTTGCAGAGGAATTGTCATAACATAAATTGTTTTTTTTTAAAGTTTCCAAAAGCTGCCAGCCATGAAGATTGCATAGAAATTTTGATCTATAGGTGCATTGGAAAAGAGAAAAGGGAAAGCATTTGTCATGATTTGTTGAAGTGTGTTTGCCTTGGCCTGTATGTGAGCTTAAAGATAATAGAGGGGAAAATAGTAATTTGAACAAAAAAATAAAAGCATCTTGCAAAGCGTCTTGTAAGCGTATATGTCTGTTGGATACACTATACATGTATCTATTACCTGTCCCCAAAAAATCTACAGTGGGTGTCGCATTTAACGAGGATGCCGGAACCAGCTTATTGTTCTCGTCGGATCCAACCTCTCGTTGAACGTGACTAAGACTAAAGAGTAGTAGTAGTAGTATGGGGTTTTACGGCGCTCGCAACTGCTAAGGTCATATGAGCGCGTGAAACACAAGTTGTATACTTTCACAAAAGTTTTACTGCACGGTTGGTTAGCTTTTAGCCTTTAAAATGTTAAAAATCAGTGTAGACATATATATATTTTTCGATCTGAAATATTTTTTCTAGTTAACATAAAAATTTTAAATAGTATCAAATTCACTCTACAACTCGCCATAAAGGCCAATGGCCTTTATAAAATTCAAAATTCTGCTGGGAACAATGACGGAAAAAATGTCTTGCAATTTCTTGCATTTATAGTATTTCCTTCGGATCTCTCCAAAGTCTAGACATTCGGTTAAGTAAGATGTGTCTAATGGTAAAATCTGTGTCGCATCCGACACAGAACGGCTTCTTATCTCTCTGTAAGAGGTATTTGTGGGTCAGGGCCGTGTATCCGATGCGCAATCGAGTAAAAATGACTTCGTCTCTTCTGGAGAGGTCCGAAGGATTTCGCTGTTCTAGTTTGGGTTTTATTTCATATAGTTTATCATTTTTCTGCTTTTCCCAGTGGCTCTCCCACAGACTGGAGGTGTACTTTTTTACTTTATTTCTAAAGTCAGTCTGTGGGAGAGTGTTTGTCGTTGATCCCAAAAGAAGGAATGAAGCTTTCTTTGCCAGGTCGTCTACCTGCTCGTTTCCTCGGATGCCCACATGGCTGGGTATTCCATGCGAACATGATGTTTTTTCCTGTTTCGGATAGTGTATGAATTTTCTGTTGTAGCCTAACTATTTTTGGATGTAAGAGTGTGTAGTTTGTGAGTGAGGTGATGCAAGACAGAGAGTCAGAAAGGATAAGGAAAGATTTGTTAGGAGAATTTTCTACAGAGTCCAGTGCCATGTCAATGGCAGTGGCCTCCGCAGTGAAAATGGAGGCTTCAGGATAGTCTCCTCGGGTGTGTATTGTTTGGAGATTTATCATATTTCTTTCGGATCTCTCCAAAGTCTAGACATTCGGTTAAGATACTGAGATTTTTTTCCAGAAAAACAAAGGAAGACCAAAGATTCTCTACTATTTTTCGAAACTGTAACTCTTTAACCATGTCTGGACGGTGGCAGCGTCCGGTAGTCGAGGTCCGTAACAATGTCTGGACGGTATCACCGACCGATGCAAAGTTATTATTGTATTATAGTACGCGCCAAATATAAAAAAAAGGACGAGCTAAAAGGCCTTTAGTTTGACCTGGAAGTCAAAGATAAATGTATTCTACGTCTGGGTAATGCTTTATTGATCAGTTTGACATGAAACAAGCGGTTTTAAAAATGCAATATAACGCCTTTTGCCAAAACGTGGGGAAAAACACACACATCTCACATTAGTGTGCATAAAATGTGATGTATTAGTATTTATTCCTCCAAAACTTATACACATGTCAAACATAGGACGTAGAACCTGCATTAGCAGTTTCAGACCCCATGTCAGCTTTACAATCTTGAGTTTGTAAATTTTGTGCCAAAAATGTTCATTTTTTTAGTGATTCCTGGAGTGTCATTTTGAGCACACCAGTGCAAACTTCCAAGAATGTCCAAAATTTAGTATTTTTGGGTTGTTTTTTTTAAATGTGTGCTTTGATCATATGCTATTTGACATCGAGAAAGGTTAACTTGCTCAATAAATCGGTTTATTTGTTTGCAAATAAACGAACAATTCGGATCACTTGTGCATCAGTCGTGTCGTCACGGACTAGGTGTTTCAGAAAACACCATTATTTTTCAGTAGAATCACCGTAGCTGGTTAAATCTTTTTGCTTTTCATCGTTTATTCAATACTTCAAAAGCCGTGATGCGCGAAAGGAACATTGGGTTCCCAGATCTATGATTTCGGTCGGCTGTTTAATATTCGCCGTGATTGTCGTCAACTTGCGACGTGCCGAAAGTCCGAATTTCGCCCACTTTTGTTTTGAACGGGTCTTCAAAAGTGCCCGGATATAATTGTTTTCTTGAGTGACTTCCCCGGAAAAACGAAAGCAACGGGAGAAATAGAAAAACGAAAGTAGTCATTGCCTTCAGCGTCCGGTGACGCACAAGAATCTTGCGTTTAATGTGACGTACTGGATTGTTTGGCATGTTTTTAGGCTACTCTGTTGAATATTTTAGTCAAATTGCGGTGTTTACACTGGATTCCTGGAACAAGAGTGTGATGTGTGAACAGACTTCGAGAGATGGATCATTTCTGTGGTTATAGATTTAGCTTTTGTGCCTAGTGATGACGTTTGGGGTGTCGTCATGCAGCCGTACAAGACTGACTGACGTACGAGAAATTATATTGTCCTAAGAGCAAACATTTTTTAAATCATGTGTGCTCTCTTTACTCAAACAAATAAACAAACATGTCCTTGTTTATCTGTCTAACTCAAAAATACACATTTGTTCTTTGTTGGTATGATATATGCCTTTTTCCAATACATTGTGTCATCATTGTTGTTATGTACAAGTAATATTTGTCATCATTGCTAATATCAATAAGTAGTTTTCAACATGCATATATTTCATACATGCAAGATTCATTTAGAAGCAAAATACGCATTTATTGATCTGTGTATCTCTTCGTGCAAATTTGTTCTCTGTAGGCATGATTTTTACCTTTTCCCAGTATGTTTTGTCATCACTGTTATGTACAAGTACTGTTTGTCATAATTAGCAACATAATTGTGATCGTCCACTGTCTTTGATATGACCTGATATCTGTTTCAAAGCAAAAGAAACCTCTCTTGGCTTTTAAAAAAATTCTTAAAGTGAGCATTTCTCCCTGGAGACATGACTTCGTCTTTTCCTGTACATTGTGTCATCATTGTTATGTACAAGTCATGTTTGTCATCACTGTTATGTACAAGTCAGCTCCATTGATTTTGTGCTGTTGCCTCATATTACTTTAAAAATTGTTTTACACATGTGTTTTTCTGGTACTGAGGCTTTGATAACTGTATTTGTACAGCCTTTCACTATTCACTATTGTGATGTGTTGTCAATGATAATGTCCAATGTGTATCCTTTCTTGTACATAACAATGATGACATGTTCTGTGCACTGCATCATTGTTACAAAGCTTGTCATTCAATTACCATTATGAATGGAGTTCATGGTGTACAAAGTCTTTGTTTATTAAACAAATGGAATTTAAAGTCCATAATTTGCCTTGCTGCTTATCTGTTTTTGTCATCACTGTTACATACAAGAAATAGTTGCCAAACCAATAGACCCATATCTCCAAAACCCTCCATCTCCTTGCTCTGATACTCTAGGAATATGAGCACTAAATGTCAATCTGTGACTGACAGAAAAGAGAGTCAAATTGGTAAGAAAATTTTTTTTGCACCACTGAGTCTCAACACAGTCTCACGTTTTGGCAATTGCTCATATGTCAGGTCGCATTTCCACAAACATGAGAGAATTACGCGGAAACGTGATTTTAAATTGCATGGTTAAAGAGTTAAACAAACAGTAACTGGGATAACATGGGATGGATAAAAATACTTTTTGTCTACTCTTATACATGTACTATAGCAGCTGTACACTCGCACAGTTGAAGCCGTTTATACTATAGAGGCCTCTTGTCATTCCTCGTTCAGAAGTCAGAATAATTCAGTAATATAATAGTGCATTTTAATATATAGTGTTGTGTCCCTAGTTTCAAATGATTTCCTTTTTAACCAGTACTGGGTATCGATCGATAAAAAATTTCTTAGTTGATACCAGTAGGCCTACTTGTGATTGGCTAATATCGACTAACGCCCACCCCTACTCGCTACTCCTTTTCTTTTTCTATCTGTTTCTTCCCTCCTCCCTCTCTCACTGCCCGCAGACAAAATTTGACCATAATTTGATCTTTTACAATAATTTAGGTTTGATTACATGCGACTAAACGTAGAACGACGCATCTCCCCGGTTGGCTGCTAATTTATAGTATTGTGATGTCATCACTTCCTGGGATACCCACACACTATCTTTATACGAAGTCACTATTCGGACTCGAGTTCGAATATGAAAAAAAGTTATTCGGACTCTGATTCTTGTCCAGCATGACATCACTTCCGACTTCTGACTTCCTGTGACTCGTGACTCCGGCTTCCTGTCCTGCCTCACTCGTGACTCGCCTCAGGCTAGGTAGAGACCGGGATCACTTCGGGCAAAATGTCTTGTGCAGGAGCCGAGTTTTTATCTTATGATGAATTTGAGGCCTGCCTGAAAAGTTCAAGCGCTTCTAATAAATGTTTCTTTGTCAAGAGGCCATCAGAAGCAATTAAAGATGGCTCGTTAGCGTTCGTCGGGGTTGGATGGGCGGCCTGCACATGTGTGGCTGTGTGTGCGTGTCGGGGAGGGACTAGCGGTCCGGGCGTTGAACGTCGCATACGCGTCAGTCTTTTTCCCCCCCGCAACTGATCATTATTACAATAATAAGCTAGTCTTGATGTCGAATGCGTAATGAATTGTGCGCTGGTCTATGGAATCCAAAGTTGCCGTATGCTCGGCTCTACACAGCAACACAACTTTTTCTTGGTAAACAATCGAGATGACACAGGCTTGTGTATTTGAACGAATCGGTCTTTTTTTTTTTTACCGAGTCCTAATAACATTTTTTCATATTCGGACTCGAGTCCGAATAAAGACGGCCATTTTTATAAGGCCGTGGAGTTACTACCAAAGATTCTATACTAGATCTACACTACACACGACACGATCTTTGGAATACCGCATGGAATGACATGTTGGGTCAGTAGCTTGACCTATTATCCTTATCGATGTGTTTCGCCTGATAAAATTTCACACTTGCGGCTAACTGCAGTGCGTCAGCCATGCTCTGGTGATAGAAGATCGCTTAGATTGTTGATGCTCAGAACAGTTTAAGCTGATGGTCGAAATTGAAACAAGGTAGATCAGCCTTGAATTAAGGCCTAAGGAAACGCAAAGACGATAGATCTAGATTAAAATTTCCTTGTGGAGCTGAAATATAGACTTTTCCACACATTGACTTCATCAGTGTTTGTTAGAGAGGCGCTACATGATGTTGTTGTTGTTGTTGCTGGGTGAGTCTGACACAGAGCTGGTGACGTCACGACTTCCCTGGGCTGTCCGCTCACCTCCGTCTATGGTGGGCAAGGACATGAGGCGCTACCCCTGTCCGGCTCTATTTCTCCGAACGTTCAGGAAAATAAACTTGAACTCCATTTCTCTGAACAGTTTCCGTTCTCAAGATTTGTTGATAATTATAGGCTAAGCAAATGGAGTGGCCCGTGTGTGTGCGTGTGTGTGAGTGTGCATAAGGTGTGAACAGGTAGGGGGGGGTGGAGGGATTTTTTTTTTCCCGAAGTGGCTAACTATGTGTAGCCCTACCGTACGCAGCATCGAGGCTATGTGTGCGGCCCTACCGTACGCAGCATCGAGGCTATGTGTGCGGCCCTCCACTTCACTATAAATAAGGCTTTGTCAGCAGCACATAAACTGTCAAATCGGACACTGTGGACAAACTTAAATCCTGGAATCTCTTTATAAAGGGCGTGAGCCGGGCTACCCAGGAAGCGCGCAGGCCCTATATTATATGGGTGAGAATATATAGTGCAGGCGAGTCTTTTGGCTATTCTCACCCGGTGCGCGTTCACCGTTATAGCCTAGATCTAGGCCAACCAATTTTGCGTTCACCCTAAACCACAGAATTCTACACTGTGATAACAGAAAAATTGTAGAATTCTGTGCCGTGAACAAACGTTCCATTACTACTGTTAGCCTCCTAAAAGCGTA
>NW_004797305.1:326354-330036 GCF_000002075.1 Aplysia californica
AATTTTGTCTGTGGGCAGTGGAGACTGGAGAGAGAGAGAGAGAGAGAGAGAGAGAGAGAGAGAGAGAGAGAGAGAGAGAGAGAGAGAGAGAGAGAGAGAGAGAGAGAGAGAGAGAGAGAGACAGATAGACAGACAGACAGACAGACAGAAAGAAAGACAGACAGACAGACAGAGAGAAGAGAGAGAGAGAGAGAGAGAGAGAGAGAGAGAGAGAGAGAGAGAGAGAGAGAGAGAGAGAGAGAGAGAGAGAGAGAGAGAACTTTGTTTTGGTCAATTTGATCGTCCACACCGATAGACAGTATTCAGAAAGAGATAGAGAGAGAGAGAAGAGGGGACTATTCAATTCTTTAAGAGTTTTATGTTATAATCCAGTTTAAAAATCAGAAAGATGTGTAAAATAAGAAGAAAACTTGTCCAAGTAACATAAAATTATCAAACATACCAAATTATAAAGATAATCTTTCAAGATGCCAAAATATTTCATTATAAGAAATGGATAAAAAATATACTTTAAAACTGAATTTAAGATGATTGCATGATTCTAGGCGTGTGCCATAACTAACTTTATGTGTAAGGAATAGCGAACACAACAGAGGGTCGATGCCAGCTTTATCTGATTGCTAACAGTATGTCTTGGTCTATAAATAATGATATTATTGATTACAATAATTTTGTTTCCTGGTTTTCACAAAGTAGAGCGCACAATGATTTCAAATATTTAAAAAAAGAGATAACAGCACCTTTGAAGGTGTGATCGCATGCATGAGCGTGGATGACCTTTGAAGGTTTTCTTTTCTTTGTTTTTTGTTCAGTAAAGTATGATATGGAGAGCAGCGTTTTTAGTTCCTTATTACACTCCGGGGGGGGGGGGGGGGGGGGGGGGATAATTTATCTCAGTGATGACTCTTATGTATTAAAATTTGTTGTTGCCTTGTTTGGTTTATTTTTTAACAGCAGAATCTTAAGTGAACCGGAATTATTGATTGTGGGATCTTAGGTGAAGACTACAACAATAGAATTAAACCGAGTATAGTTCTATCTAACAAGACTCAAACTCTTATCCACCCCACCCTACCCTCTCCCCCCATCTGATATGGTTTGGTGTTTCTTTAACACAGAAAACATTCATCATTATTGTTGTTGAGTATTGATTCCATATTCTAATGGAGCCTCCGCATATCTACATTTAGACAACAGTAGCATCTAATTTGCTCACACAATGGAAAACAATATAAATGTATAATATGTATATATATACATACACACACATAATAATTATATACACATACTAATTATATATATATATATATATATATATATATATATATATATATATATATATATATATATATATATATATATATATATATAAAAATATATATATAAGAATAAGAATACTTTTTTAAAATTGAGTATCTCGGTCTTTCTGCTGGGGTGTTGTATCCCTTTCAGCGTGGGTTGGCCTTGGCAGGTAGCGCCGGAGCCAGCCTCTTATAAATGTTAATGATCTAAATTGTGTTGCTTGGGGCATAAAAACACTTTCATTCAAATTTTTGAAAAGGAAAACAACCTAACTGTGAAAACTTCGGTCCACTGCAGCATCATATCGGTTCTTACACTTAAATACAACACATATATATGCAAGGCATTTTTACACTAATTGACTTGCCTAATCTCAAGGACCTCGGAATAAAACCTTTCTTATCTCGATTTCAGTGCGTGAGTCGGGGATTCGCGCAGCGCAGGTAGACCACAGTTCCACTGCGAGAGAGGGCTCCTATCAGGCGTGCGGTGCCGCCCACAGAGCATCCTCATTACTTTTAATCTCCTTGGCCACTTCTCTTTTTGAGCCAATTAAAAAAGTGTCCTCAAAATTTGGTGGCGCCCTCTTCACAAAAGCGCACTCTTTGCGAACAGAGTTACCCTACTTGAGTTTTAAAAAATCAAAGTGAAACTAGCAAGTTTTGGGATAAATTTCGGAAGAACGCTTTTTAAAAATGGTTACGCTGACAAAAAACCTCTTCCGGAGGAAAGGGTGATGGTTTTCTTCGTTTAATTTGACTTTAGAATGAAAGGCGAGAGGTCATTAAAATAAAAAATAAATAAAACTCCGCACTGAACGTACCCGAACTGCTGATGAACAGCAGTCGATCTGCGCACGCAAGGAGGTGCTATTCCTATTCTTCTTCTGGAAAAACGAAAGAGAGCTTCAAAACAGACTGCAGCGCCATCTGAAGCAAAGAGCATACTTCCTGCGGACACTTTTTTGGCTGAGTGGCCCATCTTGTTATTCACTATCTTTGCCTACAAGCATTTTAAAAAAGCGTTCTTCCGAAATTCCTTCAAATACTTGCTAGTTTCACTTTGATTTTTTAAACTCAAGTAAGATAACTCTGTTCGCAAAAGGTGCGCTTTTGCGAAGAGGGCGCCACCGAATTTTGAGGACACTTTTTTAATTGGCTCAAAGAGAGAAGTGGCCCCCCTTGTTATGTAGACTCTTTGGTTATTTATCCCAGGGCTGCCAAAGCAAATGGCTTGGGCCTTGAGAATTTTTTGTTTATCAAAACTGATAAGTTTTCGTAGGGGGCAAGCGTTTTAAACGAATGTAGTGATTTTTTTTAAACAAAAAGAGAGAAGTTTTTCATGAAATCTATCTAGTGATATTGCAAAATCTTCACTGACAACCCTGATTTATCCTCTTTCGTTTAATTTAAAGTTGCAAAAAATCTGGTAAATTGAATTGCCTTTTTAGAACTCTTGTGTTTTTATTTTCCAATACTAACATTTTCTGCAAAGTTGACTTTCCTCCCATACTTCACTTAGTTTTTGTTCTTATTCTCATATTTGGGTATTTATTTCTCTCTCTCTCTCTTTTACAAATCATTTTGTTTGAGTCTCAGCTATATAGTCAGAACTTGTCTAGACACGATTACCTAAATACTTGGAAAAGTATAGTTGTATTTTTGTCTTTACTTATTACCCCCGGTGTATGTTACCAATGATAGTACATAACATGATGGGCCACTTCTCTCTTTCAGCCAATTAAAAAAGTGTCCTCAAAATTTGGTGGAGCCCTCTTCACAAAAGCACACTCTTTGCGAACAGAGTTACCCTACTTGAGTTTAAAAAAATCAAAGTGAAACTAGCAAGTTTTGGGATAAATTTCGGAAGAACGCTTTTTTAAAATGGTTACTCTGACAAAAAAACCTCTTCCGGAGAAAAGGGTGATGGTTTTCTTCGTTTAATTTGACTTTAGAATGAAAGGCGAGAGGTCATTATAAAAAAAACCCTAAAACTTAGTAAAACTCCGCACTGAACGAACCCGAACTGCTGACAAACAGCAGTCGATCTGCGCACGCAAGGAGGTGCCATTCCTATTCTTCTTCTGGAAAAACGAAAGAGAGCTTCAAAACAGACTGCAGCGCCATCTGAAGCAAAGAGCATACTTCCTGCGGACACTTTTTTGACTGAGTGGCCCATCTTGTTATTTACTATCTTTGATGTTACTAATAGCATTTATAGGTATCGAGGTATCGGTATCGATACCTTGAAAAGTACTAGGTATCGACATCGATACCTAAATTGTGGTATCGGCCCATCACTAGTAGAGACAAAGATAGTAAATAACAAGATGGGCCACTCAGCCAAAAAAGTGTCCGCAGGAAGTATGCTCTTTGCTTCA
>NW_004797305.1:333850-335236 GCF_000002075.1 Aplysia californica
TGGCTGGTTTATAAACATGGCCTTTTTAGATAAAGGAAAAAATATGAAAAATGTGACTTTAATTTTTTTTTCGTTTAAGTCTACGGTTGCCATGGTAACGGACGCCATATGGAAAATTAACAGCTGTTATAAAAGTAAAAAGGATTTTTTGTTTACCAACAAATTAATTTGGTACATTGATATATACTTAATACAAAATTTCATACAGTTGGGATTTTGGATATCTTGAATAGGAACAAAGTTAGAGATGGATAACTGACCTACCCCCTCATGCCTCTGAATTCAATTGCATAATCATCCATGTGACTCATTTATGAATACATAGATTTTATTTTCCACTTGTTTAAAGTTAGGTTATGGTATGAATAACAAGCCGTAAAAATTTCATTGGAATCAAAAATAAAATAAAAAAGTAGATGAGAAAAACATCAAAAGTTGAAGCTTTGAGAAAAACGACATTCTGTTACAGTCAAAATGAAAGTTCTAGTACAGAAAATCTGAAAGATGATGATTGTAACACAAAGAATAATTTTAAGCACTTTTTAGATTTACAAGCGATTGGAGTATTATAATACGTACAAAGTCCGAAGACTGTAAATTGACCAAAAATCGTCAGTTTAAAACCAGCCCCCCGCCCTTCCCCAATTAAGAAAAAGGACGATTACAAAATGGAATGCCACGTTGTCTACACGTCTTTCCTTCTACTAATGCAAAGCCTAGGTCTTCATAGAGTATGAAAGGGGTTAAGACTGGGTTAATTATTTAATATATTAATGCGTTATTGTCTCAAAATGATCAATTAATTGTAGGCTGGGATACTGTAAATCACTCATTGCATGGATCCTGTGCGCATACCCAAAGGGCTTTGTTTAATATCGTGCTCAAATAATGATATACTGATAACATTTTAAAATGCAACACTTAGATAAATAGCCGGTTTATCTTAAACGTTCACAATCTTTTCTAAAATTGGCGTTGATTGGCAATTGTGTTTGGCTACACAACAGCCCTTCTTCCATGTGCATGAACCACTGCTGTTGCTGTTGCACATGCTGTTTGGCATCGGTTCCGCAAATGAGACATAATATTATGCCAGTCTTATTGGTGGGTAGTTACAAAGACCACGTTTCAAATGCTGAGGTACGAAAGAGAATCACTAACGCAGTGGGGCAGCATGAAGATCTACTGACCACAGTTCAGAGACGAAAATTAAAATGGTATGGGCATGTCACAAGACCCACAAGACTTGCCAAAACAATCCTAAAAGGAACTGTACAAGGAAAGAGAAAGAGAGGAAGACAGAGAAGGAGATGGGGGGACAACATTGCAGAGTGAAGAAGAAGAAGAAGAAGAAGAAGAAGAAGAAGAAGAAGAAGAAGAAGAAGA
>NW_004797305.1:337478-338358 GCF_000002075.1 Aplysia californica
TGTGTGTGTGTGTGTGTGAGTGTGTGTGTTCTGGGGGGTAACAAAATGTAAATTGGACTAAACTGGACGTCTACGGGAGTTACTAAGTTGTCTGGGTGTGAGGGGAGATGCTTTCTCCTTCAGGTGACCTCATCTTCCTTAAAGTAACATCTCTTTTTCCGAACTTCTTAACCGAGCTAGCAACCTGAAGCAATACAGAAGAATGTGTGTACGTATGTTTGTGTTTGTGTGTGTGTCTGTGTGTGTATGTGTGTGTGTGTGTGTGTGTGTGTGTGTGTGTATGTGTGTGGTGTGTGTTTGTGGTTGTATGTGTTTGTGTATGTGTGTATGTGTTTGTTTATGTGTGTGAGTGAGTATTTTTGTGTGTGCGTATATGTATGTGTGTGTATGTGTGTGTATGTGTGTGTGTATGTGTGTGTGTGTGTGTTTGTGTGTGTGTTTGTGTGTGGCGGTGTATGTTTGTGTACGTATGTGTGTCTAGTAATTAATTAAGCGTGATCTTGAGAAAAACGTTGCAGTGAATCAGATGATATCCGGTGTATTTGTGTGTGTGTGTATGTGTGTGTATGTGTGTGTATGTGTAAGTGTGTTTTTGTGTTTGTTTGTACGCGTGTGTTTGTATGTGTATGTGTGTTTTTGCTTGTGCATGTGTGTGCGTGTGTTTGTAAGTGTACGTACGTACATGTGTGTGTGTGTGTGTGTGTGTGTGTGTGTGTGTGCGCGTGTGTGTGTGTGTTTTTCTGTGTGTACGGTATGCATGTGTGCAAACATGTAGGCATTGCCACGAAGTTATTTGGCCGAGGTAGCGTGTGTGTGTATGTGTGTGTTTGTGTGTGCTTGTGTGTATGTGTATGAGTGCGTGTGTGTGTAAGTGTACGTA
>NW_004797305.1:338807-356307 GCF_000002075.1 Aplysia californica
CGAGAGAGAGAGAGAGAGAGAGAGAGAGAGAAAAGGGGGGGGGGAGGAGGCTTTGGGAGACTGTAGACGACATAATGCTTCGGACAGAATTTTACTCTGGGGAAACATAGAATTCCTTGGATGCCATACAGTACGTACAGCCAATCCAGGGTAACCCAACAAATCAAATCAAAGTGGCTATGCGAGTGTGAGTTTAGGCATTCTCAAGTAATGTCAAGCAAGTGTCGGTGACACGGGGATCAGATGGGTGGTCACTGAGGTGTATCCTTGGGCAAGACAAACCCAGCTCAAAATACAGGGCGCTGTAATATTGTGTATTTATGTATGTTATGCATGTACAATGTATTTATGTACGTACGTATTTATAATTATGTATTTATATAATAATATATAATAATATATAATTGCCTTAGTAAACCAAAGTGCCCTTCTGGGACAAATAAAAAGTGTAATTAAAAAACAACTACAACAACACATAAAACAGCAAACAAACAATACCGGTAACAACATTTTTAATCATAAAAAACCCTCACACAAATGAAGTGTCTTTTGCATAAATGTGGTGAATAGGTAGATCGAAGTAACATGTTAAACAAAATAATATCGAGTATTTTCTGTGCCGCCTGGCTTCAGGTCAGGGTCGCTGTTGAAACATTGGGCATTGGGCCAGGAAGACAGATAAGATATATTGAGAACCTTCAAGGAATCAAGGGGTTGTGGAGGGACGAGGTGGTTGTCAGTACATCTGTACTTTGGTCATACTAGAATGTCTAACGTTGGCAACACTGCAAACAATTCAACCGTTCCTTTATGCTCGGGCAATGACAAGTATTGGGATTTTCGTCAGGACGTATACATTACCGAAGAACGAGGCAACACCCAAGCATAGCGGTTATCTCAAAGTCATAATATTCAAGAAGGTGAGAAGGGGAACTTCGATTCTAAGAAGTCAACCAGGGAACTTCTGAGTAAGTAAGTCATTGTTGTAAAAAATTCTAGTAGGCTAACTATATTACAATGACAACTTCAAAGTTTTTAAAATGTAAAATGCATTTTCATACTCTCTCTCTTTCTCTCTCTTTCTCTCTCTTTCTCTCCCTCCCTCTCTCTCTCTCTCTCTCTCTCTCTCTCTCTCTCTCTCTCTCTCTCTCTCTCTCTCTCTCTCTCTCTTATCCCCCCCATGAGAATGATCATCCTGTCCTCCCCTATCACGCCGCAGTCTGTCTTATGGAACGCACCAAGGGTATCATCATCTGACTCCCAACCTCCTCTGGCCGCTATGGGGTTAAATTAACAACTGGTCGCTATGGGGTTAAATTAACAACAGGTCGTTATGGGGTTAAATTAACAACTGGTCGCTATGGGGTTAAATTAACAACTGGATGCAAAACAAGCATGTTAACTCTTTAAACACGTATCGGACACTGCTTACTGATGTCCGACAACAGACCAAACGCAATGTTGGGCCACATTCGAACAATCATGAACGCAAATCAGAAACACACACGCCAAGATGGTCTTAATTATGATGATGGGGGCGTAAAAAAATCTACACTAAATATCAAAGAGAATTACATGATAAAGTTCTTGAAGTTACAGTTGTCCAGTGTTTTACAACCCCGGATCATAGAAGACAGGGTTCCTTGGCCTTGGCTTATAATGCCGTATCAAGCTGAGTGCCATACCGCATCCAAATGAAGAGATGGAAGATATTCGCCTTCTCCTTCAGTCTCTCTCTCTCTCTCTCTCTCTCTCTCTCTCTCTCTCTCTCTCTCTCTTTCTCTCTCTCTCTTTCCGTCTCTCTTTCTATCTCTTTCTCCCGGCTCTCTCTCTGCCCCTCTCTGCCTTTCCATGTCTTTTTTTCACCCTACACACTCTCCCTCGTTCACTCTCTCTCTCTCACTCCTTGGTATTTAAGGAATTAATGAACCTCAACGTCCAGTTAATATGTTGAAACTGGACCCCTTGTCGCGGCACAGCCCGATCTAAGGTGATCTATTACCCTCCCGCTGGGTTATAGCGGTCAGAAAGGACACGACTAGGCAATGTGTTCAATAAACAGTCAGTTAAACCAAGTACTTTAGCCACTGAATATTCATATTTTGTACTTAACATCATATTATAAGGGGAAGTTGTGAGAGAGTGATTAAGAACATAGGCCGCTAATAGGGGGTGCCCACATATGCGATCGGATCGGGTCGGGTCGGGCCGATTGGGTAGTCGGGGCTAGCCAAATTGAAGGCGCAAAACGGCCATCTCGGCGCAAACCGATTGACTCGGTCGGTGACCTGCTAAAACAAACGCGTTTGTTTTCAGGCCTGCGAATCGCGCGATCGAGTGGTTTGCAGCCAATCACAACAAGGCTGAGTCACGTGTCCATTTTGACACCATGGAGATAGCTCCTTGGTTGACCCTGAAAATCCGGGGGCGCCTTCTTTGAAAAAGTGCAGACTTTGCGAACAGAGTTACCCTACTTGTGTGAAAAATAATAAAAGCGAAACTAACAAACTGTGCTATTCCTATTCTTCTTCTGGAGAAACAAAAGAGAGCTCCAAAACAAGGACTGCAGCACCGTCTGAACTAATTCGCGGACTTCCGCGGATACCTTTTTGGCCGAGTGAACTAGAGCTATCTTCTTATGAATGATCTTTGATAATAGAAAGTTATCGATGTAACTATTGTAACCATGTTTATTGGATTCCAAGGTCCCGCAGCACTGCAACAGGGATCTGCGGAAAGGAGCCCTGGAAGCGATTAAGGCTAAAACATGCGACTACATAGAGGGCGTAAAACGGGCTCCGAAACTTTGACCCATGAATACATTAAGTAGGCTTACGGTACTCTGGGAATTCCCGGTTCGGTCTCACGCCTTTGACCGTCTTCTCACTTCTCACAGCGGGTTTGGAGCGCTCATCATAGAGGAAGCAGAAGACGAATAAGAAGAAGGAGGAGGATGAAGAATAGTAGATGGAGGAGAAGGAGAAGTAGGAGGAGGAGAAGCAGGAGGAGGATGAGCAGGAGGAGGAGGAGAACAAGAAGAAGATGAAGAAATAGAAGGAAAAGAAGTAATGCATTTTACAAAATGGGGACTTTTTCGTTTGTTGCCCTACCTTGAGAGAGAGGGAGAAACACAGAGAGAGAGAGAGAGAGAGAGAGAGAGGGGGGGGGGGATCAGAAAGCACAACTGAGGGAGGGTGATGAGAATGGCAGGGAGGGAGAGAGATATTTTTCGGAGATATAATATGCAGAGACCTAGCAATGTTTACATGAGTGCTGGAAGTCCAAGTGTACCGTAGGCCTACTTAGTGTATTAATGGGTCGAAGGTTCGGCCAGTCGTAGCCCAGTTTACGCCCTCTATGTAGTCGCATGTAGTTAAAAGGTTTTTCTACTTTAACTTCCAAGTCGTCGGGTACAATCGCAACGGGGTTGTAGTGTGCACTGAAGCAATCAGAAAGCGACCCGACCAGATGACCTGGCTCGACCCGACCCAATCCGCATTCGCTAGTGGGCACCCCCTATAAGAAACCCGGCACGATTGTATTAATTGTCTACTTTTTATCTTCATTGTGGTCATCATTTGTTGCCGGGAATAATGTTCCTAAGGTTATTCAAGCACAGAAAATACCTATATGAAATTTTCAATTCATAGGACTATAATTCTATGGGACAATTTTTACACTGGCAAAAGCAACGTAACACACTGCCTTTTCAGTGGCGAGGGCCACAAGAATTATACTATTGTTTAATTCAACGAAAATCTACGCGTTGACTGCTAATACGTATTCGCCAAAAGAATTAACACTAAATTATTTATAAGTAAAGCCGACGGAGAACGGGGATATTTATATAGGGCCTATTTATAATAGACTAAACGGTTACTTAACGGAACAAACAGATTCAGTGACAACGATTACAAAATACACAAGATGGATTTTTTCCCCCACTGTTTCGGAGTACTTGTAAGCAATTTTTTTACCGACCTGTGACGATGACCACCACTTGTGTTCGTGTGTGTGGTAAGATAAACTGTGTTCATCATGCAGTGGCTTTCTGTGTCTGCTCTTACAGTATTTGGGTTCTGCTCATGCTCACCAATGTGGCTGTGTATTATATTATAGCAGCGGAGACAGCCCCTGCTTGGGTAAACAGAGACACGTGTGACAACGCCTGGGTGAGAGTCAGGTCTCCTTGTTCAGAACACATGGGCCAGACAGGTCCACACGTCAATTGCAGCGGGAAACATTTAAAGGAAATCAATGCCGCTTGGTTTCCCTGCAACGTGAGCAGGCTGTCACTAGACGGCAATTCATTGGTTATTCTTAAGAACACTTCTTTCCTTCGTCTCTACCAACTTCTTTGGCTTAATCTTCGCGGATGTAAAATAAAGAAAATCGAACCGTCTACTTTTGACAGTCTCATCTCTTTAGAGTATTTGGACCTGGAGGATAATCAGTTGGAATTTTCCAAGGCTTATTTCCCATCTCATCTCTTCGCTCCGTTGACTGAATTAAAAACACTGAGGCTGGCGAGGCAAGATAGCAAGCCATCACTCTTATTTCCCAAAGATTTGTTTTCGGATCTTAGAAGCCTGCTAGGCATTTCCATTAGTAATATGGGGACAGGCATTCTTCAATTTGGTCCACAATTCTGTCAACTTAGTAATCTCTCTCGTTTGGAAATCACAGGATCAGTCACACAAATAACAAATTCTAGTTTTGACAATCTTGCATGTCTCACCTTGATGGAGTTATCTCTATATGGACTACAACACCTAAAAAAATTTGATGTGGATTCACTGAGACATTTTAACAACAGTCTACGCTCACTGCATTTGGAAAGGGTATATATCGGTGTGCAGAATGCTTTAGGAATTTTAAAACCTTTTCGCGGTCGTAATATGTATGAAATATATTTTAATAATATAGGTTTATCAAGCACGCACTCTGATGGAGCAATTACGACAGGGGACGGAATAGTTGATAGTGATTCCGTTATATACCTAAAGGATATCTGTGTCGAAAGGCTTACGTTACAAAAAAGCCACATCTTTGTGCTGAAACGTTCTGCTCTTCCAGTGGGCCTTTTATGGAGGTGTCTCAAGCATTTGGATATTTCCTTCAACGATCTCCAGCTCTCCACAGGTATTTACAGGATACTCCAGATGCCGCGCCTGGAGACTTTGGTGATTGTTGAAAGACATCGAGAAAACACCTTGACCGACGAGGACCGCAAGATCATCGCCAGACAAACGCCTCTTGTGAGTTTCATACCCCCAGACACCCGGTCGCAGACTAACAGCAGAGAGCGTGTGCAGTTGGGACCCAGACGAATGTCTTGCCGATTAAAATATCCCAGCGACATACGCCGGAGAGGACGGCGACAAGTAACGAGAACATTCTACACGTCTGGTAGTCTGAGAGCAATTATCGTGTCTCTTTCCTGCACTCGTTCCAATCATTTTGGAGGAAAATATGTTTATCATGTGCACTGTGAAAACATGAAGACTCTTGTGTGCAGGTACTGTGGCTTGAATGATATGACTGGAGAAGTGACTGGACTGGAGCACGTCCAAAGATTAGATGTATCGCATAATGATTTTGCTTTCATATCACCCAGCTTTTTAGAAAAATTCACTGGAGTTGAAGCCTTAACATTATCATACACCAATCTGGACTCAGATTTTATGTCGAGGGAAAGCGAAGTATTTTTTTCGCCTTTAGATAATTTGAAAAGTCTGGATCTGACCTCAAACTCTCTGACTATGCTTAGCAAAGGAACGTTTCGAGGTAATGAAAAACTTGAATCATTGTTCTTGGGGCACAACAAATTTCATCAAATTCCTTTTGATATTTCCTTTACTCCAAGGCTAAAACATTTAGACCTCGGGTACAACGCCATTCTCCAGCTGAGCGAGAGACAAAGACAGCAACTAGACGCGCATGTGCTCAAAGTACCGGAATTCCGAATGGTGTTCCAGGGCAACATGGTGTCGTGTAGCTGTGGGGCCATGGCTTTTCTTCGATGGCTTCAGAAAACAACGGTGGTGCTGGATAACAACGGTAACTACACTTGCGTCACGGAACGGGGACACCTGAGCTCCATCTCAGCGTTCAGAGACATCCACGGTATGTGGCGATGGTGTTACAGTGGGTACTTTTACTGGATTTCTCTTCTGCTCGTGGCAGGAATGCTAATCGTTTTTCTTATGGCGGCTCTGGTGCTACGACACGGCAACTACTTCCGCGCTGCCATTTTAAGGCTTTTGGACAACAAATTCAAAATGAAATCACGGGCGGATTATCAAATATGTGTTTTCATCGGCTACGCTGAAAAGGACTACCGATTCCCTTGTCTTCGTTTGCTGCCATACCTTGAAAGTCTAGGCATGACTGTGTATGTTAGAGATCGGGATAGTTTGCCTTGTCAAGATGTGCCTTCGTCTATCATGGACGCCATGCAAAGCAGCTGGAGGATCGTTCTAGTTGTCTCGAAGGCTTTCCTTACAGACGACCAGTGGTCAGAGTTTACAATGAGGTCAGCTGTGTATTGTCAGAGTCCCAGCAATCCGGCTCGGGTGGTGCTTTTGGTAGAAGAACGAAACAGAAATCGCCTTCCGTTGCTGCTTCTAGGGGCCGTGGCTGACGACAATATTGTGTGTCTTGGTCGATTGCTTATGTGTTATGAGCTGAGACAACGACTGCAGGTGCTCCTTAAGCATAACTAAATTGTAATCATATATTTGTTTCAACACTCGACATCCGGGTTCTGAAAACTCCCTGAGGTGTGTAATGAAAACCAACTTAACACTCAACAGTTCAAGCCCAAGAACGTCCAATGAATGATTCGAACCAAGGTCAGATGACAACTGAGCTAACGGTTTGCTGAGTTTCTGGTTTTGAAATGTATACGAGGGATGAAAAGAAGGGAAGATCAAACAGTTTTCTCCCTATCCGGGAAGGAATTGAGACAGAGACTTCAATTTTTCGCAGAAGCCATTTAATTTTCAACTCGCCGCCAACATCAACAATACATACTTCTCAATTGTATGTGACAATGAAAAGTCCTGAAGTGTACCCATATTCTGTTGCTGTAGTTAAAGTTGTTGCTGAACAACATTTTGATCAAATCTTGTATATCTATCTATCTATCTATCTATCTATCTATCTATCTATCTATCTATCTATCTATCTATCTATCTATCTATCTATCTATCTATCTATCTATCTATCTATCTATCTAAATATATAATATTTGAGTAAAAACACACGCACACACACACACACACACACACACAAACACACACACACACACACACACACACACACACACACACACACACACACACGTGCGCGCGCACGCACACACACACAAACATGTTGTTATTATTATTATTATTATTATTATAAAATCATTATTATTATCATTATTATAAAATCATTATTATTATTATTATTATTATTATTATTATTATTATTATTATTATTATTATTATTATTATTATTATTATTATTATTATTATTATTATTATTATTATTATTATTATTATTATCATCATTGCTATTATTATATTTCACATAATAAATACATACATACATTTTTTTACTTCACAAATTTTAAGAGCCTATAACTCAAAAACTACATATTATCCAATTACTTTGAAATTTTTACACATGTCAAGCAAGCTTATTGTCGTTCGTGAACTGTACTCACTAAGGTGCACTGGTCTATCATTTTGTATGACGATGTCACTCACAGGGTTTTGATATTTTGTCAAATACTGTGAAAATGTGTGGGTAACTTTGAAAACAAAAACTGCCCACGCAAAGTTGGATTCATTCCAAATCTTTCGCCAATTTAAAAAAATGGCTTTTCTTTAACGATTCACCTTGCTTCGGCTGAATGAATTAAAAAGAAATTATATTACTGAAAAGCTTCAGGTGGGCACTCAACTTTCGTTTGTCGCGAGAAGGTTCAACGTGAAGAAGAAACACACTGTGTTTGCCACACGGGATCCTATGGCAACGATGGGCTTCTAAAGAAGAGACCCAGAAAGACAAAATGAAGGGTGGACGTATTCATCCTAACGCAGCGCTTGAGAAATCAACATCAACCGGCCAACAAAGACCCAGGATAAGTCGAAAAGACTCAGAAATGGCAGTACGATCTTTGTCATGACTGTTCTTCTTTGTTTGAAAGAGGGGAACCTTCTTGCTAGGGGCCTAGTTTGTCGCATAAAACTGAAGCCCCACCACATCCAGCACATACTTTACTGGGCACAGCGTCGTGCGTGATGGCCACGTCGTATTTGGAATGCGTACATGTTTTCAGATACGTCCCAATTTCGACTGGAACAGCACAATGTACGGGCCAGAGTCTACAGAAGACCCATCCAAAGATACACACCAGCTTACTAAGTTACTTTAGACAAGTAAATAATTTCGGTGGAGGTTGGGCTGGAATCAGTGATGTTGGCGAGACTACGCTAGTCTATTCTTGGGAGCATAACACGCTTAAAACAGAGCACAAAAAATTCTGATGCTTTAGATTGTTACCTTTATCAACAAATTAATTGCTATATACGTCGTCACAGAGAGTTGACAGCTTGAAAATTAATGGCAACCTTTGCCACTTTTTGTAGCAACTTTTGGCAACTTTTGGACAAAAATGGCAACAAACGCAGATGCTAGATAACAGCTCAAGGCTAAAAGAACAATTAGTCTTCATACAAGAGTACAATATCGCCCCTCAATAGACAATACGTCGATTCATCCCGTCCAAGCGTCAACGATGTAAAGATGTGAACAACGCCAGATGTCAGCACACGCTTCTGAAAGCTGTCACTTTTCATTCAGACCCCTGACAACTATAAGTTCAACACTGAAGATTAAAAACATTCTTAACTATGTATTCCACGTGTCTCCATGGCTGTAAAATGAATGCACTGTCTTACCTGAAAATTTCAAACCGATTTGATAAGTATTATTCAAGATATTGCCTTTAATATGAGGTATGAAGTTAAAAAATGTTAAAGAAGAATGTTTTCAATCTTAAAATTTGAACTTACAGTTGTGAGGAATCTAAGTGCAAAGTGACAGCTTCAGTAACGAGTGTGATGGCATCTGGCGTTGTTCACATTTTCACATTGTTGACGCATAGACAGAATGAGTCCGGTTATTGACTGCTGAGGGATATTATTCCACTCTTGAATTAAGGCTTGTTTTTACGTACCAAATGTCCGGGGCTGACGTAATCTGGCACGAATGGCGCGATCTAAAATGTCCCACAAGTGCTCAATTAGATTGAGATTTGGTAAATGCGCTGGTCATGGGGGGAAGGAGAGGAATGTTGTTAGCTCTGAGAAATTGAGTGGTCACAGCAGCTTTAAAGAACAGGTGCATTATTATGTATGAATATTTGTCCCTGGGCTTGATTTTGAAAGAAAGGTACAGCACTGGGGTCGAGTACTGGTTGATGTAGCCTTGAGCTGGTAGGCTAACATTTTCCCACAAACAGACACAAGTGCAGTGGCGGTGGGTAGTGAAGGGCTTACGGGCTTGAGCCCCTCCCCCCCCCCCCAACTCTGTCACTTAGTTAATGAAAGTTTTTTAAATAACGAAATAAGCAGTTGAAACCGTTATGGTCGCAGGCAATGAACACACAGTTATCAGCTTGGCGCCTTGCCCGTTTCTCCAATCATTGCTGTCACCGCTTACAACTATAGTAACCTAACAGCCAATCAAATGTCGTTAGGGCTCAGAAAGAATAAGCCGATTCCCACGACCGTCTGTAATGAAACTCTTCTTGTAAAAAGGTAGAAGACTTAAAAAAAAAAAAACACTGCTCACAGGGCTCACGCTATCCCAGCCCTGACAATGGGGTGAAAGTTTACGACACACTTTCCCCCAGTGACACAGTTACCTATGCGCCCATTGGACCTTTGTTAGGCGCGTTCTATTTTCCGCAACAACACGACCCAATCCATCTCATAGACGGTATGTGTTTGGAGTGCTGTGTGCTTGTGCCTCTGAAATTTACAGTTATTAATTACATCAAACCACCTTTGAGGCAACTTTTTCTTCAGATAAAAACTAATTAGAGAAATTTGGAAGTGAAACGGCTTCGTCCACACCATCCAGAAGAGCTTAAATTTAACTAAGAAAAAAGAGATGAAAGACAAAGGTGACTCTTCTCGTTTGAATGGTTCTCAAAATGCCGTGGCTCGCCGTGAGTATAAAAAACCCATCACTGTTTTGTTTTTACTGCTTGCTTTTTTGGTGGTAAAGAAGTGGAAGAAACCTAAGCCCCACCCAAATCTTGGTCCAGCCACCGCCACTGCACAAGTGTGGTCTTGTAAGCATGGATGATTCCAGCTCACACCATGACACTGCTTCCACTGAAATTATTTGCTTGCTTGAGACAAAGAGGGATGCACCTTTAGTTGGGTCTTCTGTAGACTCTGGCCTATCAATTGTACAATTTCAGTTGTAATTAGGACTCATCTGAAACGTGTACATATTCAACTACGACGTTGCGTTCTCACGCGATACTGTACCTACCCTGTGAAGACTGTGCTAAATGTGGTAGGTCTGCCGTTTTATGCGACAAACTAGGCTCCTTGCACGAAGGTTGCCCTCTTTCAAACGACGAAAAACAGTCGTGACAGATTTCGAATTGTCATTTCTGACTCTGTTCAACTCATCTTGGGTCTGTGTTGTCGTTTGAATTCGATTTCTCATGCGTTGCGTTAGGATGAATATTTTTTCCTTCCGTATTTTTTATTTCTACGTCCTACTAGCTTGGGTCTGTCCTTTCAGTCAGGAGCCTATCGTTGGCAAGTGATCTCGTGTCGTATACACAGTGTGTCTGCTCACGTTAAACCTTCTCGCGACTGACAAAACCGGAATACCCGCAGCAGCATTTCAATACTGTGATTTCTCTCTGTGATTTATTCCGCTGAAGCATGGTGAATTGATAAAAAGAAGCAACTTTTTGATATGGCGAAAAAATTGAAAAAAGTCAATCTTTACGTGTGTAGTTTTTGTTTTCACGGTTACCTGCTCATGTTCACAGTATTTGATGAAATATCAAAACCACGCGGGTGACGTCGTCAGACAAGACGATAGAACAGTACACCTTAGTGAGTACAGTTCACGAACGAAAATAGTATAAAATTTAGAGTAATCACAAGTTTACTTTTCGAGATACTCGCTCTTAAAATGTATGAAGTTAATAATGTTAAAGAGTATGATATAATTATTATGGTCGCTTTTAAGGACCAAAAAAAAAAAGAAAAAAAAAGCGGGCTAACTCAGATTTCGGGGGTTTCCAGAATTCTTGACCTACCTGAAGGAGAAGTTTGGTTTCATTGGTGTGTATATTTGCTTGGTTATAAAGAAAACTCTCTTTGTCTTTTAAAGAAACTGAACAAGGATCCCAAAACTTTACCTTTGATTTTCTAAAAGCAGCATTTTTCGGAATAGCCCCCTTGTACTTAAAAGTGACCATATTATACCGAACGACATTAAAAACACGTTTTTAAAAAAGGCTATAAAAAGCCAAATATACTCTGATTAAAGAGGGTAAATAATATTTCTTTAAGAAAATGTTTGCATATATTATTATATACACTATGCTTATAATTTTTATTAAGTATATGCAGAGAGAGAGAGAGAGAGAGAGAGAGAGAGAGAGAGAGAGAGAGAGATGGAGAGAGAGAGAGAGAGAGAGAGAGAGAGAGAGAGAGAGAGAGGGGAGAGAGAGGGGGAGAGAGAGAGAGAGAGAGAGAGAGAGAGAGAGAGAGAGAGAGAGAGAGAGAGAGAGAGAGAGAGAGAGAGAGAATAAAATGAACAATATGAAGTGAGTTGGATAGTCATGGTCACAAGGAAAACATCCCATAACATTTTCTCTATAGCGCGTGTATTTTTTCTGTGCATAAAAAAAATATTTGTCCAGGTGAAAACTGTGTCTTGTTGTTTGTTTCTATAGTACATATTTTTATATATTACATTTGCACAAGCCAAGTGACTGGAATATAGAAAAATACACATCGACTTACGAAAACAATTTTTCTTGATTTTCAGTCATTATTTTTAAATATGCTCAATCTTTATAGGTCTTCTTGCTTTGTATCTTTATTTTTATTCAGGATATATTGATACAAAATTGCCGTTTTTCAGGCCCACTGTAAAATAATCATATCTTCTCATATATTTTCTATCCTTTGGACTTTTTGGCACTTGGGACAGTATCGTTGCTGACTCTTTCACAGCGTGACCGGTTTCCTTCTAGGTGTGGATCTCGTCCAGAGATATCCGTTTCAAATAATCCAATCATCATCCATAGGGTATAAAATAAGATGCCTGGTTACTACTGTTTAAAAATATTATGCCTGTGAATATTATATGTCAAAAGAAAGGGAATAAGAAGACGATTCCTAGTGACACACTTAAAACCGATGAGTTAAAGGTTGATATTTATACGTTTCGTATCCAAAGACAAGCTCGGGCAACGGACACTCCCCAAAACGACTTGAAGTTGAGGTTTACTTTTTTATTTAAGTTTTTTCCAGTCATTGTGCAGAACTAACAGTATAAAAGCCCTCAACGGAAGGAAACAAACAAACAAAACATTACGCTATTGAACACAGTACATACCTCTTAACTACCACTTAAACATAGTCAAACTAGAAAAATCACCCATGTGCTTGCTGTGTGGGCCCGTCTATGGAACAGTCTAGAATCTTCTTCTCGAATGTCCCAAAATACGGAATGTCGTACGGCAAATTCTTTCTTCCGTTCCTACCGCAGACAACATGCTATGCAAATAACCAAAATATTCCAAAGACCTTTAACATTTTAATTAAAAATGGCATCGAGGAGCTGGGACACGCTCAAAGGCTTCTGGATTAACAAGAGCGAAAACGAGTCGTCTTGCTTATTTTCGAAATGTTTGCCTCAGAATGACGCTTAATTTTTGTAACTCCAGGAAAACCCGTGTACTGGCTAAGCTCGAGTTCTTAATAAAGTCGCTGCTGATTTGCGTTTTAGAACGTGTAAGTCTATGACCTTAGGTTTGCAGGTGAAGCTTAGCACTAAGACTTGGCACTATCTCTTATTATGTTTTTTACGCCATTCCCAGACTTCAATAACGCAGTAGTGGCATACGTCGTTTTTTATGACGTTCACACAGGACTCTCTCTCTCTCTCTCTCTCTCTCTCTCTCTCTCTCTCTCTCTCTTTCTCTCTCTCTCTCTCTGTGTTGTATGACGACCCGGATCGTGATAAGCCTCTTTTTCTGCTGTTCTGAAAGATCCACTTAAAGTCAACATGTATCTTACTTTAACTACGAAAAGGAGGTGCGGATAATTCTTTGAGAAATCTCAAAATGAAAAAAAATCTGTTGTATAGTGAATGTTACTTTTTCATACCTAAAGTATAAGAAATGTTTTCTGACCCCCCCAATCAAAAATCGAATCGAGAACCAAAAAAAAGCGAAAAAATAACCAAAAACATCAACGAAAATGAAGTAAAAAACAAACAAAAACGAAACACACACACACACACACACACACACACACACACACACACACACACACACACACACACACACACACGTACACACACACAAACCCCAGAACCACCCCCCCCGACAAAATATAAACAAAAACAGAACAAAACAAAACAAAACACTCAATGTTCCAGTCTTTAGCTCTTTTAAAAAACTTTAATCTATTTAAATTTCCTTTTTCTCTTTGACATATAATCCGTCTTGAATATAATATTATGCTCTGGACAGACTCGGCACTCATTTCATCACCAGCTTTGCTCATCTTAAAATGATTTGAAATATTGAAAAATTAGTTATGGCATCTGTTTTAAAAGTGTAGATCTAGCCTATATCATGTCAGTTCAATTTTATTTCAGGATATTCCCCGTGTACTATTGATGCTATCTAAATTTTTTTCTATTGAAAGCTGTAAAGAAAGCAGTTTCCAGACTATCTATCAGGATGGTATGAGCTGTGAAATGTTGGAAGTTGAATGGCCACTCAGGGCCCAAATAAAACAATCTTATGGGTGAATGGGCCAAGAATTTTCACTACATAAGTTAATGGGGCCCAGGTTTGGATACTTGGTAAGTTCCTAGCCAAATTGTTAAGGTGCTTTGGAGAAATAATCCCTTTCATTGTTCCCGAAAATCTGATCACTGGGAAGGATTCTACGGGTTGCTGCAGCTATTTCAGCCAAAGTCAGCACAGGTTAGGCATACCAACGAGTGGTTGATTTGGAAAACTCGGTGAATGGCGGGGATTACCCAGGTAGTGACATGTGCTGTTGTATGTCTCACTTGAAGTTACGTGTAGGTGGGTGATATGAAAAGTTAAGCCTCTTAATTAAAGGTGACAAAAGTGGGTGCCGGCTAAAAAAAGGTTTAGAGTCATTGGTCCAGATGATGAGCCAGAGTACCCATACACCTGGGAACACCATAGTGAGTAATGACGTGGCAACTTAGTATGTTGAGTAATGTAAACAGATGTGTGCCTTCGTATATTCGAGTGTGATTGTTTTGTTTGTGTGTACATGTGTGTGTATATGGCTATGCGCGTGAGTATGATTGTGTTTATGAGGGAGAGAGAGAGAGAGAGAGAGAGAGAGAGAGAGAGAGAGAGAGAGAGAGAGAGAGAGAGAGAGAGAGAGAGAGAGAGAGAGAGAGAGAGAGAGAGAGAGAGAGAGAGAGAGAGCTACTAAGGCCATGTGCTACATATATACACATAATGATAATAACGATGTTATTTCGCTGATTCTCCCAGAAGACCGTCTGGATCAATTAATGGAGCATTTGCTACAATCTGCCAATTTCAAACACGACGATGAGGACAGGCGAAGTACCTTCGTGGACCAAATGGAAAAGTGGCAGTCTGACAATCTACCCAAGATGACACTTGCTGATCTCGAGGCTTCCCTAAATTCTTGGACTCGGCGTGTTTCGGGAAAAGATGGACCAGTGTACGGCACGGCGGGTTGGGAGATGGCTTCAAACGGCTTCAGTTTCGTCTTGAGGATAGCAGAGTAAGAGTCTAGGCCATTGCCTTAGAGTAATTTTTACCCACTTTGTGCTAGGACACAACACATCTCCACTGTTGTCTTAATATTAATAGGAGGATAACTCTGGTAGAGCTTTAAAAATAAAAAAGATATACGGTACTATTGTAAGTGTTCTGACTTAGGTAAATCCAAAACATGCTGGCTAGACTGTAACGAAATGAGCAATTTATGTTATAGTTAGCGCAACGAAAGGCATTTTAACTGTCCAGATTAATTACTTACATTAAGCTCGAATTCAAATGCATTTATGAAATTTGCATCCTTAGCCCCAGAGTGAATGCTGGCGGACATCGAGGTTTGTTACATAAGGGCTGTCCACGTGAGCTTTACAACGGAGAAGACTAGGTCCCCTTTCCCACTTATCTTGTGATCAGGGCTGTGGAAAACCGTAACAAAAAAACAAAAAAAACAAAAATTATATACATAAAATTACGGGGATGAGAGAAAATGTAATCACCAATTTCTTCTTTCAAAATATGGTGTAAAGGAATATGATTAAACTTTCTTATTGTTTGTAAACTAGAGTTTGTTTGTCTTGAGCTTTAATTAGTTTAGAAAAATGTCCAACAAGTATCCTTTTACTACAGAGATTCAACGTACAATTGAATGCTTTAATATTTGTTAACTTTTATCAACTCATAATCTCATTCTTAGGTCACTCATCGACAGACAAAAAGCGCCAAAGTCAAAGGTTCAGGAAAAGCTCTTTGGTTTCTGTTTGTCTTTGATGAAACCAGGTTTGAAAACGATACAAATGCTTGCCATACAGATGGCTCTTAGCGACAGCACTGTTGAAACGGCGAATGTGCTCCAGGTAGAGTCCATTTATAGTACTACTGATTAAAATTTATTGTCTAGACACTTTAAGATAACAAAGGATAGACAAGAAGCGAAGAGAAAGAGAACATTAGTATTAAAAACTATTATTCATCCCTATCTATCTATCTATCTATCTATCTATCTATTTATCTATCTATCTATCTATCTATCTATCTATCTATCTATCTATCTATCTATCTATCTTTCTATCTATCTATCTATCTATTTGCCCGCCTGAAAATAAAAACCAAAGTCCACATCACCTATTCACTAATCATTTATTCTTTTTAAAAAAACCAACTGATTCAACTTTTGATAAAAATGCATGAGTGGAATCTCGTCTTACTGCTCTGGGTGTCTAGCTGCATAGAAAAACTAAGGGTTTATCGAAAAAAATAATAATTCTGAGATGAGTTTGTTTTCTGAATCCATAGCTTTTGTTGACTATCCTAGCCCAAAATATCTTTTATAGTTTTTGTTACAGCCTTTTCTATTTATAGTGTGGAAATAGATTGGGGGGTGGGGGGGGGGGCGGAGGGGGGGGGGTTGCAATTATGGATGTCCCACATGAGAGACAGGCGGCTTCGAACCTGTCTGCCAGAGGCAACTTGGGCTGAGAGCAATACGACGTCTCAGTAGACGGGCGGAGGTATAGCTCGCTAGGAAAAATCTCCCCACTCGAGGATCGAACTCATGTCTTCTGCGTGCGACGGCGATCGAAGCGCCTGGCAGCTTCAACAGAGATGCCAAGTTTCATTTCTTTCTTTCTTTCTTTCTTTCTTTCTTTCTTTCTTTCTTTCTTTCTTTCTTTCTTTCTTTCTTTCTTTCTTTCTTTCTTTCTTTCTTTCTTTCTTTCTTTCTTTCTTTCTTTGTTCATTCGTTCATTTGCTTATTTGTCATTCATTTATTCATTCATTAATTGTTTTTTAAAACCTGTTGATTGATTAATTTATTTGAGTGCTTGTGTCGGAAAGGGACATGTGGGGGGGGGGGGGGGGGGTAGTTAAACGACCACACATCCCCAAAAAACATGACTAAGACATGCTTTTAGAATCCTTTTAATACACGAAGAATAATGTTGAATAAACATGTTTTGTAACAGTGCTTTTGACACGTGACTGGAAACTAAGTATCTAAAATTCTCTCTCTCTCTCTCTCTCTCTCTCTCTCTCTCTTTCCTTCTCTCTCTCTCTCTCTCTCTCTCTCTCTCTCTCTCTCTCTCTCTCTCTCTCTCTTTAAAAAACATTGTCCTGGGTTCAATTTTTAGCCGTGCTACTTATTCCTGGTTTTTGTAGGTCGCTACACTTAGTCCAAATACATAGGCTACTAAGGAATAGCATCACACTATAAGATAGCGGTGCCACATTTCTTTTCTTTTTTTCTGTCTTTCCTTTTTTCTTTCTTTCTTTCTTTCTTTCTTTCGTTCTTTCTTTCTTTCTTTCGTTCTTTCTTTCTTTCGTTCTCTCTTTCTATTTTGTTGTTCTCTTTGACTCTGTGCTTCTAAAGAGCAGCTTACTTTCCTGTATTGATTAAATTTTGTTTGCACATGTGCTCAGGGCTTGCAGTGCGACGAACTA
>NW_004797305.1:358807-364783 GCF_000002075.1 Aplysia californica
ATAAAACCAGAAATAACGACGAGTTAAAAAATAAATAAATTTCTTCTTCAAGCGCGCTCCCAAAATACAGCAGATGACGTCACAGCTACGCCGTTTCAGCAAGAGAGTCAGCAGCCTTGGACCAAGCCCTTCAAAGCGTGTCGTAAAGACATTGGAAGACCTTTTAGAACAGCTGACCAAGCAACTTGGGTAAGCGCCGATTTTCTGTTATTACTATTATAAGGAGTTCAAGGAGCAAGCTCAGTTGTGTTTAGGAAGGTGCCATGCCAAGACTGCTCAAATGTATCCTACACTTTAATATAAATTCTTTTCAAAAGATTGTTTTTTGATCAGTTGTTGTGGTCTTCTACGTAATCTTAAAAAGAAATAAATCAACCCTCCCACCCCCAACCCAAAACATACCCGAGCCGGCGCTCTAAGGTGCAACTACATTTTCAGAGACGATACTTATATGAGTTCATCCCCCCCCCCCATCTACGTAATATATAATGCGATAAATCCGGTCGGTATCACGTTGAGAAAATATCAATTTACATTTTCTAAAAAACAACCTTGAATGTCTGGAATATGGTTTACCTTATTCTCAAAAACAATTATTAAAGGCAACTTTGAAAGTGGTATGAATTAAGACGTGCTCTGACGCGCAATACTTTCCTTCACTGCAACACGTTTGATAGAATCCCATTGAACAGTTTACTCTGTAGATGTGTGAGGCCTTTATGATCTAACTACACTAATATTTAATGTAGAAATGTTACCTTTTCATAGTCTGATGTTACACCTATTCCTCTCCAGTTGTCGATCAACTCAAACACAAAGATATAAACAACGAAAGATCTTGTCAGTATGTTAGTGATTTAGTGCCAGTACATGGCCGCTTGCACTGTATGCTCCCCAGGAAGTTGAGGTTGTTTCAGAATGCTCTCAGGTTTGCTGGAGGAATAGTAGGCTATAGGTTGTTAAGCGCATAGAGCTTGCTGTTGAAAGGGGGGGGGGGGGTGATTTGCACTATACAAATGCTATCTACCATTATCTTGCCAATCTGGGCGATTTCACCCACCAGTTGGTGATTTGGTAATTTTAATGGGCTGTGGAAATCATTAGGGTTGTGACCGGTATTATTTAATGCCCAGCTTGGCTGTACATGTAGGTGGGCGGTACGAAAACTTTAGCCTCTGAAAAGTAGCGAAAGTGAGCGCAGACCTTGCGCTGTCTTTAAAAGGCCGAAAAGTATTGATATGGGCTAACCTCTTTGTCCAGTTCCAGTGGCCAGGTTCTCCAGTCTCATGCACATGTGTTCGAACTGCTCGTGGATCTAAGCAAGCTCAAGTTCAAAGACGAGAATCTTGCTCTCCAATTGTTTGAGAAGGGACTGTACTACTTCGACCGCATCCCACAGAGAACTATTGCGGTAAAGCAGGGTTACCTCCTTTGGCAGAAACTGGCAATATTAAAATATATAAATGTTAGGCAGATCTGGCAATATTAAAATATATAAATAATAGGCAGATCCGGTGAAGGGAATTGATTCTGAATGTGGTAGCCTTATGGTGCTCGTGCAAATTAAAGAGAGGCTTTCGAAATGCAATGTTGTACCATTTTCTGAGTATGCCTGCCAGTATGATTCGAGATCTGTCTATTTGTGGTTGTGTGAGTGAGTGTGTGTGTGTGTGTGTGTGTGTGTGTGTGTGTGTGTGTGTGTGTGTGTGTTGCAGAAGGATATAATTAATCTGTATATACATATATTTGAATTTAAAGATAATGAATACATATATTACAACAGTTATATTGATAGCTAGGCCGGTAGCTGAAATTATATATACCCCTCCCCCACTCTTTCTCTCTATCTCTGTCTCTCTGTCTCTGTCTGTCTCTGTCTCTCTCTCTCTCTCTCTGTCTCTCTCTCTCTCTCTCTCTCCTTGTCTGTCTGCCTGTCTGTATGTCTGTCTGTATCCTTCTCTCTCTCTCTCTCTCTCTCTCTCTCTCTCTCTCTCTCTCTCTCTCTTTGCGTATAATTTGAATAGTATGTGAACTCCTAATTTGTCTTCTGTTGATTGTAATAAAACACGTAGATTTGTCTGTTGTTCTCCTCCCCTACTCCCTCCCCCAAACAGAACGATGTGGACGTTTTCAAAACCACGTCTAGTAAGTTTTTGTTGACGATTGAGCAGATTGATACCAAATTTCTGAGAAAAACAAATATGGCAAGGATGGTAATGGATCACCTGTTGGAAGTATCTTTTGCAAAGTAAGTAGTATTTTTTTGTGTTATATGGTAAATCTGGTACATTATATTTTATTCCGAAGAATAAGGGAGGAACTTTTATCAATAACCCAAGTGTTTTGTCTGACGTGTATTCGGTCATTTACGTGTAGAGAAAGATGTTGGAAAGATTCAGGGAAATAAAATTTCATTCTAATCTTGTTCGTCGAAATGACGTACTGCATGTATTTGGAACACCCAGTCTAAACAAACAAAACAAACAAACAAACAAATGAAGAAACAGACAAATGACAAACAAGAAAGAAAGAAGCAAAAAAAAGAAAACAAACAACCAAACAACAAAAAACAAACCAACAAGCAACGTACAAACAAACTAACGAACTAACAAACAAATAAACATAAACAAGCTAGCAAACAAACAAACAGACGAACCAGTAACAACAACTACAACAAAAGCAACTTCAAGAAGAAGGCTTAACATGCAAAAACCCTTATCCTATAATATTATTGCAGCAACGCTGAGTTACTCCCCCTGTGGCTGGATATGTTACAACCTCTTCTGGCTTCCTGTACCTCGGACACAGTGTACGCCTGCTACAAGATTGTGGACCGGCAGTGTGTAAAATTTCGAGTAAGGCCTTCCACAATGATGATCATACTGATGATGATTATGAAAATACTACTACTACTACTAAGGGTGCGGTGGCGGAGCGATTAGTGCACTTGTCTCTGAAGAGGAAAGTCCGGGTTCGAGCCTCGGTTCGGACACATATTTTTTTCGCCCCCTCCTGCCCACCCAGCAGTAATGGGTGCCTGACTTTGAGCCGGGGAAGTAAAGGCGGCGCGGAAAGGAACTCGCCACCCTACCACAATATGCCGAAAGCCCAGGAAGTTGTCTCACTAACAAGGCAATCCCCAATGTCCTGATCGGATGCGGGAACAACTTTACTACTACTACTACTACTACTACTACTACTACTACTACTACTACTACTACTACTACTACTACTATAAGGAAATTTATATTAGCGATTAATGTATGCAGGCTCTTCTTAGCGCTTTACAATACAACAGCGACTTATAGATGAAGATGGTCAATTGTACCAAAAGCTGCGGATAGATGTACATGTAAAAGGCCGAAGCCTACCCTTATCGATTTTAGACCACCAAGGGATCTTTAACCTGCGCAACTTGCACACGGCCCTCCGAGATTTTCGCCCTTGTCCGAGAAGGCTAGGCGTAGATCTTTCCAACCAGAAGATCAGGGGTGTGGCTGAAAGACAGCAGTAAGAAGAAACCAAGGAGTAGCAGTAGAAAGGCTGTAGAAAGAATCAGGAGATTCATGGGTATAAGAAGTTCTTTTTTAATGCTGTGTTTAGAACACACAGCACTCCCAACAGCTGTACGTGTAAGGTACCTCAAAAGGATATATTATGGATATTGCAATACTATAATTTGTAAAACTCCTCCAGAGGGGTTCCTCTTCCACGTAGTTGCATCACGAAAGGACACGGATGTACAACTCAGTTGCTCCCCTTTAATTTATATTGTTAGTTTGCAACACAATGCAGTGTCTCGTCCTTCGTGAAGTACTTTTGGTTAATAAAAACAAAGAGTCTATATAACAAGAGGGGCCACTTCTCTCTTTGAGCCAATTAAAAAAGTGTCCTCAAAATTCGGTGGCGCCCTCTTCGCAAAAGCGCACCTTTAGCGAACAGAGTTATCCTACTTGAGTTTAAAAAATCAAAGTGAAACTAGCAAGTTTTTTGAATGAATTTCGGAAGAACGCTTTTTTAAAATGGTTACGCTGACAAAAAACCTCTTCCGGAGGAAAGGGTGATTGTTTTCTTTGTTTAATTTGACTTTAGAATGAAAGGCGAGAGGTCATTAAAAAACAAACAAAAAACTAAAACTCCGTACTGAACAAACCCGAACTGCTAATGAACAGCAGTCGATCTGCGCACACAAGGAGGTGCTATTCCTATTCTTCTTCTGGAAAAACGAAAGAGAGCTTCAAAACAGACTGCAGCGCCATCTGAAGCAAAGAGCATACTTCCTGCGGACACTTTTTTGGCTGAGGGGCCCATCTTGTTATTTACTATCTTTGATAACAATTACGTTGTAGTAGTATGTTGACTGCATTCTGGCAGAAAATGCCAAAGTTTCACTTCCACGCAGTAAACACCCATTTACTCATGAGATAATGTGCTATATGAATATGAGAAAAGCCTTTTCTGCTAATTTTGCAAATTATAACCGATATTTCTATGGCGCGTCATATTTACGTTGATATTAATGCTCTTATGCCTACACGTGGTATGTCCTTTGCTTTGTAACTCCTTTGCCCCTCTCTCCACCTTTTCCTTCTACCCTTTTTGTATACATCAAGCCTGTATATACCTACATAGACCGCCCCCCCTCCTCGCGTCCCCATCCCCTTGCATGCACTCGAAGCTAGAATCTGCATCACCTCGCTTATGAGCACTTAGTTTTCCCTGTTTTATGTTTTGTAATCTCGGTGCCTGCTTCATTATAATGCAAAGTATGTAGGCTCAATCGTAACCCTATCCAGTCGTACCAAAAATATGCCCTGTACCAGCGATTGTCAACCTGTGCGATATCGTCCACTTGCGGGCGATTTGGTCATTTCGGTACGCGGTGGGCTGTAGGGATAAGATAAGATAAGATAATACGACATAAGATAAGATAAGAAAAGATAATACTTTGTTGTCCCAGAGGGACATTTTTCTTGGCTGTACAGGACTGTAAAAACAAATGCAGGTATACATAATAATTTAAATTATAATAGATATGAAAGAACCTCGTTGCCACTGAGCAGCTGTGTAGTGACAGGCTTTATTTAATATAATGCGTCGATTGGAAATATAATTATTAATATTATGATGGTGAACATTTAAAGGTGGCAAAAGTAGGCGCTGGCTATGAAAAGGTTGACAGGCACTGCCTTTTTCTTCACGACTTTATTCTGACAGTCGAACAGTCTAACATCAGTTCTTGCGCATGTTCAGTGTAAGGAATAAACCAACATCTCTGATGTAATGGCTTGGCTCTTCGATTCCCGCGTGTGGAAACTATTCTCTCGATCATCTCCGTGTGTCTGCTGGTGTGTTGTATCCCACAATAACGCGGTTGGCCTTGACAGGAAGAGCTAAAAAGGTCTGCCTCTGCAAAGACCTAAATTATATCATAAGGCGCAAAAAAAAATCGAAGCCAATCAATCATTGTGAGGGATGATAAAATCAAACACTTAAAATGCAATCTGCTATGTTTTATGATTTTTTTTTGTTGTTGTCATAAATAATCAATCTTAATAAAGAAGATAAATATCAAGAGGATAAAAGGTCAATGTTCAACGTTTTGTGGTATGTTCTTTTCCCATCAATTATTTTTTAGCTTCACAAGCCTGTTGTTCATCGTCTTCTGGACACGACAAAGGCACGCTTGCTGGATTGTCAAAGTGAAGAGAAAGAGGACGCGGACTGTAAAAGAGAACTGGCAGATTTTGCAGTGCACCTTATTTATCATACCATGTAAGGCGACTGACATAAATCTTTGGTCGGTCGATATAGTTTTCTTCTCTCTGCAATAGTTATGATTTAATACTATTATGCTCATGAAAGAAACAGTTTCTGGCTCTGAGATATGCTTGTGTGTGTGTGTTTGTTTGTTTGTGTGTGTGAGTGTGTGTGTGTGTGTGTGTGTGTGTGTGTGTGTGTGTGTGTGTGTGTGTG
>NW_004797305.1:365468-367558 GCF_000002075.1 Aplysia californica
CCCCCCACACACACAGACACAAACACACACTCACACACATACACACACACACACACACACACACACACACACACACACACATACCCATACCTGTACACACACCGGCACATTGTACAAAGATTTGTGGACAGATTCGGTCTTTTTCTGTAACAGAAATGAAGGCTTGGCTAAAGAGTTTTCCATGAAGTTTCTGCACTTGGCTATTGACTTCCTGGAGCGGAGGGAGAAGGATCTATTTTCTGTCATGCAGACTGCTGCCTCAAATGCTGAGCCCAAGACCAAGGTAAACGGAAATAAATACTGTAAAACCTGTTCAAAAGGCCATCTGTATTAGACAATCACCTCTGCAAATAACCATCTCCCTATTAGGCCTATGCTCATGTGTATTTTTTTTTTTACATTGTAATGATACGTGTGAGGCGGTCACCTATCTAAGACAGCCACTTTTCTCCTCGACAACGGCTGTTCGTCTTAGAAAGTTTATACTCTAATTCAATTATGTCAATGTTATTCAAGGATATTAACTTTGACTGTTTAATCCGAGAAAAAAATGTAAAAGATTTGGTATTGAGTTCACGAGCTGGCGGCACCCCAAGGAGCTCTTGAGTCGGTGACGTTTGTTGGCTACTTCCATCTCGCTACCTTCTATGTGCTCCGTACCTAGTTTGGAGAAATTTGACCTAAAAAAAAATTTGAGTTTCAAAATGTGTTAAGCTTTTTTAAAATACAATTCTTTGACTATCTTGTTAACGACTCAGAATGATTTTTCAATTTTGATAGAACATGTAAAGCATTTGATTTCTGATCTCATGTTCTTAGTAACTAAAAAAGGCCAAACATGTCAGATGGAACTTTGTAATTCTGAGGTAGCGTTAATCTTGCACCGGTACTTTCCTTTCGAAACTTCACTTTCTTTTCTTGTGTTTTTTTTCTCCAGTCTATGCTTAACACATTATTTTTGCTGTACTTTTTTCTACCCATGCCGACCTAAAACGCTTACAAACAATTTACCTAACGAAAACCCATTATGTGTCTCTAGCATAGTTTCTGTGCTTCACACACTAACGTCATACAAAATGTTGGAGTTTTTACACCTTCATCGACACAAGTTATGTCATTTAGGAGGCGGGCTTCCGATCCTGTCTGTCAGGGTCACCTCGGGCTGAAAGGAACACAACATCCCAGCAGAAAGACCGAGATACTCGATAACATTTCTCTCCACTAGGTAATCGATCTCGGGTCAATGTTTGAACGTCTGGCTCTAACTGGAAAAAAAGAAGGGACAAGAGGCAGCTTACTTAAAGTTTTTAAAGAACTTCATTAAACTAATAATAAAGAAAAACAGGCCTGCGCAATGTAGAGTGGAGTATTTAAGAACAACCCAAAAAAAAAAAAAATCCGATCAGAGAAATGAGCGGTGAAACATGACCGCCGATGTCTATTTCCGATCTGGCACTTGAAAGTGAAGTAGAAGATGACCACTGAAATTTGGTTTGAGTACCTCAGGGTTTTTCAAAAGATTTTGAGATCACCTGTCAATACTAGTTTTCAAACAAACAAAAACACAAACAAAGAATCAAACCAATAAACAAACAGTCGGATTTGAGGCTAACAACAGCAAAAACATGCTCGATAAAATGATATTTGATGAAATATTTTACAACAGTTAAAAATATTCCAAAAATGTGAATATCTGAATGAGATGTTTAACGCCAGTAATGACAAAAGTAACCGGGCAAAAATTATAATAATTTTAAAAATTCAATCTTGCGCTGAACTCAGGACCACAAGGCTGCAGCAGTGTCTATCATGGGTCGGCTGCACGCGCTCCTCAAAGATGCAGAGTATCCTTGGTATGAACACGTGGACATCCTACCAGGAGCGACGTGCTTAGTGCGAGCACTCATTCGACCTGTGAAGTGAGTTGAAACCACTAGTACAGGAGTAGATGTGTATCATGGGCAACGCCAACTACTACTACTGCAGCTGCAGGTGCTGCTGCTGCTGCTACTACTACTACTACTACTACTACTACTACTACTACTACTACTACTACTACTACTACTACTACTACTACTACTACTACTACT
>NW_004797305.1:369292-370689 GCF_000002075.1 Aplysia californica
CTCTCTCTCTCTCTCTCTCTCTATGTGACCCTCTCTCGCCCTATCTCTCACTTTCTCTTTTTTCTTTCTTTCTCTCCCTCTCCCCCTCTCTTCTTTTAACAATATCTGACTTGTTTTTACTCAGCTAAAAAGTATAAACCGCCTGGATATTGCTGCCGACCTCATCCCTGGCTTCCTCCGCTACTTCGAGTCTGGCGACGAACGTCTCGACATGTTGAGCTGTAAATTCCTCAACGACTTTGCCCAGGTGTCATCGGGGCTGCCAGTGGTTGCTCCGTACCTGGGAGATATCATCAAGCTCTATTTCACCAAAGGAGACGTCGACCTTTTACGTGAGTTGACAGGAAAGAAAACAACGACAAACAACCAAAGGGGAAGTAACAAACGTTTTGCAGAAATCGGTTTTGTTCTTGGCAAAGTTCAACACTGAAACCTCATGGCGTCTGTAGGATTAGGGCGCGATCTTCCCTTTTTCTTAAAAAAAAGTACATGCCGACAAACAAACGGGGCATAGAACACAGTAAATCGTTCTTCAAAACTGGTCCCCTCCTCCCCTCCACCACTTCAACGCCCCAACCCTACTTTTCTTATGTTCCATTAAATAGATAATAAAGAATGTTTCATTCTTGGCTCTTAATTAGTTGCGATTACTGTATCCTACTGCATCCTTTAACTTTCGTCCTCAAAGAGTATACCTCCTTTCTGGGGAAAAAATAGGCTAGGCGAACTGGCCTGCAGTAAAAAAGAAAAACGTAATCACATTGAACAACTAACCTCTCCTGTCAGAACCCTTAAATTACTGGACCGGGCTGCGACAACAGTGGTACGGAAAGGAGACATTTAAAAAGATAGTTGGCGAATTCCATCTGGGTCTGGAGTACTGGTGGGACAGAACAAGATCCAAACGTTTTGCCTTCGAGATTTATTTCTTGTTCCAACCGTACACTCCCAATTACAAGAAAAACAAACCAACCCCCCCCCACCCCAATAAAAAAAACCGAAACAAAACCACACACAAAAAACCCCAACAACAACCCAATTACAACAAAAAAAAAACCCGGTCATTTTTAAAACGCAACTGGATACCGTTCTTTTAAAGAACCGACTGATACGTTTATAATCGTGCGTTTTGTTTCTTTGTTTTCGTCTTTTATTTACAGGTGTTATCCATGATGTTTACCAGACGAACCCTGAACCGATGACTGACTACTTTCATCAGTTTCTGCTGCATTTGCAGAAGAAAGGAAATGGGGAAGTCCTCACTTGGATTGTACAGATAATATGGAAGGTCTCCAAAACACAGCCGCAGGTGTGGGATTGTTTGTTTGTTTGTTTGTGTGTGTGTGTGTGTGTGTGTGTGAGTGTGTGTGTGTGTGCGTGCGTGCGTGTGTGTGTGT
>NW_004797305.1:373569-375129 GCF_000002075.1 Aplysia californica
TCTATCTATCTATCTATCTATCTATCTATCTATCTATCTATCTATCTATCTATCTATCTATCTATCTATCTATCTATCTATCTATAGAGAGAGAGATTAAGAAAGAGGAAAAGAGAGGGATATACTGAGAAAGAGAGAGAGAGAGAAAGAGAAAGAGAGAGAGAGAGAGAGAGAGAGAGAGAGAGAAAGAGAGAGAGAGAGAGAGAGAGAGAGATATCAAAGAAAAATACTATGCCTCTCTTCAATCCCCGTTTTGGGACACTAGGTAAGGCGAACTGTCTGAGAACACCATTGAAGACTCTCCAACTCCCCAGCAGCTCGCGCCTTGATCTTTTTCATGTCAGCCAAGTTTTTGCCACATCTTTCTTGCTTACACCTTTGTACTTCTTTCTTTCTTACACCCCCAGAAAGCAGCTCCTCGTGTTGTGGGCCATGTAACCCAGATGGCCCTCAGCCCCAACAAGAACATTGCTCTCATGGCCCTCTACTATCTCAGCGTTTTGGCGCGAAAGCATCCACGACTGGTTGCCAGCAGACGAGAAGCTCTGTCCAAACTCAATAACCCCAATCCCGACGTGCAGATGTCTAAGAGTCACCTTATGCAAGTCATAGACGGCAACACGTGAGTATGGGACCTTCCTGTGTAGTTGACGTGAGAAATGTATGCACAATCTAATCCCTTGAGACAGGATTTTAAAAGAAGACAATATTAATATGCTTGTCAACATTTTTGTGCTGTAACAGAATGTGTTGATGGTTTAGAATGAAGCCAGGAACAATTTAGATCACGTCAACTGAAGTCTCTTAGAGTTTCAACTTCAAGACTTTTCGAAGGCGTTTCAATAAGAAGGTCTATTATTATTTTTCTGGAGATAGGTGACTGGGTGCTTGTGAAGATTAAAATTGAATCAAGTTTCAAAAAGAAAGGTTATCCTTAACTGAAACAGACGTAGAGATTATATTTGATTTTGCATAGGCTGTGGGGAAACAAGAAAAGACTAACTGATATAAAAAGCACCCCATCTCTTTTTTCTTTCGTTCTCCTCAAAACTTGGCACTGAAGTTCACGAATTAGGTGATACACGAGCCAGAGTTTTCATAACGCAACTAATACGCATTTGAGGGATTTTAAACGGAATACAATATTAGAACTATCAATCTATCTAGATCTCTCTCTCTCTCTCTCTCTCTCTCTCTCTCTCTCGCTCTCTCGCTCTCTCTCTCTCTCTCTCTCTCTCTCTCTCTCTCTCTATCTATCTATCTATTTCCATTCCATAAGTCCAAAGGCCCTTTTGAAGAAACTCGTTGAGGAAGAAAAAAAGTTGACCAGTATGACAGAGAGAGTAACCGCTGCCGAAGACGACTCTAGAGACTTGAAGCAGCGCCAAAGTCAGCAGAGCGAGGACCTTGGGGCAGTCAAGGACAAAGCAGGGAAACAAGGTCAACGCCTTGAAGCAGCGGAGAAGGCAGCTCATGACGTAGCTATCAAAGTGGAGGAAATTGATTCAAAAGTAAATATGCAAACTAGATCAAAAGAGCACACGTATATATAATTATATA
>NW_004797305.1:375513-376750 GCF_000002075.1 Aplysia californica
GTGTGCGTGTGTTTGTGTATGTGTGCGTGCATGTGTGTGATGCCCACAATGATTGTGAGCTAACTCACGAATAGCATAATTATGTTCAGTTATGAACTAGCTGTTTGTTTGTTTGTTTGTTTGTTTGTTTGTTTGTTTGTTTTTGGTAGATGCTTCACGGCGCTGGCAACTGCATAAGTTCATATGAGCGCGCAGGACACACCAAACATTTTCAGTTGTCAGGAAATTTTGAATTTTGCCCGGGTGGCAGCCGAAGCCCACTCTTATTGATTTTGGACCACCATGGGATCTTTTACGTTCGCCATTTGCATACGGGACCTCCGAGATTTTTCGCCCTTGTTTGAGAAGGCTCGGTGTAGATCTTGCCTACCATAAGATCAGGGGTGTGGCTAAAAGACAGCAGCAAGAAAGAGAAAAGGAGTAGCAGTAGAAAGGCTGCAGAAAGAATTAGGAGCTCAGAGGAGGGGGCAAAGGAGGTGAGGGGGTGGGGGCAGAAGATGGAGGCGTAAGCAGACAACAGAACATTGCTAGAGATCAGGGAAGGAGGTGAAAGGAGACAATTTTAGAGAAGAAATATTTCCGTCGCTATCCAGACTCGAACCTGGGACCTATTGAATAAATGGCGAAGACCTTAAACGTTAGGCCAGAAGAGCCCCCTTAAAGTTCCTGACTGTAATTGCTGATGTTTCACATCCCTTTGACACAATGCTAATCTTTTAGGCGGGCAGTTTTGACCCTGGCTGTCAGGGCCAAACCAGACTAAGAGGGACGCAATTTGTCAGCAGACAGACGGAGATGTCCGATAATAGACTTCTCTACTTGGAATCTGATCTCATTTTTTTTGCACGCGACAGTGAAGTGCCTAACTACTTCACCACAAATGAGAGTTATGCAATAATGTAGTACTCAGAATAATGTGTGTCACAACGCGGTGGGATCAGGCGCTCGTCAATTTTTGGGCATGTGGAGCTATTAGTATCATCTGAAAGCTGATTTTATTTGCCTTGCTTCCAATAAAAAAACCCCCCATCTATCTTAAATAGAGCTCAAGATATTTGTGACTGAAGCAATTAGTGAGGTTGCCTGGTTTCAGCTGTGAATTTAGCGTGAAAATGGTCGCCAAAGTTTGGTTACTCCAATAGCTAAGGATTCTTTGAAAACAAAACAAAAAAGACATATTTTGCATCTTTAATCAGTGTTTTAAGTAAAATTCACATGGAGACAACAGAGGTTGAGC
>NW_004797305.1:376850-389452 GCF_000002075.1 Aplysia californica
TAAAAATCCACCACAGAAATGTGTTCTTCATTGGATATTAAAGGAGTTGAGCCCCCCCCAAATTCGATAAAAATTTCCAAACTGGCGGAAAAATGCCCGTTTTTTTCGATTTCTGTATTTTGACGAGCGCCTGATTTCACCACACCGCCTCTAGAAAGCCAGGACCTCTGACTTGAAGTTAATAGGAGCAAGGACGACAGCCACTATTTATAGAATTTAACCTCTCCTTCCTCACCATCCCCACAAGTCCATTAATTTTGTTTTACCTAACACTCTTGTATTAAAAGTTTATACCTTTCGAAAGAATAGATAAATACATTTATTTGGATTTATTAAGGATAACTGGCTGCTACACAAGGAGGAGGTTATAGTCGTTTACTGTAAGGTCATTGCTGTATGGTCTTTACTGTTATTAAATCAGGAATCTGGATCAACTGTCCTGGAATATTAGTCATCTATATCATATATATGGTGGCCTTATAGAACCTTATACTCACATGACTGTATGTCTAGTATGACAACTTTTTGAAGAAAGAAGAAAAAGCACCAGTTATTGACTATTCGACATTGTCTAGGGTGCAGTTATTTTTTTCAGAAATAATACGTGTCTCCCCCATCCACAGGAATGAAAGAATCCATTCACTGACCTCGCCTCCTGACACCCCAACCCACCCTGTTTATTAAAAAAAAAAACAATGCGAAAAAAAAACCCAATAAAGAAAGCCCAACAAAACCAACAAACACAAAACAACAATAAAAAAAACAAAACAACAACGACGACCCAAAATCATCCCCCCCCCCAAAAAAAAAGACCAAAACCACAAAAGGAAAGAACCAATAAAGAACTGAACAAAAGCATTCACTCAAAACAAAACAAAACAACAACAGCAACAACAACAACATCATCAACAACAAAAGAAAAACAAACAGCCATCTCCCTTCACCCCCTCCCCCTTCCCTAAAAAACAGAAGCATAAACAAAACCTAATTTTTTCTTTAAAAAGCATGAAAGAAAGAAACGACAACAAAGAAACAGTCTCAAAGGACAGTGTCTCAAATAGTGTTGCAACGCTTTTTTTTCTCAGACAATCAGCCACGCGCCATTTTGGGTTAAGGATGTTTCTCTGCTGCTCAACAAAGAATGCAGCGAGGATTGGCGTCTGCTCAGTAGTCGCCTTGGCTACAGTAAACAGGATGTGAAGTCATGGGCCCAGCTGGCTGACCCAAGCACGGCGATGCTTAATAAATGGTTCGTTTCGTAAAGAATGTATTCAGAGGGATGACATCAGAAAGAGGGAGTGGAAATATGCCAGACAAACAGCAATTAATTATGATTTACAGGGGCGGTTCTTTCACTGGCGTCGCCGGTCACTTTTTGTTGGCTCACTCTCTGTCACTCACTCTCTCTCTTTCTCTCTCTCACCCTCACTCTCTCTCCCTCTCTCGCACTCACTCACTCACGTACACAAACACACACACGCACAAACACACACACACACACACACACACACACACACACACACACACACACACTAACCTAAGGGTGTACCGGTAAGTATAAAACTAACTGTCTGTCTGTCTGTCTGTCTGTCTGTCTGTCTGTCTGTCTGTCTGTCTGTCTGTCTGTCTGTCTGTCTGTCTGTCTGTCTGTCTGTCTGTCTGTCTGTCTGTCTGTCTGTCTGTCTGTCTGTCTGTCCGTCATTGTTGTAGGGGTGAAGTTTTTGAGGGGGGGGGGGAGGAGGTATTGATGGGAATTAAGGACGGTCAGTTCCACAGACCAGGAGCCGCTCCTGATTATTTACATCTGTATATACGTTACTGTCAGTCTCGAGATGAAGAAACAGAGACCCAAAGAGACAAAGACAACCACACACACACACACACACACACACACACACACACACACACACACACACACACACACACACACACACACACACACACACACACACACACACACACACACACACACACGAACGACAGTAGCAGTACCGTAGCAGACGAACCAGGAGCAGCAACAGCGGCAACAGCGGCAACAGCGGCAACAGTAGCATCAGCGATAGAATCTTCACATTTAAGCAAACAGTTAACTGACTGTCGTTTTAAATGAAAGAAGAATAAAACATAATATGATCTTCTATGCCGTGATGTGAATGTTCGATACTTATTTCTGTACATCGTCTCTATTTTCTTTCCTGCTGTCTTTCTTCGTTCTGGCTGTAACTGTTGAAGCCAGGGAAAATGACTGGATCCATTAAGTTTCCGGGAGCCGGTTGAATGCAAACAGAGATTTTTAAAAAGGAACAAATTGTATGAGCAGTACCCATTTAGTGGAACAATAGTACCCTCTTGCCCACCCTTTCTGTCTTTACTTTCCATTTAGCTGCATCGGGAGGGGGGGGGGGGCGGCGAGGGAAAATGTGTGTATATATATATATATATATATATATGTGTGTGTGTGTGTGTGTGTGTGTGTGTGTGTGTGTGTGTGTGTGTGTGTGTGTGTGTGTGTGTGTGTGTGAGTGAGTGTGAGGGGGGGGGATGGGTGCTTTCTCACTTGAAAGACAAAACTCTGATCTAGTCATTTTTGTAGAGTAAGTCACTCTGAGAAAGGATGAACTGTGTCGAAGATTGTGCATTACATGATGTTTCAATCCTCTGAGATACAAAAGGGAAAAGACAACCCATCAACCTAACAATGCTTTTTGTAACACTCCTACAATATCATTGCATCTTTGTACTGTTCTAAGGAGTAACACTGTAAAGTGTGCAAAGATCATTTTAAACGTAGACTTGAACTATCAATTGTAAAGCGCCTCTATTTGATCAACGAAACATCACGTTTTATCAGAGCCGATGGCGATAGTTTGAAACATTTCTAGTGGAGTGTCAAAGACCCTTTTCAGAAACGAACCAGCTTGCTATATACATGTAGTGCCTCTGACTCTTCAAATTTTCCTTCTAGTTAAACTCCCATAGAAAGACCGGCTTCCGATTCATTAAAAAAAAGAAAAGTTCATCAATAGAAAGAATTTCGACTATGATATAAAGCCATCTCGGTGTTGTAAACGATAGTTTCTGATTTCCTTTGTTTAGTATACCGGAGGGTCGAGAAGACTAAAAAAAAAAAGGAGTAGATTCAAATTTAAACAGAAACCGCTTCCATATTTGTGTCCGAGGCAATTGGCTTGAATTTTCTGAACGTGTTAATTAAAACACCTTAGGGCCATCAGAAACATGAACTCTTTTTTTTTAAATTATCGTATTTTAAAGATCAGTTATTTGTCAAGGTACTCGGACCATAAGACAAGCGAGGCGACAACAGCTTTGCTGGCACAGCTACAGGAAATGGCGAGAGAGGACGCGGCGGTCATTGTGGAGAACGCTATGAAAAACGCAGGTAAGTGAGTATTTTTGTTGCTCTACTGCCATGCCTCAGTGCCCACCTCTACAATTATAGAAATTCACAAAGGATATATTTTTGTGTCCTGTTCTATTGCAATGCCCCTGTTTTCCACCTCCCATGTAATTATAGGCCAGTGTCTAGAGGTTTTGCTCCATCGCAGAGTCTTTATGCCCTCTTTTGTGAAAGAAAAGAGTAAAGTTTAAATGCCATTACGAAACCGAATAACTATGAATACAAGCAATTTTAAGTTAAGGAGATTATCTGGAACGAAACCAGTGTATTTTATTTTTTGTTTGAAAGTGTTCTTTGAAACGAAAGCATAATAATATTGCCCTCCTCCTCAAAATTATCGCTGCTCCGTTTCAAAATGTGTCTTGTCTCTCTTCCATCGCTTCTTATGAAATCGGTTACCACATTTATGATACTCTTTGCAGAGGCCGTTGTTGAAAGTGAAGACTTCGAGTACACCTCTCCACCGCACATCTTCGTCAGCTATCAATGGGCTCACCAAGCGGAGGTCAAACAAATCGTGCAACACCTGGAGATGGCAGGCCACACCTGTTGGCTGGACATTGGTCAAATGGGAGGGGGTGATAAACTTTTTGAGAAGATTGACAGCGGAATCCGCCGGGCTCGGGTCGTACTCAGTTGTGTGACTGACAAGTATGCCAAGTCGCCAAACTGTAACAGAGAAGTAAAGTGCTTGTATAATTTGTTTTTGTTAAACATTATTTGTCTCAAACTTTCTCTTCAGTGTACCTTGGATATTTAAGAGGTGATAACGACACGTTAATGTAAGTCCGTGACAGAATTAGGTATAAGAGTGTAATACTATGATCCTTACTGACATATCTGCCTACCTATGTCATGTCATGCTTTAACTTTTAAATCTAACATAGGGGTATTGATGGATCTGAGTGTAGTCTCTGCCTCACGCTCTGGAGACTGACATTATCTGGGGGGTTGGGGGGGGGGGGTTGATTGAAGGTCATTCAAAGGTCACAGAGAGCGAGTGGTGGGGTACAAGAATGCAAAATGTTACCATACCCCCTTTAGGCTAGCAACTGACAAAATTAAGCCGCTAGCACGCTTTTCCCCCAAGACTTCTATGGTAGATATGAAGGCCGCATAGAACAGTTGATACATCACAAATACGTCAACCTAAGGATCCGTTAGAACTAACTGATGCCAAATATTGTGAGCCAAAAGTTTTCAAAACTAAAAATGATTCTGGGCTATTCAACCTTCACAGAAGAACTTATTTAGGCTTGTGTTTTGAGTTTCTCTCTGTCTTTTACTTTCTATTTAGCTGCAGCTAAGTGCTGTTGCACAGTAATACAACGGTAAATCTTCACTAGAGCGTGCACCATAGTGTTTTTCTCTGACAGTGAAATCATTGTGCTCATTGTTCATTCTCTATGCCTTTGACATGCTTTAAAAATATGAAAGAAACCTTTAGACTTCTATATGGTCTTTTTAAATGAAGAACTATAAGTTGCCATTAAAGCACATAAGAGAGTGGTGTGTGGAACTATTATCTGTTATCCTGCTACGATAGAGGGCGGCCACGAGATAACGTTGCTGTTGTCATTAAGATAACGGCAGTGGTGGATACCAACAGGCACACGCAACATGATCATTTCCATATTACGAACATGAGCAACACGCCATGTACAAAGAAACACACACACACACACACACACACACACACACACACACACACACACACACACACACACACACATACAGAGAGAGAGAGAGAGAGAGAGAGAGAGAGAGAGAGAGAGAGAGAGAGAGAGAGAGAGAGAGAGAGAGAGAGAGAGAGAGAGAGAGAGAGAGAGAGAGCAATATACTTACAAGCATACGCGCAAAAACAAAGAGGCATTCTATCCTTCTGTCTCACGTTCTCTTTCTTCTCTCTCCTCTCCTGTTCTCTCTTTCCCCCTCCCGTTCTCCGCCCCCCTCTCTCTTTCTCACTTCCTCTTTCCGTTCGTTTCTATCTTTCTTTACATGTAATGTGTTGACTTTAAATGTTAATCGTATATTGAGTAAGAAAATGCCACCCTGTGGCTATATGCAATAATGTACTGTACATTCAGCTATCATGTCAGTCTGTAGGCAATTGGAGGGTATCACTAGGATGCCTTACACTTCATCTCTACCTCCATAATTCCCATAGTCGACGTATGCCTCTTTAAACCAGGTGAACTTCGCTGCAAGCATAAACAAACCAACTATCCCTCTGCTACTGGAGAGCTGTGAATGGCCCCCAAAAGGCAGCATGGGACCTCTGTTCAGCCAGTTACTTTACATTCGCTTCTTCAAGAGGGCCGAGGAAAGGGGCGAACGAACGTTGTGGCCTCCGGAGAAATTCTACGAGCTGCTCATGCAACTCCTGTGTCTTGGAGTGGAACCCCAAACAGAACGCGTGAGAACGAGTGAGTCGCCAAAGAAATAATCAATCTTATAGAGTTTGAGAAAGAGAGAGAGAGAGAGAGAGAGAGAGAGAGAGAGAGAGAGAGAGAGAGAGAGAGAGAGTGTGTGTGTGTGTGTGTGTGTGTGTGTGTGTGTGTGTGTGTGTGTGTGTGTGTGTGTGTGTGTGAGAGAGAGAGAGAGAGAGAGAGAGAGAGAGAGAGAGAGAAAGAGACAAGCAAACAAAGAAAAATAAGAGGGGGGGGGGGGGTGAAATCGCCCTGCAGTAACGAACATTCGAAAACAAGTGGGCACCGTAAATCGCTCCTCAAAACCATGATGGAGACATTTTTGAGTGTTGGTTGCTCAGGATAATTATTTCTTGTGGTATTGAAGAGCTGGTTACGCTACTCCCCTTGTTCTCACCATCGACATTTTTTCTGTGGTATACCACGGAGGAAAAACAGCTTTCCTTCTATCGCCCATACTCACCCACACACATAATTTTATACCACAAAGGCTGGCCTAAAAGCAGCAAAATTCTTTGTCAAAGAGAGGGTGTACATTTTTTGCTGCTTGAACAGGTGGAAGTAGTCTGGGAGAGGAATACTTTTTAAACAAGTACCTCAAAGGACATTCGATTTTAGTTGGATTTCTTTTTACCCAAGAGTTCTTTAAATGGTTTTTTTGTCAAAGAAAAACGCCAAAAACATAATCACAACTTGCATGATCGGGATAACACTTTATGTGATCCTATTACCTTCTAAGAAAAAAAAAGGGGGGGGGGGGGGGGGGCAGTCAAGTTTTTCATTTTCGTTAAAAAAATCTGAAAATCATTTTAAAAGGAATTAAATCTTAATTTGACGCTCAGGCCAGTATCTCTTATTTCGACAAAGTACGCGAACAACTGTTTTCTTTGGCACATATCTGGTTTTTACAAGATCCTTCATACAGAAATGAAATCAACTCAACAACCGTTTTTATTTTACCAGAGTACCAGAGATGGTGGGAGCAGACAGTGGTGGGAGAGCCAAAGACGACAGGACTCACAGTAGGACCATCAAGACCGAGGGCTATATCCACGAAGACGACTGGGTCCTCTGTTGAAACATCCAGGCCAAAGGTTGTCTCTAGGAAGATTGCTGAACAAGCTGCAGTGAGTTCCCTGTACAGAGAAAAGAGTAGTTTTAGTTGATGAATTGTTGCTTTCCGTGAGTTTACTTGATAAAGGAATTGTGTAGACCAAAGACGTGCTATGACTGGGAGGGCAAGGCAAACCTTTGATATGTTAACTTCGCAAGGTGCAAGGATTGAGGGCAAGTAACTGTAAATGCTAGATAGCGACAATTTCATAATGAATTCATTTATTCGGTTGCACGTAGCTTGAGAAGTCATATGTGTGCTTGAGTAAAGATAATCATGAAGGCTGACAAACAAAAAGGAAACGTAAAGCAAAATTATTAGTTGTTAGTAACCGGATACCATGTTATACCTTTAAGAAAGAGAGTGGAACAATTATAACACGGAAATAGAAGAATGTCATTCTTTTCTTGGATTTTTAACAGTAAAAAAGGGGACAACATGAGTGATAGGTGTTTGGCATGGAAACAATAACATGCTACCATAATCACGATCATTTAAAAATGACTTCAATTCTATTAAATAGAGGATCTGAAAGAATTTTGCATCAGAGCCATAACTCTTTGAAAAACCTTTACAAATAAGAGGATTCACACGTACAGACACGACGTATATTTCAGTTCAGTGCTTGAATTGTTTGCAGAATTTGTTCTGGGCTCTCCAGAACTGAATTGTTTACTTGCAAAACTGAAAGCAGTTTATACTAATACAACAGGTGGCAAAGACGCCTGATGTCTTTATATCCTACCAGTGGAGCAGTCGGAAACATGCACTGCATCTAACAGACATCTTGACGTCACGTGGACTAACGTGCTGGACGGACGTACAACAGATGGGGGCCGGGGACAGTCTCTTTGAAAAAGCAGAGACCGGTCTCAGGACGTGCCAGCTGGTCGTGGCCTGTGTAAGCCAGAAGTACGCCGTGGCGACAAACTGTCGTCGGGAGATCAGTTTAGCTCGAACTCTCGAGAAGCGCATCATTCCTGTCGCCGTAGAGGAAATCACGTGGCCTCTTGAAGGCCCATTGAGGGACATCATGTCTAAGCTTTCGTGCTTTGAGCTGTGGAAGGTAAGAATTGTAATGGCCACACTCTCAGATTTTTCCTTCATTGAGTATACTCTGTTTAACACAAACTATAGAACAGAAAAATGCACCCCTCCCCCAACATAAAATGAGCCTATGATAAAATATCGGATTCTGCCAGAAAGAAACATGTAGTATTAACATGCCATAATAAATATATAAAACTGCTGGATCAAAGCTATACATAGTAAAATATCTGGAAAGCTTAGTCACTTTGTAGTAATAGCAGTATGCTCTTCAGTTATTTACTTCTGGTTCCTGGTGTAATTTTGTTCTCGTTTTACACCCCCGTAGGACAATCTTGGTCAAGAGCAGTGGAACGGGCCCCATCTCCAAAAAATTTTAACAGAAATTGAGAAGTACACACGAAGATCTGACAGAGGCAGCAAATCTCTGGGGTCAGGTACCCGTGACAAAGAGACCTCCAAAGAAGGGACAGCGGCACTTTCTCCAGTTCGCGCCAGGGTCCGCTCAGCCCGGGTCAAGGCACGACTTAAAGAAATTATGACACCGTCAGAGAAAAGGACAAACGCTTCTGCATCACGTGCTTCAAGGAAAAGCCCATCTCGACAAGCTATAAGCAAGTGGTGAACATAAAAGTCACAAGTTACAATGTGGATTGACTCGCATAAGAGAAACCTCCACCTTCCTTCCGATGAGGAAGAGATTGCCCAGTAATATGTTATTGTTATTATATAAAACGTCACAGAATTACACAAAAACAACCTTGAAGTGAGCTCTTTAAATCTGAACAAACCAACAAACAAAAAAACCCAAAAAGAAAAAAGAAAATAATGGCTGTAATCAATAACAACAATCTTTTGGAGTTTTGTTAACCCGTTTTGTCGGACGAATTTTGACAAAGAACAATGACTCAACAAGTGAGTTTGTTTCTCTGGGTCAGTCAGATGATCAATCATTCAATAATTAAATTTTGATCGCCGAAACGTTCAAGGCTAGTCTCTTCGGCTGAACCTCTTCACAACTGTGTAGACGTGTATATTATTATATGTGTGTTCTCCAAAACTGGGTCTCAGTCGTTTCGTCTTCTAATTTACAAGGGAAGTCTGCGGAGATACAATTACGACCGTCCTGTTGTTTATTCTTAAATAAGGAAAAATATACTTTGGCTTTGTTTAAGTCTTTCTTGTCTTGAATGAACATGTTGTGTTTGTACAAACGTTGAGGAAAATATCTGAGCAGTGGAGGTGTTAAGACAAATCCTTCCGGACTCCCTAGACACTTGTCTCCTTATTTCTTTCACATAAATATATTATCCTAGATAAACAATTAATACTTAAAGGCTCTATATTTAGCGCTATGGGACAGCAGACTTATTGTGTTTATAGAAAGGATGGAGAATGAGAGGCAACGTGGATGAAATTTAGAAGACAAATGTTTATTCTTGTTGAATTTCCTTTGACATGTCTGGCTGACAGTTTTTCCTCAACTCGATCAAACGTAGCCAAAAAGTTGATAGCATTTGATTTTTCCCTTGCTTAATAATGAGAAGCTCATGTTTTTAGAGAAAACGTGAAAAAAGCAAAGCAGGTGGATGTTTGTAGATTCCATTCGGGAAATATGTGAAGGCTGTGTGCAAGACTCCGACAAACGCCTATATTCCCAGTTTCTTTTGAAGGCAGACAGTCTTCTGTTGTTAGAGTGGCTTAAAAAATTAATATCACAGAATGCCATCTTGGTGAGTGAAGAATGACAAATGTGTAAAGAGATGACATGGAAGGACAAGGGAAAATGTTTTCTCTGAATTCAACATGTTCAAGTATTTAAAAATCCTCTTCCCCATTATGTTTTCTCGATCAATGTTTTGACCAAACCTTTATATTGTCTTGAGTTGCACAATTTCTAACTATCGAACAAATATTCGCAATGAAATGTACTCTTGTGTGTGTGTGTGAATGTTAGCTCAAATATACAGGTAAAAGAATGGAGATTAAATACACTAAAAAGCCATGTAGAGTGGGTAGGGCGACACTTGTGATGTATTTATCAACGTCTCATATTGACATGCAAGCGAGGAACCTCTGCTTCCCACTGGGAACAACAACAATAAATATCAATGTTTTCATTCATGTGATTCCTCTTTTCAACCTGTCTGATATTTTTCTACATTTTAACTCGACCACCAGGAACAAAGATACCATTAAATCAGAGACCAAAGCATACAGTCAATGTGAAAGTAACCATATTTTTGTGATTTATGTGTTTTCAAAACGACCCGTCGATGTACGCTCATTTCCCCTTCATGGTTCATGTGGACAGTCTTGTCAACTACCCAACTCCCACTCTACATTCCAAACACTGACGTTTACAGTCTATCCCTGCTATACACAATCGCTTTTAGTTATCATGTGGTCACAACTATTGCTTTTTACTACGATTGTATGATGTCTATGGAATTATAAAATTATATTCAGTGTGTCATGATTTGCTGGTTGTTGTTGTTTTTTTCTTGAGGCTCTAAAAACGCCATCCCCATCATCATCACTTCCACCATCAAACACACTGACTTCACCAGCAAATGAAGACTACAATAACGGAAGCACATCGCCACAATATCGGCCATTTAAAGTTAAGGAAAAAAGCGAGATAGAAACAATAAAGGGAAAGAAAGAAGTTGCTCCCTCCAAATACACTTGAAAATAACAAAGCTTTGTTCACTTCTGTAACTGTTGCTGCTCCATGAACATAATAAATCATAATAAAGTTGTCTGAATCGAGTTGTAACCTCATTAGCAAAGGTGAAAAGATCAAACAAGCCCGACAGGATATACGATAACATCTGATGTCAAATGTTCCACCGAAATAAAACGGAGAATTACAATGGCTAAGGCTAGTTTCAATAAAATGAGCCCAATCCTGAAAAATAGAAACATCTCAATGACCACCAAAACACAAGTTCTGAAATGCTATGTATGGTCAACCCTTCTATTATAGCTGTGAATGCTGGACAATCACTAAAGACAGTGAAAATAAAATAGAAGCAACAGAAATATGGTTTCTTAGGAGACTGCAAAGAGTATAATGGAAGGAAAAGAAGTCAAATGAGGTAGTGCCTGATGAAGCCCACGTGGGACGCTCAATGTTAAAAGCAATCAGGAAACGACAAATTATGCAGTTCTCGGGACACCTGAATAGACATAAGGGTCTTGAACATCTAGCTCTCACTGGCAAAATTGAATGCAAACGAGGCAGGGGTAGGCCCAGAACAATCTACGTGGGAAACCTAAACAAAGGGGTAACAGGGAAAGATCAGGGAAACACAGCTTTTTAAAGCGCATCCGAGCAAAGGAATGAATGGGGAACCATGATCGACAATGTCTGTCGCTGATCTGGCACTGGATGATGATGAATCGAGTAACAAACAATGAAAATCGGCTTAACGCAATGGTCTCTAAATCTGCCCGTGGGTCTTGACCGGTCCGCACAGGAAAAATAATTACATTGTCCGTTTAATAATAATCAATTAAACAGTTCATCGGAAAGACGTTTGATTTTGAAAAAAAGGACGGTTTCTTAGAGTTTCCACTGATACTGAGTTAGGTAAATTGTGTTTTTCTGTGTATTTTACATTTGTCTTAATATTATTGTGTGTATTATTAGATAATTATTTTCATGCTGGTAGAATAAATATTTTTTTGTTTAATCACCGCACCTTGAAGTCTGGTCCGTGAAAATGCCAATATGAAACGGGTCCATGGCGCAACAACAACAATAACAACAACAGCAAAAAGTTGAGGACTGCAGGCTATTATTGTGTCACTGACTTCTTCTACAGGAGCCGGAGGGACGTTAAATCACAGGATCAGCCCCCCCCCCCCCTTTTCCTCCTCAGCCCGTCCCCTCACTTTCGATATCCCTAGTAACTCAATTAAGGAAAAAAAGAAGAAACAACCCCAAAATCATGACAGCTATAATAACCTATCAAACTGGGGTACACCGTTTGTCCGAGGTTTGTCCTTTGAGCTGTTCAGCCAGCGTTATTTGGACTCGAACCTGAAGAAAAAAATCTAACATCACCCTCCGTAGAGCTGGAGCATGGGAACCGCATGTGTACAATATTGTATATATTCCTTGTCTGCAAGAGGAATTCACAAGCTTGTCATTTCCTGCGCGCTGGTGCCGAGAGTTCGTTCTCCTTGTTTGAAGTGAACCCTATACAAAGCAAGTTTTTTTTTTCATTTCTAAATATAGCGCTTACTATCATAATAAAGAATGCACGTGCATTTGCTTTGTGATACTTGCAATCGTGAGAAAACTTTGGGCCATCTTCCCATGTGTCAAAAGTAACATTCCCTTTTGCTTCCTTGCTGGATCGTTCCCTGCTGGGTCTGTAGCTTTGCCGGGCGTGGCATTTCCCCCTCAAGGCGCCCTGACACTGCCCGTAATGAGAAACATAAATCCTGTTTGTGCCTTCCCCACCCTACACCCCCTCAGCTTCTTTCCACCCCCACCCCATAATCACACCACACAAGCACACACACACACACACACACACACACACACACACACACACACGCACACACACACACACACACACAC